>NC_080540.1:129042419-129393919 GCF_028640845.1 Ahaetulla prasina
CCGTTTGATGAAGCTGGAGAACTCAATTATCCCTGTACATAAACAAACTGAAAATCTTCAGCGTCTTCAGGAGAATGTGGAGAAGACTCTCTTTTGTTTGGATCACATTATAAGTTACTACCATGTAGCAAAGGACACAGAGAAGATAATAAAGGAAGGGTAAGTTGATACATAATAACACTGATATTTAAAAGTTCCAAACAGAATAATTTCACTTGTTTTGAAAAGTGGCTGAATCCAAACAATATTTTCCAATATATAAACTCCTCTGATGTGTGGATTTTTAGCTAGCATATCCGTTCTTAAGAATTCTGTAAGTTGAACTCAATATATCTTGAATTTGTCAATGTGGGAAAACACTGCAATGGAATATTGTGTGGAACCTAAGCAAAAAAGTCAGAAAAATCCTAATAAAATAAATGGATAGATAGATAGATAGATAGATAGATAGATAGATAGATAGATAGATAGATAGATAGATACTGATAATCAGCATCATTTTTATTCCCCAAGGATCAGTGGTGGGTTGTTCCCGGTTCGCTCCATTTCTGTAGAGCCGTTAGTAAAAATCTTCTGGCGTTTGGAGAACCGGTAGTAATGGCTGGCTGGCCACGCCCCGAACCCGTTCCCCGATCATCAGAGGTTTGTTTCCTTTTTTACTTTTAAAAGCATCTTTTCTTCAGCCAAAAAAAGGCTTTTAAAAGTAAAAAAAAAAAAACCTCTGATGATCGCGTGGCTGAGCAGGGATAATCAGAACCCTTTAAAAGTTTTTTAAAGAGGTTGTTAAAACAAAAGGTTTTAAAAGGCTCCTCTGGCGATCTCAACTAAATTAAGAGGTTCTGGGCTGCAATTAAGCAACTTCAGCTGGGATTGTCAGAGGACCCGTTTAAAATCTTTTTTTCCTCTGGCCCACCCAATCCTCCCTCCTCACTTATCTTATTGCTGCTTCTTTCGGGCTGGCAAAGCCATGCTTTACATCAGTTGCATCAGCTAGCAACTGAATCTGCCTGCTTGGAATCCATCTCCTCAGTCAGCAACTGCTTTACTGGCTGAGGAAATCTGGGAATTGAAGTCCACAAACCTTAAAATTACAAAGTTGGAGACCCCTGATCTAAAAAATATAAATAAAATAAAATAATAAAATAAAATATTTGTGCAGCTTTCACTCTAACTACACAAACACACAAAATCTCACAAAGCTGTATGTGGCATTTTGTGTGTGTGTGAGAGAGAGTCATTTGTGTTGTGTTGTGTGTGTGTAAAGTGTGAAAGTTGGTTTTTGAGCTTTTTGTGGCTGTGTGAGGTTCCTGCTTGTTGCAGGGGCCATTTTGAGTGAAGTGCAGCTGCTTTTACATTGTGTGTGAGTCTGTTGTGTTGTATTGTGTGTGTGTGTGTGTGTGTGTGTGTGTGTGTCCCTTCTCAAGGACTTGGAGGCAGCTCCTCTGAGGAAAAGAGGCGGCGAAGCTCTGGCTGTCCCCCGGGAGAAATCTCCCTGTCTCTGCAGCATTGGTCATCTGACTGAGTGGGCATGGCCAACTTGATGTCACTCACAGCAAGGTGCTGCCCCACCTTGCCCTGAGTGACTTCAAGTTGGCCACACCCACTTAGTCACATGACCACCAAGCCACGCCCACCAAATAAGCCACACCCACAAAAATGGTAGTAAAAAAACTTTGGAACCCACTCCTGCCAAGGATGCATAGGTTCCAGAGGTATTCTTAGAAAATCACAATGCGAGGTTGTGAGAAACTGCTGTATTTGGTAGTGAACATTCTTGCTTAGTACAGAACACCTTTGGAATCTTGAGGATGTAAACAATAAGTCTTGCCTGTTTGCCTTTTAACAGAGGACAGCTTTGTGTCTGGCCATGTCGATTGTGGCAATCATTTTGTGATAGGTCCCATACCATACTATCAAATGAACTGAGTGGTGGGGTATATATAGTATTTATATATACTATATAAATGTATATACTATACATTTATATGTAGGTCTTTGGTTATTCGGGTTTTCTCCCGCGTAAAATTGGAAGTGTCTTGGCGACGTTTCGACGAAGTCTCATTCGTCATCTTCAGGCTTCAGCTTCGTGCTTCCAGAAGCACGAAGCACTTTTGCTCCCAGAAGCACGAAGCTGAAGCCTGAAGATGACGAATGAGACTTCGTTGAAACGTCGCCAAGACACTTCCAATTTTATGCGGGAGAAAACTCGAATAACCAAAGACCTACATACAAACACCCGCGAAAACCTCAGAAAACAAATATACATTTATATAGTATATAAATGAACAAAGTAAATTTTAAAAAAACCACCCCCTGTCAAAAAATGTCCTCTTCCCTCCTTATATCTACCAGTTACCTATGCCAGTGTAACTTGCCAACTAGGTCCAGTTCTGGTTAATGACAGCAGGCTTTTCTGAGGGGAATAAATATAATTATTTTCTAGTCTTCAGGGGAAAATGCTGTATACTTTATACTGTATAGTTTTGTAGCAATCAGTTGTCTGATGACTTTTCTTCCTGAACTACTTTTTTTTTCATTATAGTCCTACAGGGAGACTGGAAGAATATTTAGGCTGCATGGCTAAAATCCAGAAGGCTGTGGAATATTTTCAAGATAACAATCCTGATAGTCCAGAACTCAATAGAGTGGTATGTAATGTGCTTGAATATGAACATAAATGAGTCCTGCCAAACCACCATCTGTTCCAACTGCAGACAGTTCCATGTCTACTTTAAAAGCAGATCATATTTGCCCACAGCCCCTGACCACCTTCAAATCAAGCAGGTTTAGGGTAGTGGTGTTCATGCTTCTGACTCTGAGACATGCCAATCATTTCAACCGAACACAGCTAGTCACTGAACAGAGAAAACTTCACATTCTCCAATTGCTGAATTTAATTTCCCTCAGAGAGTCTCTGCTGCTTTGGGAATTAAGCATCCTCTTTTCCTTCCTTCTTAGAAAAAGAAGCAAACAATATATTAGTCTCAGTCTCTTTCTCCTTCCCTCCCTCCCTCCCTCCCTCCCTCTCCCTTCCTCCCCCCACCTCTCTCTCTCTCTCAAACATACAGACACACACACACACACACACACACACTGTGTGTGTCTCTCACCAGGTCATTCATTTCTTCACAAGTATTTATAAGCTTATATTGAAGGGGAGGGCTTACAAAGCAGGGTTTTCAGGGAGTAACAACTCACTAAGAAGCCTTCTCTGTGTGAGAAGAGAATGCCTAGTCTTCTTACAAATGCATTATCCATAGACTCAAACAGTGAGAATTTCATGCTGACAAAGCTTCACTCAACTGGATTGAGTGAAATGGAATTAGGGTTGCAACTGGCAGTCAATCTGATGAGAAAGAAAACATCCATGACTGTGGTGTGATCTTGTTAGAACACACATTTCATCTGTATTTGAAGTAAGGGAAGAGGGAAAAACTGGCTTCCTGAGGGTTGAAAAGAACTACAATGTTTGCATTTTGAAACAGATCACTAGTGGTTTGCTTTGGTACCTTGTGACCTTTGGTGGTTTATGTTTAGTTGAGACACTATAAAATCATTGAGGGATAAAATGGAGTTACATTTTTATTTCTTGCCATGTTTTCTTCAATAGGAAACAAATACTTATGAGTCAGAATGTCTGAATGTCATGGTCCAGAAGAGCATGATAACTGCAAATCCAGTGTTTGTGTCCCTTACAAAAGGAGTCATTACCCAATTTTCTCCCTCCCCCCCAAACTTAAGATGTTGTTTTTAAGTTGAGACACCAAAGCTTTTTAAATAGGAATGATTGCTGAATTATATGCAGTGTTTGGTTTTTTAATTTTTTTTATACCCTTTCATTGCTTGTGTAGTTTGGGCCCATGTTTGTGATTTGGGTAACCATACAAATCACCTGTTGTTTTATAACCTTAAGGCTATAATATATAGCTCTAATCTTTTTTTATTTGTGTTACCTCATCCAGAAATTGCTTTTTGAGAGGGGGAAGGAATCGTTGGAGTCTGAATTTCGTAGCCTTATGACCCGAAATTCTAAACCAGTTCCACCAATCCTTATCCTGGATCTTATCACTTTGGATGATGACTTAAAGACTCAAGAAGATGTGTCCTTAGAACACCTTCCTGAGAGTGTCCTACAGGACATTGTCCGTATTTCTGGTTGGCTAGTGGAGTATGGAAGGAATCATGGTAAGTTGATTTAGGGATTGCCTATGTTCTAAGCTTCTGCCTGGAACATTTCAGTTTGCAAGGCTTTTATTATGGACTTAAGTTTTGCCTTCCTATTTCTGTGTTGAGTGATTTTATCTTGTACTTTGTTTTATTACTTTATTCTGATTTTAGCCATTTTGGCTGTTTATGAACTGCTTTCGGGACACTATACCAGCAAATGAAATTCACATTTCCACTGAGCCAGCACTGGTCCTAATGTACTTCAGTGAGACACTTAAAAAAGTGCCCTTTTGCCTCTGCACTCATTAGATTCCTGAATAATTTAGTTCTCATGCATCTTTAAATTTATGGCACAAAAATATATTTCAAATGTATGGTAACAAGCAAGTCATAGGAAGTAAATTAGAAATCTGGATTATTAAGTGTAAAAAATTAATAGAATATGGCATGTATTCTATATATATAATAATACATTCCGTATACTGTATGTATTCTATATATAGAACACAAACAGTATACAGAATGTATTATTTCTTTATTTTTTATTTTTCCCAAAAGTTTCATATCAAAAATTGAAGGATGTTAGATAAAACGGGCCGTGGTGGCTCAGGCTGTAAGATAGCCTGTTATTAAAACACAGCAGCCTGCAATTACTGCAGGCTCGAATCCCACCAGGCCCAAGGTTGACTCAGCCTTCCATCCTTTATAAGGTAGGTAAAATGAGGACCCAGATTGTTGGGGGGGGCAATAAGTTGACTTTGTAAATATACAAATAGAATGAGACTATTGCCTTACACACTGTAAGCCGCCCTGAGTCTTTGGAGAAGGGCGGGATATAAATGTAAAAAAAAAATCATTGTTGGGCTCAGTTGGGATGTTAGTTAGATATCATAGAGTTGGGGACTACATGAACAAATATTCTTCACCTTAACCAGCCTTTAATAATAGCTTAAAGTTTTTCCATGATCAGCTCTGTTATTTCTGTGATATTATCTGCCTACTTTACCTGTTGTCTTCCCTTTCTCCTTTGTTCAGCTTTGCAAAGCTCAGTCATTTTTTCTAGTTTCATCTTCCTCTCACATCATATGTACAAAGTACAGATAGTCATTTAGTGACCGTTTAAAGTTACATCGGCACTGAAAAAGTGACTTAATACCATTTTTCACACTTATGACCATTGCAGCATCCCTATGGTCACGTGATAGTTACGTGATTTACATTTGGATGCTTGACAACTGGTTCATATTTATGACAGTTGCAGTGTCCTGGAGTCATGTGATCACCTTTTGCAAACTTCCAACAGGCAAAGTCAATGGAGAAGCCAGTTTCACTTAACAACCGTGTTACTAACTTAACAACTGCAGTGATTCACTTAACAAATGTGGGAAGAAAAGTTGTAAAATGGGGCAAAACTCGCTTAACAATTTTCTCACTTAGCAACATAAATTTTGGGCTCAGTTGTGGTTGGACATACAGAAGACTACCTGTATGTCAGTTTCTATTTGCTGATCAATGCCATAAGACAGCAATCAGTTTTTATTTGGTTCCATTAGTTTGAATTAAAGTTCCAGTAAGTGTTAGAGTGGTTCCTAATAGCATAATCTAAAATGGTGCAGTATGTGCAGAACTGTAATTTTTGCTGAGATTTCTTTAAAATAGTTGATGTAGTTAAAATATTTTAAAGTATTTGTCACCCGAGCCTGACATTGTGAACTGAGAGCAACTGGCCCAAAGTCATCCAGCTGCCTTTCATGCCCTATGCGAGAAAAGAATTCAGTCTCTTAGTTTTAGCCTAGTGCCGTAACCTCTGCATCACGTGGCTGTCTGAGTTGATGTCTTTAAATTCCCAAATTTTCCCAATACTTTAAATATTGGAAAATCAATACAGTTGAGTGTACTTCGAAAGGATCTTATCAGAAGATTCCTACATGTGCTTGAAAGATATACAAACATGTCTCTGAATTATGGTCCTAAGCTCTTTCAATATGTACAATACCCGTGTGTCCAAAAAAAAGTTGTGGCTTCATGAATTTTAAGTAGAAATTCAAGTAAAATTCTGAGAAAAATGTTTTTTTTCTCCATCTAAGTCCTACTGAAGCCGGGAGACTATTAGCTTTCTATATGATACTACCTTTTAAAAGCTGTGGTGACGCAGTGGTTAGAATGCAGTACTGCAGGCTACTTCTGCTGACTTCCGGCTGACTGCAATTTGGCAGTTCGAATCTCACCAGGCTCAAGGTGGATTCAGCCTTCCATCCATCTGAGGTCAGTAAAATGAGGACCCAGATTGTTGAGGGCAATACACTGACTCTGTAAAACCGCTTAGAGATGGCTGTAAAGCATTGGGAAGCACGGTATATAAATCTAAGTGCTATTGCTATTTTGGCATCTGGCAAAGCTTATTCTGGTCAAAGCAAATGACGTATCTAATTTTAATGCATCAATCAGAATGCTTACATTTATTGAAATCTAGAAATTGAATTGAACCTAGTTCAGATTCCACATATGAATTTTTTTGCTGAATTGAAGCTACTTTTAACATTACCTGGACAAGGAAAGCAATTGGATTTCTACATGGATTGCTGTGATTCTAAACATGACACCAAAATCTACTGTTTGAACTGGCTATATATTGAATTGAGGCCTTTGAACTCTGGTGCTGGAGAAGACTCCTGAAAGTCCCTTGGACTGCAAGGCGAACAAACAAGTCAGTCCTACAGGAGATCAACCCTGACTGCTCTTTAGAAGGCCAGATCCTGAAGATGAAACTGAAATACTTTGGCCACCTAATGAGAAGGACTCACTGGAGAAGAGCCTAATGCTGGGAAAGATTGAAGGCAAAAGAAGAAGGGGACGACAGAGAACGAGGTGGCTGGATGGAGTAGGCGTGAGCTTAAATGGACTCCAGAGGATGGTAGAGGATAGGAAGGCCTGGAGGAATGTTGTCCATGGGATCACGATGGGTCGGACACGACTTCGCAACTAACAACAACAAATATATTGTCAGCCTGTTTTTCACTCTCAGGGTAATTTTATAAGTGACCTATCCAGAAGATTGCTAGGATAAAAGAGATGAAAATTGTAAAAGAATCTGATTTTCAAAAGGCAGATTGTGTGGGGAATGAAAGCAAGTGTTCCAGAACTTAAACATTTTTTCAAAAGAAAAGATATTTTGGCAGCTCTGAAAAAACCACCTTAGCCTATTCTTATTGAATGATTTTGGGCCAGTCACTCTCTCTCAAGCCAACTTATTTTACAAATTCTTTGAAATGGTAAAAAAGAGAGAGAGAGGGAGCACTGAGTTTGTTGCCTTGAGTTCTTGGATGAAGAGGATCTAACAAATAAGTAAAAAATACTTAGTATCTTCTTTTTCCATTCTAAATTTCTTTTCTTAAGGCTTTTATATTTTATCTTATAAACACAATGGTTGAATGCACACATAATTTGAAGCTTTTGGTCCCCAGTAGGATACCTGTATGTGCAGAAATGCCAGGCAATATCTATCAAACTTCCTGTCTTACTTGCATGTATTTTTAATCATTTAATTAAAATAGCAAATGGGAAATGAGCATGGTGAAATAAGCATCAGCTTCAAGCACAAATGTTAATTTCCAAGCCCTCACAATTATTGTAAAGATATTAATTTGTTTAGACATGCTCCTTGTTGCGCTTCTGGGAAATGGATGTATTTTAATTACTCATGCTCAACATAGCAGCCATTTTGAAAAGAGTTTTATAACTGTCAAAACTCTACTGGTTCAAAGATGTTTGAGTAATCCTGTGCTGGATTACAGTGGTTGAATCCACAAAACAAATTAGATTAAAACCAGAGAACTTTATGACTTAGAAATGCATGAAGTCCAGTAACTGCCAGAATTGTGCAGCATTCCCCTGCATGTAATTTTTAGTTTGCTTTAAATTCTAATGTAGATTTTAAAAAATGCTTCCGCCTCTTTTGCATTCGCCTCTGCTAACACAGGGAGAAAATGAGTATAGTTTAGAAGTTCCTATAAAAATCAAATAAATCTTTCATTGTTTCCTTTTTTTCCTAGAATAATAGTCAAGATAATACCATATTTTTGCTAGCAGAAAGAATTTATTTGTTCTTCTGGGCACATCCATGAGCTTTGCATGCTTTCTTGACTTCAGCCACTTACCTTTCTCTGTCCTCAGCAGTCCAGCAACAAGAACCACAGGAACAGTTATCTTCAAGTCCAGTCTGGAGTGAGTAGGAGAGGGGGAAGCCTGGGAAGTTGGGAATTTTCTTGGAGAAAATAGGAAGACATAAATGGAAGAGGATTCTCCAGAGCATAAACAAACTCCAGCTTTTTGTGACTGTAGTTCTCAAAATTCCCAGCCCAGTGGGGCTTTTGGAGAGTTGCAGCCACAATGCATCTGGGTTTCCAAATCGGGGAATGTTGTTTTAAATATGGATGAAGCTGGGAAGTCAGGGACAGGAAGAAACACTGTTAGGCATTTCTGGTTATTACAGAAAAACACAAAACGAAAGGATAAAATTATTTCTTACTGTGTGTGAATCTTCATATGTTTTGTGTGTGAAATGAACTATATTTACTTGAAAACTCTGTTTTATTTGATAAGGGAATTGCTTGCATAGGGTTAACTGTCCAAATTATTTGACCAATTATTATTTGGCATTGTTTCAGCTCCATTCATGTGATGAGCTATAGAATAAGAAAAACCGTAAAACTTCTCAGTTTATTTCCATATTGACAATCCTTTTCTTAAGATTGGTTCTCATTGATAACATAGGGCTACTTCACTCAATATAAATGGGCATACCCCAGGCAATGCTGATGTCATTGGCTAATCCTTTAAACCCTGAAGGGCCTTAAACAGTGCCTCTAACGTGAACGGGATGGAGCTCAATATAAATTAGCAGACACTCTAGTATATCCATTACAAATCACATGAATTTGAATCTAGATTAAGTTAATTGGATTTACTTTCCATGGAAATTAATTGAATTTAAATTGTCACGAATATGTCCAATTGATTTCACATAAAGCAGACTTGTGAGTACAGCAGTCTATTCCCAATTCAGGTTTCTCATTTTTTTGTTTATAATTCTGTTTTGAAATCAGGAGTACTGTGAAAAAAAGCACGTAGAGTTCCATTCTTTTATTTTGAAAAAGTACATCATAACCTAAAATGCTTAGTTTGGCACATTTGGTATGGGAGTGGGCGGCAGGTTCAAGAATTGAAATGCACAGAAGAAACAAACTTAGGCAAATTGAATTAAATGTTGGAGATAAGAGAGCCATGACATTACAGTACTCCAGGTAGTTACCTTCTAGATTTGTTTTTGGTCACAGAGGAAAGCTAAGGGGTTAATTGTTTATTTTCTTTAAAAGATTGTAAAATAATTTCAAAAATTGAAGATCATTTCAAGGATCAGCCTACAATTGAACCCACAATTTTGGTTATAAGTCATGACAATCGTAAAGTGGGTTGCTACGTGAGTCCACACAATTTTATGACTTTTTTTGAAGTGGCCATTAAGCAAATGTGACAATCATAAAGTGAACATCACAGTCATAAAGGGAACATGGTCATTAAGTAAACCCACTGTTCATTCTGGGGCATTTTTTTTCTGGAAACCAGAAGTAAATGCCACTTTCTTGCAAAAATGTCACAAATCACATTTATGTGACCTCAGAATGCTACAAATGGCTATAAAAGTAGGCAAGTTGCTGAATGCCCAAAATCCAGTCACATGACTGCAGGGGGAGGAACTTTGAATGTAGGTAATACATCCTTTTTTCAGGGTCTGTTGTAATGTCGAATAGTCACTAAGTGATAAATCATAAATTGAGGACTACCTGTAATAATTTAATCTGGGAATTTTCCATCACATTCATCCCTTGGCTTATAGTCTTCAGTTTTTGTAATGTGTTTTTTTAAAAATGACCATTTTAAGTATACAATTCCCATATCTTCTAATGCTTGAAGTTGTGATTGATTTGGCTAAATTTAACTCAGCCACCCATTTAACCATCCTGATACAACATTGGATGAAGTAGACTAGTGGCCCATACAGGGTCAGAAAAGCCCGTCCATTTCATTAAACCAACATTTCTGCTGCTGCAAAACCAACACAACTTTGGTTCTCAAACATGAAACTCTAATTTGGCTGTAGGTGACTGTTGTGGTGTTCTGAACTATGAACTGAATTCATATTATTCCCAGTGATAGCTCCATGCCTTTTGTTCCTAATTGGTGACTGTCTCCCTTGCAGCGTAGCTGAAAGGAGCCCCTCTAAATATTCTGATGGGCCTGTTTTGGGTGACTTGGTTTGTCTTCATTTTCTTTGCGGTACAGGTTTTAACTGCCTGTGTGAGGAGAAGCAACCACCTGCAGGAGTCCAGAAGGGAAGCCTAAGGAACAGAGCCATTTCTCACACCAGCATAGCTTCTAGGGAGAGCTTTGTAGAGCGAGCATTCAGAGAATTAGAGCACAGCTCTAGTAAGGGTAGGAGACTGAAATTTAGAAGGCATAAGGGAATTTTGGAGAAGGCAAAATTAACTCTGCATGTTTTGAAAACTGTTGGTATTTCTTATGTAAGTGCACAAGGCTTGGCTTCTGAAAGGATTGCTGAATTGCTTCTTCCAACATCCCAAATTGTTAGCTATGTTGTTTAGGGCTACTGGGATTTGTAGTTCAGCAACATCTGGAGAGCTGCACATTGTGTACCCTCGAGTAAGTCATCTTTGGCAGTGATAACTGTACTGAAGTCAGTATTTTTTAAAAGAAGCAAAAATGTTTAGACTTGACCTGATTGATCTCATTTTAAATATAGTGCCTTTTACAAAGTGATTTTTGCTAACTTTATGTTTTATATTATATAATTTTATATTTTCTAGTCAAGCTTCATAGATATAGTTTACTTCAAATGGATATATCGGGGTATAATGATGTTTTCTTTTTTCTTTTCTTTTCTTCTTATTTATAAAGCAATGCATTTTAGTAAATAGACATTTCCTAAACAAAACATTTAGATATTTTATATTTATATGAATTTATATATATATTTTTAAAAAATGAAACAGTTTGACTGTGGTTTCTTTTTCCAATAAACATAATCCAATTTACTGAAATTGATGAGCAATTTTTCTGTTACATTATTGTGCTATCAGTATTTTGGAGCACTAACAAAAATGAAGTATGCTTTGTAATGTGTGTTGTTGTTTTTTCCTAGACTTCATGAATGTTTACTACCAGATCCGTTCCAGCCAGTTGGACCGCTCTATCAAGGGGTTGAAGGAGCATTTTCGTAAGAATAGTTCTTCCTCGGGCATCCCATACTCTCCTGCAGTTCAGAACAAGAGGAAAGACACACCCACCAAAAAACCAATAAAAAGACCAGGTTAGTCTGAAATTTTAGATTATAATTTCTGTCTAATTGTCTTAGAAAATCAAAGCCAGGCCATTTTACTTGCTTATTATTCAGTATGGTTTGAGGAGGGAAAATCACTTTGTTTTAGGATTAGTATTTGATCCCAGGTTATCTATTTGTAAAGGGCTGGTGGATTGCTTAAATTTCAAAGTAAATCTGGAGATCATACAAAAATAGAGCAGGCAAATGGTGGGAGGTAGAAATGTAATTTCTTGCAATAGTGCTGGCCCAAGGCTAAAACATTACACCAATCCCACAATAGCACTTTCTTTATCTTTTCCTGTGATGTCCTGTCCTTCAAGGTTTCCTTAGACCAGGTATCTCTATCCAGGGGCTTAGTTGCAGAATGGCTCCTATAGATGACTATTCATAGATTCATAATGGATATGGCTAATCACAAAGCACTGATTTCACTGAAAGGCAAAGCAGGGAAGCCAAATAATTAACCGGCTATTAAGTGCCCAATTGGAATGAAATATCTAGGTGACCTTGGCTGACATCCAAAAGCTGTACATGGTCAGGCCTGATTTATACTGGCATTACCAACCACTAGAGCATGCAGAGCTTTAGTTTAGGCAGACAAAACCCAAAATCCACATCTCCAAAGACATCAATGGCAACCCTTTTCTGTATTGCGGCCAAGAAAATGGCATCAGCAGAAGTCAAGCTTCATTTGAAAGAGATTTCACTTTTCAGATTCAAAGCCTGAATGCAAGATGGAAATGAAATCTGATCTATGATATAACCAAGTATCCTATGGAACCAGTAGTTTACTCTTTCTCATAATCCACATTCTCAGTTGACACAAAGTCTGCTCATTCATTCACTCATTCCACTCTTCCTTTTAGAATCCTCTCTGCCAAGCTCACTCTTCTCTTCTTCACTCTTCTATTCACTTCTTCTCTTGCCATGTTGCCCACAGATGTGTACAAACCCATATCCTCCCCTCTCACCTCAGATAATTTCATCATTCTCTCCAGCCCTCCTTTACTTTATCTTCCTATCTCAGCTCTGTCTGTATTAGGCCTCTCTCCCATCATTCTGATGATCTAAAGCCATTGTACAGTGGCATCTATTCTCTTTGTAAGACTTTTTTCTCTGTAATTAATCATTGGAACAAGGGCCTTAATTTTACTAGCTTCTGAAATTTAACTTTTAATTTATCTTTAGTTATGCATTTAAAAAAACAATATCTTTAAATATCTCTATTTTTCTGACTGTTGGTTTTTATTAAGATTCTCTTATCTTTTAGCTACTCTAGGGCAGATCGCTTCATATAATTAATTTAGAGCGTAGCTGATAATTAAATAGAAATGATAGTGTTATAGAAGGCAATAATTAAGGCCCCCATAATAACACTTTCTTACCTGTGATAAAATGAATTTGCAACATAATGTTTCAAGAGGAATGCCCTGCAGAATGAAACTGTGAATTATAGAAGACATAGATGAATAGGGGGTTATAGAACACTCAAGTTAAATTGTCAGGAATGAAAACATTATTTTGGGAAGTTTTTTAAAATGTTTCATTACATCATTGACAGTCCACATTCCAGGTATGTGTGTCCATTTGCTGCTTCTCAGAATGTATTATTGCATTTTGCAATATATGCAATTTCAGACTCATTATACTTCTGCTTCCAAAGGGAATGCTTGGCAAACCCCAGTTGGAGCTCTGAAAACTATGCCATGTCTTAATTTTTTTTCCTGAAAGCTGGCCAGTACTGAGACAAGAAAGAGTGGTGAATATCTGTATCTCAGTTGCAGGATGAGGGTAAAGGTTTGTTCCCTGAGCTTGTAGGTTGGTTTCCGAATGTTTCGTTACCAGGCTAGGTAACATCTTCAATGGAGTTTAGGGGATGTCAGTGTCAGTGTTCTTCTGTTTATAAGGGCTTTGTGTGATCAGTAGGTGACCTGATCCCATCACAAGACCTACTGACCACATGAAGCCCTTATAAACAGATCACTGACACTGACATCCCCTAAACTCCACTGAAGAACCCATAAGCTCAGAGAATGAATCTTCACCCTCACAGGGCAAGAAGCCTGGGGATAAAGTCATCTGCAACAATCAACTTCACATATGTGCATCTTTGTTAATTTATCAAATGCTCCTTGCTTCCTGCCATACCTGTAGACAAATTTATTGATCTAAAAGTTTCCCCTTCTTTCTCCCAGTAACATCCATCTGAAATGACAAGTGCTATCAGAAAGGGCATATTAATTCCTCTGGTGTGTAATACAGTAGATTCCTGGAATTCTGCTTTTGACATTTCCAGCCAGGAAAACATCTCATGAAGTGGAGGGCCAGTTCAGTGGATGAGATAGGACTAATTCACACATTTTAAAAAATGGTCAGATGTGATAAGCCACTTGCCCATAACACCTATAATGAAGCAATTACTTGTCATATGCTGGGCAAGCTAGGTCTGGTAGCATTTTGAATTGATCTGCCAGGAAGGATAACTGTATGTATCTAAAAGAGCCCAACAGCAAAGCAATCTGACAAAATAATGGAAGATAATTGTGCCTTCATAATTCTTTGGTAGATAAGAAATCTTATTTCCCAGAAATGATTCAGCTCTCAAGGGCAGGTCTAGAGGGGAAATTCTAATGTCTGTCAAATTGTAGTTATTGGTTTCTTTTGTTGGAATGCAATCATCCCTTATTTTGTCTTCTACCCATCTTGAATGATAGGCAAGGAAACAGCTATTCCATTTTCTGTAACTGTTAAATCCCGTCCTCCCAGTCAGTTTTAAACTTCTGAGTTCCGTTCCATGGTTTTAATAGTAGAGTATCATAAAGCGAACAAGATAAACTGACAACCTATAAAGCTGTGCTGCAAAAAAATAAGATTCTAGCATGCAAGTGAAATATTTCCACCAAAAGGTAACTGGATTTTTGAAGAATTTGCCTTTGATATTGACTGTTAAATAGATAATATTGTGATTGCCTGTGCTTCTAATCAAAGGGCAAAGTAAGATATAGGGAAACTTCCCTTTAAAGAAAGTGTTTAATATAAAGAAATTGTAAATTATGTTCAATAATTGTTTGCAACTTTAAGATCGGTTAGTTAAAAAACCAAATCAAACCAAAACTCTAATTTGTCAAAATTAAAACTGACACCTCTACCCCAAGCAGAGAAAAGTTACTGCATCCGAATGATTTCTGTACAGAACCTCTGTGGACCCATTCTTAAAAGATGTTTCTTCCCACAGAGAAGTCCAGTTTAGTCCTCCTTTCTAGGCTGGCTACAAGTCATCTGCTTGTTCCAATTTTATCTTCCTGCTGGTGAATGCTAACTAATCTTCTGTACAAAAATCATTGAATGCTTCCAGGATGCTTGCATGGCAGTAGTTTTCTGAGGACAGCTGGGTAAGATGAGAAGCAACAGCTTGTTCCTCCTCTCCTGTTTGATCACTGCTTCTACCTTGAATGTGATGCCTTCATTAGTAACCGCCAGGCTGTCCCACTTGGTTCAAAAGTGCCTAATCAAGAGAAATAAATCTAGAACAAAGGCATTTGACTTCCAATAGAATCCATCAAGGCATAATTAGGATGCTAAGTACTCTGCTCTTCAGTAGCACAGAATTAATACCCAGCAGCACTTAGTGTGTCTGGAGATAAACATGGTTAATTGTTCTTATGCAAATTGGAGGAGGATGCTAAGACATGAAGGGTCCTTATCTGCGGAGAGCATGGAGGGCTAACATTGCAGACTTGCATTGGGATTAGCTCATGCTGATGCTGGCTGCATACATAATAGCTAAACTTGTATTGAGGTTACCAACAAAAAATCAAGTTTTTCAGTTATGGGGGAAATAAAGACAGGTGCATCTTAATGTGCCATCAGTCACCTAGAAGAACACTAGACATGCTTTTGTTAATATAAGTGATCTCACAATTTATTGCAAATCTGAATCTTTTTGACTTGGACAGTTTTAGTAAGTCCTTTGTAAAGAAAGCCCAATGTTTGGAGCATTGTTTGAAATAGTCTAAATAGAATACCTACAAATTGCAATCCTAGGTTAAAGATACTTTAAAAATAATTCTTTAGGTTTCTTGTCAGAAAATAACATTTAATGAGGCACAAGTTCAACATAGATGTCACATAATTTTCTTCCTATTGTAAATCAGCTTCAAGGACGTTAAACTAACATCATATTCATACCCTATTGTTCAAGATACTTCCTCCTTATTTTGTTTATTTTGTTATCTTGGCACTTTATATTATACTTTAATTTGTCTTTATACCGTATAAATCATTCACCTTTTGCACATTATCCTGAATAGATGAAATGTATGAATCAAATTAAGATAGCACACTTTTGAAGTTACGTTTGCTTTCCATGATGTACATTTCATGTATACACTCCATTTATGGTCACAGTGTGTATTTTTTTATTTACTTTGATCCCAAATATTTTAACTTTCTATGTAGCATATTCCACTTGAATCAGATGTAGTACAGCAGTGAGGAGATTCCTTATGCCACTCCTATATCATATGTATACTGTAGTGTCTCTCTACTGTCAAAATGTTGGGATTGTCTTGTTTTGCTGTGTTTTGGCTGGTGGATGTTTTTTATTATGTGTTTAAAAATATTCTCTGCTCCCATTAAATATTTATAAAATATTTTTTTTAAAAAAATAGTTCCAGTTTGTTCAATTTTGGGAGGTTGTACCTATAGTAGTTTTCTATGAAATAATGACTACAGCCCAGAGAAATATATGGCATTTGTGTATTCCAGCCTGTGCTCTGCTTCCATTATTTATTTTGTTGCATTTTTACTAATACTTCTCATGTTAAACAAGATTTATTTATAGAGTGACATGTTAATACTTTCTCTTTTGTGCTTTTTTCAGTGTTTCTAAGTTGCAACATCCTGCTTCGGCCAGTTTAATGCTCTCTTATTAAAAAAAATATTTATTTTGGTGTAATTGTACTTTTGAATAAATGAAGATCGAAGTCCTGGGTTGGGGAGGAAAACAGCTAAACCTCTTGTCCGTTTTTTTAGTTTTTATTGCTAGAAAGAGGGTGAGATGTGAAGTGGCCTGTTAAATTACCTCCTGGTTTTTGACGAGTGTTTGGCTTTTCTTGGTGCTTGCCCTGTTTTGTACAGATGAAGCTGTCTTTTTACTTTCTCTTTATCATGCTCTATCCATGCTGAGAATCATGCTCTATCCATGGTGAGAATGCTCAGGAATAACACCAGTTTTATTTCTTTGGTTAACTGTTTCTGGGAGAAGGGAATGGATTTTTTTTGTGTGTGTGACCTTGAAAGTCAACTTTCATTGAGGAATCCAGTAAAATGCTATGAAATTTCAGCTCTGTTAATGACTATTTGCTTAGAACAGGGGTGTCAAACTTGTGTCGTTACGTCGTCACGTGATGTATTGCGACTCCCCCCCCTTTGCTAAACCGGGGGTGGGCATGGCCAATACATGATGCATCCGGCCCCCGGGCCACAAGTTTGACACCCCTGGCTTAGAAAGTGAATATTCTGAGTCTTACGGTATATAAAGCCTAAAAAATAGGTAATTTCTTCTAAATTGATTCAACATCAGCTAGAGATGGTGACTGGCCTCTGTACTTCCCTGTCAATTATCTGTAAACATTGCACACATTACAGATTCTTCTCTCATAATTCATACAGAGCAACTCTTTGGAATGAGGAGTCTGTTTTCCATGCTTGTGCTCTCAAACATCAGTTAACTAACAGCGGCCAGATGCCACCAGATGCCTGCAAAGTACCTCTTTTTACTTTATTTTCCTCTGGGATTCACAGTGACGAATAAGTTAATCAAAATAATTATATCTACAAAATAAATGGGGAAAAACAGAACAAATAAAACGACTACTGTAAAACATGCAATATAGTTGACAAGCAGCATCTACAAAATCAGCAACAAGCCAAAGTTTTAACCCGGGGTAAATTTGCCTTCTCAGTCTCCTCCAGAAGCTTCCCTAAAGGGTTGCATCTGACCAAGATAAAGAGACCAACTGATAGATGGAGAAGGCATGCCCCAGTGAAAGCAGAGCAAGCATGAAGGCTCAGTTCATGGTAACTACCTGCTTCGTTTCTGTAGTTAGAAGACTTGACTCTGACACTGCTGTCCACAGTAGCCTGCTGAGCATCCACTATACAGATAACGTTTTTCCAAGGCCAAATGCTGCCCCTAGAGGGCCTTGATCCAGACAACAGGATTTATTTATTTGTGTATTATTTGTAATACTTCTGTATGCATATTACTAAAATCCTTGAGACATTTGTACATATGGTGACATCCAGCTAGCCTTGACTGATCGTAAGAAAGCTAATGAAGCAGGGTTCGGATGACTACCAGAACATCCTAAGGCTGTAAACTGGAAATTGAAAATAATATCCTAGCAGAAGACAGTGTCAAAGATCTTCTGTGTTCCTGCTAAAAGAAACCCCAGAGCTATATGTACATGTCCAAGTACTCTCCAGAAGCTGAGTTTGACCGATGGAAGCGCATGCGCGCGCACAAACACACACACACAAACCTGAAGCAGATTAAAACAATATTTACAACTCTATTTTAGATGCCCTTAATGTTAATCCCGTTATCATGAAAATATCATACAA
The DNA here is from genome assembly GCF_028640845.1 of Ahaetulla prasina. Classification (NCBI taxonomy): domain Eukaryota; kingdom Metazoa; phylum Chordata; class Lepidosauria; order Squamata; family Colubridae; genus Ahaetulla; species Ahaetulla prasina. Next base: position 129,060,613 of record NC_080540.1, read on the forward strand.
CTATTCTGTGGCAAATCAGGATTCAAATATGACTGCTGGAATCATTGTTCCATCCTTTTATCCTTCCCAAACTATGCAATATATGGTTGAACTAGAAGATTTCAGTGGCTTGGACAGCATTTCAAACCAAATTCATATTGAGAAACTCCTTAACAATCTCTCAAAGGAAATCAGCAATTATATTACAAGGGCACATGGCAAGAAAGTTCTGGTACACATATACCTATATATATGCACTGTGGAGCATTCTCACGGTTGGCTAGTGCTCTGACCCTTGATTTGGAGGCCCAAGTGCTGGTGGAGGATTGCTTGGTGTTTTTGTTTCTCATTCACTTCCAAGGTCTCTTTGTCTCTCCTTTCTTATGGTTCTGGTGACAGGCACGATCCGTAAGGCTCAGAACCTTCTGAAACAATATTCTCAGCAGTGTCTAGATGGGAAAAAGGGGGCCTCTAACCTCATTCCTATAGAAGGTAATCACTTCTTTCTCTTTTTCTCACTCTTTGGTTCTAACTTGGGTTTTGGATTTCTATATGCAAGGCTTCTGTTAGCTTTTAGCCTCCACTGATGGGATGTCTTCTGGTCACACTAGAAATAACAGAGTTTGTTTAAGAATCCAAAAGCAAGAACAAAAGTGATGAATATTAAAAGAGTAGTGGGTAATTGTTTATACAGCTTGAATGCTTGTCGAGTCATCTAAATTTAGGGATCCTGATTCCATGATGCAGTTTGACTGGCTAACAGAAGTTCTGTGGTAGCTTGGAGACCTTTTCCTTCACATTCTGTCCTTGTATACTTCATCTACAAAGGTAGTAGCCCTTTCAACCTTGATTAGATCAAGATTGTTCAACTGAGGTGCAACTTCGCACTATCCCTTCCTCCTCCTAGGGAGTCCATGTTGAAATAAAGCCAACAACCGTTGAAAATCGTGGTTGCACTTGCTTTTTTTGTTCCGAGGCTGCATTGCGTCATGACTTTATCCCGCTTGAAACTGCTACTACTGCTGTAGTGTTCCAGCATAGGGTAGTAGGTTGTGTTGTCAGGATTTATTTTTTTTCTAAATGTCTGATGAACCAATAAAACTCAAAGGACAAACCCTGGTGCTGTGATGGCCCTGGATAAACCGCTCCTTCCTTTAATGCCCGCTGAACATCTCACTAGGTCATGAGCATGATTTGCGAGCTAAGCATCTTTCCGATTCCTTGGTTGACAAGCACGGGTCAGTTGCTGGTAAGTACCATATGAAACATTAAGGCTGACTAATTTGACTTCTTTCCTTTTTTTTTTAAGCATTCCTTGCAATATTCTCTTAGAATGCTTCCAAGAAAATGTTTTCCAGAATTAGAATGGCTGAAATCAGCACAATGTAGAGGACTTGTGTTGATTACTGTGCTGATTCTTAATTGATGTAAGATGCAAAGTAAGATTTAATTAGGGCCATAGTGGAAGGCACAGAAGCAGATCCATTGACTGTAGGAACTTGTCTCCTTTGCCACTCTTGTTCTCATCCCCATCCAGTTTAAAGTTGCTGCGTCCGACCATTATTACGGGATTCTTTGCTTGGCTCCCTTCCTGGCTAGGATCCCTTCCTGGCTATTTTCAAATCTTGGTAATTAATCTTTCCCTCTCTTTATTCTGCTGGAATGCATTTCTATACACTTACCATAGGCTTGTTCCATATATTTGAGTAATGGATAGATGTGCAGTTTCTCTTGGCATATGAAATTGAGCAGATTGTGTTTCATTGCACAGAGTCAGAAGGAACATATAAAAAGTGAAACAAAATACTTTCATTCTGCTAGCTCTTTCATCTTACAAAGCCCTTAATTTAATAGGGAGCATTTCTTACGTCCACCCCCCTCAGTTAATAGAATATACTCTGTTTATGGCATGGGTATGTGTAATGGCAAAATAGATGTCTCTTCTTTCCCTATACATCATGAAGCAGATCACTGCAATCATTCAGTGCAGCAGGTAGCATGTTGTAAATCTATACCTGCATAGCCAGTGCTATGCATCTTAGTGACTGGCAGAAAGTAAGTGATGCATTCACAGGACCAATAGGTACCATTCTCAAGCAAGATTCTCAAAAAAACTTATTTTGGCATTAAATGAAAATTTATCCTTGTCTCTGTCCCAGAATCCAGACATTGCAACGTCATTATATTGAAAGATAGTTCTGAAAGCCCCATTCTTAATTCGATAAAACCAATTGCCCTTCAGTTCAAAATATAATGTAGAAATGTGATCCTCATTCCAAAAACATATTGCTTTTTCTGGACTAGGCCATTTGAAATAGAAGAAGGGAAAATATTGTGTCTGAAAACTTCTTGGAGTGGGGAGGTTGGATAAGGAGGAAAGTAAAGTCATTTTGCATAGAGTTGGAATGAAGAGAAGAGTATATGACAAAATGGTTTTCAGAACCCACATAGTTTTGCCAGTGTGGAACATTCATCAAATGCTGCCTAAGCAGTTTGATGTCCTACAACTGGGTAAAAAGATGGATCATTGAATTTCTGCAGATTGGGTGGATTGGCTGTTGTTGGATGCTGGATGAAAAAACATCAGCCATAAAGAAGTGAAGCAGAAAAATCAGATGGTGGAACTGTTAGAGCATGATATGCCAACTTATTTAATGAATGAATTCTAGGGGAAATATATTTCCAAATTCTTCTATGATTTCATTAGTTATTAATAATAAGCTATGAAAGGTTATAGACGCTCTTTTAAGTGTATTAGTTATTTCCTTTGAAACCATTTCTTTCTTTGATTGAAGATCTTAGGAGCACTTTGGAGACATACCAAATTCCTGTAGCATGAATATTTTTAAAAGAATAATTCTCTTGCTAGCTATTAGTATGCTTTTATTCTTGAACTAAAGACTTCATTTTAAGAATGGGGTATGTTATTTTAGACAGTAAAACCACATCTGAACCTAGTCTGTTGAAAGTATTGCATTGCTTATTTAAGAAATTAGAAATTTGATAACTTAGCACTGCTTTGATATGTAGAAACTTTACAAACGATAAATATTAAATGAATGGTAATTGATTCTTAATTGTTGTAAATTAATTCCAAAATCCCCAGTCAGAAATATAAAGGAGCTCTGCAGGCTTTAGCAAAAATCTATTGTAAAGACACCATTATCAGTATTTTACAGTAATTAAAGAATATACATATAAGAGAAAGATGTTGAACAATTCATATTTGGTCTTTCTTCTACATCTGTACATATGCCTTAAAAGTTTACCTTGTTGATAAAAAGATGGTATATCCAATATCCATTATATGTATCCCAGGTGGATGTGTTTATTTGGCAGCTTTACCTTGTGATTAGATAAATGATCTAAAGTTGCATCATTTACACAATTGGTACTTTAGTTTTCATATTCTGCTATATTTGATTGTTTTGTATTTATTCATATGTTTATATATCAGCTAAAAGAAACTAGCATCTTACATTCTTTTATAACCCCCATAGGGAGAGATGACATGTTGGACATGGAGATTGATGCGTACATCCATTGTGTGAGTGCCTTCATAAAACTGGCCCAAAGCGAGTACCAGCTACTAACAGAAATCATCCCGGAGCATCACCAGAAGAAGACATTTGATTCCCTTATTCAGGTCTCTTCAAAACACAGCATACCCTTCCTTCGGTTATAGTTCAAAATCCCATATTCACTTCTCTAACTCAACCAATATTTGCTTTTTTACAGGAGTCTTTAGACAACTTGATGATTGAGGGAGACAACATTGTGTCTGCAGCCCGGAAGGCCATTATGCGCCATGATTACTCAGCTGTGTTGACTATCTTCCCCATCCTAAGGCACTTAAAGCAGACAAAGCCAGAATTTGATCAGGTTTTGCAGGTAATTGGTTAGTAATGAAACTAGAACCCACTAGATCATGTATACTCAGAATTCAATGTCTAGTTTTTCATGGCAGAGTAGTAATGGTTGCAAATAGTTGTGAACTATAGGAATTCGATTGACAACTCACAGGTCCAAGGTCAAATGAAAGAGTAATAGATACCAAATGCAGATGTTGAGATGGAAGGCTATAGAAGTCAAATAAATAATAAATAAATGTATGCTCTGTACATTTGTACATGTATGCAGAACTAGTACGAAGCTCAAAGGAAACAGTTCACAGAAAGTAGGAGTCAAGCTAAGCAAAAACGGGTCGGTGACCGCTACTTCTGCCTGCTGTTCCTGTTTTATATTAGGAATCATAAGTCTAGGAGGAGCCCCAAATTGCAGGCCTATTCCTTGATTTCATCCAGCCTGTTCTCATTTTATCCAGAGTTCTGGAATCACAGCTTCTAAAGAAATAGCATCTCCCTCTTGCTAAGATTACTCTGCCTCATACTGTCCCTCACAGTCTTCTCAAGCACCAGGTCAGGACCTCCACTGCATCTCGTGCTTGGCTCAGGATAGAGATATACAGTATCATTAGGTTTCATTCAATATCAATAATAATAAAATTAATGAGCATTCCACATACAGTATAAAACGGATCCCATGTGACCAACTGAATTGGTCACTAAGAAAAGGGTCTCCAAGTCTCCAAGCAGTGGTTCATAGCAAAGGTGGTTGTACTCTGATCTTGTTCTTAATTTCATTCAGCCTGACCAAGTGAAAAAGGGAAACTGGAAATAGGGCACCTCTGAAAACTTAAACACAGTAGACCCACTAGTGTGAAATGCATACCCATATACATCATTAAGAGAAACAAAAAGGGAAATAATTTCTATCTATATAGTGGATCTTGATCAAGATGAGGTTTCATAAGGATAGAAAATGCATTGCAGGGGCAGGGAAATTGGCAGAAGGAATAGTGATGATATGCTTCCTTCTGCCCAGAAATGTACAGGTGAATTACACAGTATCTGAAACTTCCAGAGAGTTTTTATATATAGGGTTCCTTTCAGACAGATACAGTGTCAATTCTTACAGGACTCAGGTTAGACATTGCTATTGTTGTAATTATTATTATTTGAGCTTGTTCGTAGCTTGAATGTCAATGACGGTAATAAAGAAATTACAATAAATCATAAAGGAAAAATTTAGCAATTCCTTATCTGGATTATCTAGCCCTCGCACTGGGATGAAGTGAGAGACCTAGACAAAGAGCTAGGTCTTCACCGCTTTTCTAAACAACAGCAGAGTGGAGGCAATCCAGTTCTCGAGGGAAACCCTGTTCCAGAGGGCAGGTGCTACCTCAGAGAAGGTGCACTTCCAATGTCCTGAGAAATGGACATTGTTTAATTGTAGGAATCTGGATTGTGCCAACCCTGCAGGATTGAATTGGCCTGATAGATGTTATGGGATACAGGCAGTCCCTCAGGTAACCAGGCCCAATACTATTAAAAGGCTAGTTGTTTTAAGTAGATTTGCTCCTAGAACCATGGAAAAATTTTTGGGAGTCGTAGCTTTTCAAATTAAGGGTAATAAAGTTAAGCTGCCTTGTACCATAATGGGAAATACTCTAATGCATATGCTCCGTTCAGGCAGGAAATGGAGTAATATTAAAAGATAAAATTCAATCTGTCAGGAGCACATACTGTACCTAGCAAAGCATTTAATCAAGAAAGTTTTAAGCTTTCCTGACTGTGATATACACTTTATATGAGATCTTTATACCCCAAGAGAACTGTGAGTGATTTGCTTCATTGTCAGTTATTAGTTACTATTCCCATTATGAATTGTTTCATGCTGTGACTCATACTTCAGGGTACTGCAGCCAGCACTAAGAACAAGTTACCAAGCCTCATAACCTCAATGGAGACCACAGGAGCCAAGGCTCTGGAACATTTTGCAGACAATATCAAGGTAATTATCATCCCTCTGGTGGTGAATTATCTCTTTGCCACCAAAAGCAATCCAAGAAACTTGTAGAAATATTTCAGTTGTTAATTTTGTAGTAATAATCACAAATTCCAAAAGAGAAAGAAAATCTGTCTGTTCTTGAATTTAAGGCACATTTCTGACAAAATGCATTGGATAATACCTCTCAATCACAGGGATTTCCAACCATATAACGAAGTTCTTACCCTTTTAAAATGTCCAAAGTTCATCTGGCTGAAAAAGAGATGATGAATTATGGGTAAATCAAACATACCAATGGATGTAGCTTAAAATATGCATCTATCCAAGCATATTTTTTTTCTGTTACCAGTAGGTGGTGCCCTTGGACTTTAGGGCCATGGAAAAAGTGAAGTGGTTCAACTCATTCATATAATTTATATGATTTTATATTATATATGAATTTATGTAATTTATTATTCATATAATTTATCAAATTTATTTGCCACGCATCTCGTGACACTTCGTAAAAAAAAAAGACAATCATTTTAAATCATTCTTAACTATTTCATCAATTTTTTTCTTTCCAGAACAATCCAGATAAGGAATATAATATGCCAAAAGATGGGACAGTTCATGAACTCACCAGCAATGTATGTGAAAACAATTCAGAATGCCTTGGTAACATCAAGCCTGTAACTGTCCCGCTCTCTTTTGCTTTTCAGAAGAGGGAGAAACTTAATGTTGTAAGATTAAACTTTTACCATCAGAGCCTGGGATTAGTCTAATGAGATTAGTATCATACAGTACCTACAAATTCGGCTTAAGTATTTTTCTTCTTTCATTTTATGTAATTTATAGAACTTGGTGGGATTTTTGCTGGGCAAGGATAAAAGTTTTGCATACTTCTCTCTTCTTTCTGGTTCCTGTGTTGTATGTGACTTCAATGGGAGCCATCTTATCCATTATCTTGTTTCTTTCCTTGTTTCCACTCCATGTGGTCCTATATACAGGTTATATGAGTTTAAACTCCAAACCCAGAATACATGAATTCTTGCCACACATTAGGTACCTGCTGTAGCTTTATTAAGTTTTTAATGCTTTTCTTTTACACACTTACCATTTGTAGCATCCAGTTGTAGCATGAGAACAAATTCAAAAATACATACACAGATCTATCTACTGAAGTACATTTAGAATTTCTTCACAAAAAATGTCCTTCCAGGTCACAACCATGAATCTTAAGCCTATATTAGCCAATCTGAGACTCCTTAATCTAAAAATCTCCTCATTGTATTGCGATTTTGGGAAATATTTAATTTATCAGGGTGCTCCAGCCTTTCTCAGTCCGTTTTCTAGATTGAAAGGACTACATCTAGAAGACATAGACTGAGAAAGGCTAGTGTATCCACATAGGTTATATATTCCTCAGTAAGATGTCAGGAAATATGTACTGGTAGGCCTTGACTTACAACAGTTCATTTAGTGACCGTTCAATAGCACTGAAAAAAGTGACTTATGTCCATTTTTCACACTTATGACCATTGCAGCATCCCTATGATCAACTGATTTATATTTGGATGCTTGGCAACTGATTCACATTTATGACCATTGCCGTGTCATGGAGTCTTGTGATGACCTTTTGCAATCTTCCAACAAGCAAAGTCAATGGGGAAACCAGATTCACTTAACAATCATGTTACTAATTTAATAACTGCAGTGATTCACTTAACAAATGTGGACAAGAAAAGTTGTAAAATGGGGATTTAACAAATTTCTCATTTAGCAACATAAGTTTTGGGCTCAATTGTGGTTATAAGTCAAGGACTACCTGTTAACCTGCTATGATTGGGAATCAAGATGGGTTGCTGGAAATGGACAGCTGAGCTGGTACAGACATTCTTAACATTTCCTATTTTAAGTACCACAATCACTCTGTCAAAGAAGAACACTTTTTTTTTTTTGAAAAGGACATAGATGTGTTTGGAAACAAGGTAATTTTGTTGTTGCCTTGCTTGACTATGTTAAGACCATAAAAATTACAAGAATATTGTTGACAATATTTTTGTTTGTCATAATAGTAAAATAACAAGAAAGAGTCAATTGGGCCTGGGATGCTATTCTTTTCCTGAGCCCAGGACATGAAATACACAAATATTCCAATCATGAGAGAAATTTAACTACTATAAAAAAGTGTTTTATTTTGGCTTCTAAGGTTAAATCTAGGAAAAGTCCAGTCTAATCCTGGATTCCATGAAATGCACAGCTGAGATATTCAGTCCCTTTGCTTCAGCTCATTCAGCTGGAAACTGGCTGATCTGCCTTTTTTGTTCTTTTCTTCTTTTTTCATGGTCTCTCTTCCGATTGGGGAGGACAATAACATCCCCCCATACACTTCTGCACTAGAGAATACTAGCATAGCACATAAACACTAAACTGCTTATATTTGGTTATTTCTGACATTAGTCAAGGATGTTCTACCAATTTGAAAAAAAATCCTTTGGATTCCAATTTGGCAAAGACTAGACACAATATCTTCCTAGGGTTTGCAGGCAGGCAGTCTTTTCTAGCATTGCCAAGACCTTTTATCAGAAATGAAGTTGGTTTAAAAATTCATAGGCTCTGACAGGATATCAAGTTGCTTTGTGATCTGCTCTCCTGGGGTAGGAAAAGGAGAGTTCAGCTTGCTAAGGAAAGCAGCAGGAAGGGCTAATAGGAAGGCAAGAGGTGGGTGAAGTGTAGCTCTGTGGTTTTAAAAGAGGAAGCAGCAAAGTCCTGACAATAAAAGAAAAGACAACAGTGTGGGGAACATGATAATCAAGCAGCATTGAAGTAGAATTCCTGTTGAGGCTCAGTTGTAGATGATCCCTGAGCAGCTGTATACACATTTCAGCTGTGAGCTAAACTACAAAATGCATTAAATATGTAGGATGCAGCTGGTCTTTGGGCATTTATTTATAACCATATAAGCACAGGGAGGGATGCTGATCAAGATAATATGCCTGGAGCAAAATCTTTCTCACAAGGATTTACTTTGCAAAATTGTCTTTCCTCAGTACAGTCTTTTAAACATGGAAAACAAAACTTCTACCACTGTTTTTATTTTTTTTTAAATCTTTTAAATGGGGAAATCCACAAAGATGGCTGAGGGGGATTCTCAGCTTCAGTTTACATGTGCTCTTGATCAATGATCTCTCTTTTATGCTTTGCACCCACTGGAAAGAAAGGAAGGAAGAAAGAAAAAGGAAGGAAGGAAGGAAGGAAGGAAGGAAGGAAGGAAGGAAGGAAGGAAGGAAGGAAGGAAGGAAGGAAGGAAGGAAGGAAGGGGCAGATACGTGCTGCATATTTCACACATAGGTGGTTTACCCTTTCACATGAACAATTGATTTATTGCTTGAGCAACTGAACAAAAATGTAAATATTTGCAGCCTCAGATTCTTTCCATAGAAAGAGATCTGTTTTATGTTAAGCTCTGAATTAGATGGCATTTAGGATTGTGTTTATTAGAGGCCTGTATTTTATATTATTTTAATACCAAGGGCTTCTTAACATAGATTTTCCAGAATACATCTACCCTTCTTAATGGATATAGAACTGATTTTTAAAAAACAAAATGGAGGAAACACCCCCCCCCGGTAAATAAAAATCAGAAAATCCACCTAGAGCACACCCACCCCTGTTTTAGCGAAGGGGGGGAAAGTCACAATACATCACGTGGCAACAACGTGGCATCGTGAGTTTGACACCCCTGATCTAGAGCAACCTCTCAATTATGAGTGCAGGTGATACAAGCAAAGGTTTTGAACTTCATCCCTGACTCCTTCTTTTCTTTTTTAAAAAAATAATTTTTATTGAGAATTTTATTGAGAAATGTAGGAAGCAATGTGGTTAAGAGGGAAAGAAATTTTAAAAAAAGATGAAGTGACTGCCAATTTTCATTACTAAGTTATAATCAAAATGATTATCCTATCCCCCTTAAACATAACCATAATCACTTCCTCCCCTCAATACTTTTTCAATCATCGAATTTAAAAATTATCATATTAGTTCATTAGAGAAAGCCCAGATAAGGTTTAGTATTCTGAAAAAGTATACTTTTTTTGTGGGTATTTCTTTTCTTGTGGGTATTTCAATTATATATCCATTTTATACACCTATAATAATCTTGTTGGCTGACAAGTATACGTTTCTGTGAATGTATTTATCATAAACAAATACAATACATTCTTTTGTAGTGGTCCAGCGTTTCTCTCCTCCATCCTGTAACTTTCACTCCATTTAATAATAAACATTATTCTTTATTTCAAATTTGTAATCCATCAAAGGGGAGTAAAAAATTAAAGAGAGGCTTCTTTTTTCTGTGTCCATAATAATAATCCTTGTCTCACAACCATAATTCAAAAACCCCTGAGTTTGGGCTTATGGTGATTAAACAGGTTACCACACTACTTAAGGACCTTTTTTGCAGCAGTTATTAAGTCAACATTACAGTTGACTTAATAACTGTATTTATAATACAGTTATTATAGTAATAACAGTACTTCCAGGTAAGTAATAAGTAATAACAGTACTTCCAGGAAGTAAATGCCAGTTTCTGGCAAAAAAAACCCAACATTGCAAAGTGTGGTCATGTGACTGTAGGACTCTGCAAACAGCTCTAAATGCAAGCAAATTGCCAAGTGCCCAAAATGCAATCATATAATCATGGGGGACGGGACTGGTTTGTAAGTAGCTCTCTGAAGATCTGTCCTAACTTCAGACATTTGCTAAATGATTGGTCATAACACAAAGGAGTACCTATAGGTCCCTTTCAGCACTTCTGCAATCACCTGGTCTTTTCAGAACTTCTTTCTCTTTTTTATCTACTTATTTCTTGAACATTGTGGACCAATCAACTTCCTTAAAAAATGCAAACATTTTCAGGTAGTCTTCAACTTACGGTCACAATTGTGCCCAAAATTTCTGCTGCTAAGCAAGACAGTTGTGAAGTGAGTTGGGTCCCATTTAATGACCTTTATTTTTGGCCAAGTTGAGGGAATCACTGCAGATGTTAAGCGAGTCATCTTGTTAAGTGAATCTGGCTTCTCTCACTGGCTTTGCTTGTTGGCAGTCAGTTGGAAAGGTGACAAATGGTGATCACATAACTCCAATACAGTACAACTTTCATAAATACATGTGAGTGGCCGTGTGCCTGAATTTTGTGCACATGATCATGGGGTTGCTGCAATGGCCAGTGTGGAAACTGGTCATAAGTCACTTTTTTCAGTGCCGTTGTAACTTTGAACAATTACAAATGGTTGTAAATCAAGGATACCTGTAGAAAGAAAGGTAGGTAGGTAGGTAGGTAGGTAGGTAGGTAGGTAGGTGGGTGGGTGGATGGATGGATGGATGGATGGATGGATGGATGGATGGATGGATAGATATTCGTAGGTTTTCACGGGTATAGGTACATAGGTCTTGGCATTTTCAGGTCTTTTCCCGTGTAAGGTTGAGAGTATCTTGGTGACGTTTCAACGAAGTCTCACTCATCATCTTCAGGCTGGTGTCTTCGGCTTCGTGCTTCTCGAGCAAAGAGTGGTCAGAGCTGCCGTCTCTCTATAAATACTGGTGGGGAGGTGGGGAGTGTTGCTGTGAGCGGGTTGGTTGGCTGTGTGGTTGCATCCTGATTGGTAGATGGAGTGGGTGTTTGCAGATTGGTAGGCTGTTTCGTGGCATCCTGTGTGGGTGTGGTCCTGGTCTTTTGTTCCTGAGCTTTGGTGTTGTGACCTCTGAAGTTCTGTGATGTGATGTCTTGAGCAGATAGCTGTGATGCAGCATCCCGGGCCCTGGTTTGGCTCCAAGTCCAACTCCGAGGTCCTGTCATGTGTTCCTGGTGTGTGTCAGCCTGCTTTGTGTGGGGATCGGAGGGGGCGCAGCAGCCAGTGGTGTCATTATGGTCTGGTTTCTGGATGGTGGTTGTGTTTCGTCTGTGGGATGGGTTTGGGTTTGAATCTGGTGAGGATGATTGGTGATGGCATTGTATGTTGTCCTGGGTCCGGGGTCAAACACCCACTCCATCTACCAATCAGGATGCAACCACAGAGCCAACCAACCCACTCACAGCAACACTCCCCACCTCGACCAATCTGCAAACACCCACTTCATCTACCAATCAAGATGCAACCACACAGCCAACCAACCCGCTCACAGCAACACTCCCCACCTCCCCACCAGTATTTATAGAGAGACGGCAGCTCCGACCACTCTTTGCTCGAGAAGCACAAAGCCGAAGACACCAGCCTGAAGATGATGAGTGAGACTTCATCGAAACGTCACCAAGATACTCTCAACCTTACGCGGGAAAAGATCCGAAAATGCCAAGACCTACATGTATGTATGTATGTATGTATGTATGTATATAGTCTGTTTATTTAATTCAATAACATATTTCAGATGAGGCAATGCTCCAGATTTAACTCTAGTTCCAAAATTCCGGTAGGCCTTTTGCATTTAATCCCCTTTGAATCTTTATAATTGGATTCATTCTTTTTACCTGTCTTTCCTAGACTGAGGGTATACTCGCCCTGGTGGCTGTAGTCACCCTGTTGCACTAAGATCTCTATGGTTTGGGCATACCCAGTGTCCTTTAAACAGGCCTCATGCAAAGCTGTGAGCATAGTTTTTTTTCACAGCTCCTGGCATTTAGTCACAAATTGTCCACTGGGTCCCTCTGGATCTTGTGGGCTTCTTCACAAGACACTCCCTCCCCGCCCCTTTGGGGGCTCATGTGGGCGATCTCATGGCTCCTTCTTATCCAGAGAAGCAATGGAGCTTCTCCATTGCTCTATTGAACATATTGCTCAACTGTCAACCTTTGCCTCTGTGTCATCCCCACTGTTTTTGTGGAGATGTGCTAGTCTTCCATGTTTCCATCCAGAAGTCTCCAGCCACTATCATCTTTGGGCAAGACTAGAAAAGAGTTCTCTCTGTAACCTTATGAGCTGCTCCCAGTCAGACTAGATGGGTCAGAGATTTCATTCTAAAGTGCTTTTCCTTTCTGTTTACAGGCCATTCTCTTCCTGCAACAATTGCTGGATTTTCAAGAGACTGCAGGTGCCATGCTGGCATCCCAAGGTACCTATGCCAAGACCCATGAATGCATTCCTGGCACCAGCATTTCCTTTGCATGCTTTGCAGTCAAACCTCCTTACAAGGATGTGGCTTATTCACTTCTTGCATACTAAGCATTCTAGTTTTGGTCTGGTGCAGTAAAGGCTGCTTAATTATATTAAGCTTAGAGAGGGGTTCTGGTTTTTCTTATCAGCCTCTAAATGTGATGCTAACTTTGAGATCCTTGAAACCTAAAAGGATGACTGTAAAATGGTCTTTTATCTCCAAAATCCAGCATCTTTTAGTGAAAGAGTTCCCAGATCATTCGCAATGTGTGGCAAGTTGTTAGTTGGATTTCATAACCCAGCCATAGTAGCATATTTGATTCTGAGGGGATATTTGGTAGAAGACAGTGAGAAGTTTTGAAATCCTTGTTTCTGTTAAAAGCTAAAACCACATCCAATGGCTTTCATATTAACCTTTCAGGATGTGTATCGTTTCAGCTATTGATGATTTCAGGAGTGTTACCTAATTATCATAATGTTTTTGTTTCCTTTATTGTGACTTTCCTTGAGGTCTTTAAAATGAACATCAATTTTGTCCACTCAGATCCATGCTAAGAAGGTTTAACTGTGCAACTGCATCTTGCATGTTAACAGCTACCAAACAATATTTAAAACATGAATTTCTGTCGGTGTTGCTACCTTTATACCTTCTTTACTTGCTAAAATGATTATGGACAAAGGCAGTTGTAGAGCCAACTTCTTAATTGGTCTATAGAGTGGCTGCTGATTATCAGTGAAGCTAAAAACAGCACACAAAACATGATTTTGTGTTTTTTCAAACTGATGTAGAAATGGGGGGGGGGGAGTGAAAACTATAGAAAGTGAATGAGATCATATTTATCAATCCCAAACATCCTAAAACCTCTGTTTGGATTACTGGAAACAAATTCACAGAACAGAATGTACTGAAATTAAAAAACAAACAGTGAAGCTAGGAAAGAATTTCTCTTGCTTCTGCCCTTCAGTTTTGCATCTTTGGGGCAGGATGTCATGGCTGAGACTGGGATCATGGCAGTTCAGGCTGCAGTCTTTTCCCACTTATTGAAGGGTGAGCACCACTGAATTCAGTGTGGCTTGTTTCCAACTAGGTGCGGATAAGAATGTATCCTCTTAAAAAGAAGTGGCTTCTCCCCTCTGCCGAGTCCGTAGCACTGTCTGTTGGTGTCTTCTGCTTTGTTCTGGAAAGTATGGTTGTTTCTAACCTGTCTTTTTGAACTTTGCCTTTCTTTATTTCCTTCCTTCTCTTTTTCCTTCCAATCCTTTCACCTCAATTCTGCCTTAAATTCTATAGTTCTTGGGGACACATACAATATACCTTTAGATCCCAGAGGTAAGCAGCAGCAATATTTGTACTACCCGCATGCATAGCTAATACTACTGTCTCGATCCCTCTTTCTCTCTTTGTACCTACTTACAGATTTCTGTTCGATTTTTTAAAATCGTTCTCAGAAAAAAGCCTATCTGATAGTCTGAAAATGTCCAAATCAGTGGGGCTAGTTATAACTATAATATAGTTATTTTTTCTGCACATAGAGCTGGTATGCCGCTGCCTGTTTTCATAAATATTAGACATCTGTAAAGCCGCACAAAGCTCTTATTGATGGTACCAGGTGATTTGCCCTTCATCTGAAGAGTTTAGCCACTCGTCTGAGCAAATAATACATTATACGCATACTGCATATCATAACATTTACCAAGAGCCATTCTTTCTGTCATTTATTTTTTTTAAAAGCAACTTCAATGAAGCTCTGCTTTTGAACAAGAAACAGAAAGATTATTGCTGGGTTACAGTTCTTCTGTTCAAACTAGTGGCATCCACTTACTTTTGTTCCTGATACGACTAAAGGTGCATCTCTTATTTCTGATTCCACATCTGAAATATCATAAGATAGAGATGGGAGGGCAGCTGGGTAAGAGAAGTTTGCTTTGGGAAAATGATAAACAAAGAAAAATTTAATTATTTTTCCTGTACCCAACCATGTGACAATGTACACACTGCTAGTTTCTGTTTACCAAAATCGGCTGCTATGTCTCTGTTACATGTATTGGCATATGACATATATTTTACTATTCAGTTATAATTGATAACCTGTCCTGTTCAGAAACCTTGGATATTCCCATAATCTCCTGGAAGATTCAGTATTGTCTGCAGTGATAATAGATTAAAGGCAGTTTTTATGAAAATGCATTTTAATTCAACCTTAATAGTTTTGGTGGCAAAATAAATTTTGGAGTGAGGATGATTCAGTGTGAAACTGCACAATTCATCATCTTATTAAAAGAGCTGTGAAATGTTTCATAATAGTAGCAGAAGTCTTCAGTGCAGTTCACAGTGATAAGGGGTATTTGTAAATGTGCAATTATTTTATTTAAATTTTTGAAAAATAATCACATTTCTAGAGCAGCTCTTAATTCCAAATTTTAAATTCTCAGCTGCAGGAAGTCAGCCATTCCCATTCTCTTCAGCCAAGATTGCCAGTGATGAAAAGAATAAAACTGCAGGAAAACAATAAGTTGAGACCCAGAGATGAAACTGTCAGTTGGTGGGGGGAAGCATTTTTTGTTATATACATCCAAATATATATAGTAACTAATTTAATTTTTGTTCCTTTCAGAGACTAGCTCTTCAGCCAGTAGCTACAGTTCAGAGTTCAGTAGACGGTTGCTGAGCACCTACATCTGTAAGTAATTTCTCCAAGTGTGTAACACCCTCACCCTCTCAGGCTCATGCACATTTGACCTGACTTGTTTAGTGGAGTGACTTCTAACGTGAGATTATGTTGACAATTGATCTTAGTGGCAGTGGGACTGACAAATAGGATAATGTTGTTATCTCTATCTATCTAGAACAAGAGGGAAATGCCAGTTGAATCTTCATTGAGATAAGATCATACAGAATTCCTCCTCAATTAGATATTGAAGTGTAATATAAAAAATGCACTTAGACTCTGCTTTAGATTTATTTTATTAGTCTTTCCCAATCTGCCTGTAAAAATGTGATTGAGAATTCTGGTTATTGGAGCCCAAAAATCAAGAAGGCAATGATATGTATTACTAATTTGTGTCTTATAGTTGAAAGATCTGCCATTCAGTCCTTCATGAAGGTTTAACTCTATTTATCAAAGAATAGACAAAATTAATAATTACTTTCTCACTACATGGTAAAAAAGATGTTTCACATTTGAGAAACTATTATTCAGGAGTTTTTGAAATAGATCATTAAGGATTTATACAAAAGAAAAACAACTAAAATGGGCCGTGATAGCTCAGGCTGTTAGAAGCCTGTTATTAGAACACAGCAGCCTGCAATTACTGCAGGTTCAAACCCGGCCCGAGGTTGACTCAGCCTTCCATCCTTTATAAGGTAGGTAAAATGAGGACCCAGATTGTTGGGGGGGCAATAAGTTGACTTTGTAAATATACAAATAGAATGAGACTATTGCCTTATACACTGTAAGCTGCCCTGAGTCTTCGGAGAAGGGCGGGATATAAATGTAAATAAAAAAATAAAAAAAATTACATTTTCAAATGACTACAGTCAGAAAGTACGATAGACTTAACACTGCTGTTAAAGTTGAAAACTATTAAAAAAACATAGTCTTTTTTTTCCTCTCATGCCTTTTTTTTTATTAAGGCAAAGTTCTGGGCAACTTACAACTGAACCTTCTCAGTAAATCCAAAGTTTATGAGGATCCAGCATTAAGTGCCATCTTCCTGCTTAATAACTACAATTACATACTCAAGTCCCTTGAAAAGTAAGTATAAGAAGATCACTTGTAGATATCGGCAGAAAATCCAGTATGTTTATTCTTCCATTTATCTCCTTTGTTGTCTTCATCAGCTTCTTTTGTTCATTCTTCTGCAGAATTCTCTCTCTCTCTCTCTCTCTCTCTCTTTGCTGCTGCTGCTGCTGTTTTTATGTGCTTTCAAAAAAGGTCCTTTTAAGTCTTTCATCTCTTCTATTAAAATTATCTTATGTATGGCAGTGGAAAAAACAGAATAATTTCAATGTGGAAAGGACTTTCATCTTGTCAGCTGAGAGGCTTTTTGTTCTGGAGAGTACTTTCCAAGAAATCCAAGGAATAATTTTCTGCTGATAGTTTTGCATTTTTCATGACAATCAGTCCAACTCAGAAAAATAAGTGTTGTAATAGTTACTGTACAGCTCTGTGGATTCTGTGCATTGTCTAGTGCAGTAGTTTCTCACTACAATTGGACTTAACTAAGACATATAATATGAAATGGAGTTGAGGTTATTCAGGTACATAATGTGCCATAAAAAATAGGTACATACCATCATTTGAGCATTGGCCAAGAAAATTCATCTGCCTTAAATAGAATTAAAGTACGGAGGAACATGGAAAAGGCATCAGGAGTTCTTCTGCTCATCTATCAATGAGATGGCCACAGTCCTTAAGCCTGACACATGAGAGCCTATTTGGTGCAGTGCTGAAGGGTCTGGGTTAGAAACCAGGAGTTCTAGTCCCACTTTAGCTGTGAAAGCCAGCTGGGTGACTTTGTACCAGGCATTGATGGATCTCAATGTTTTAAAAAGTCTGGGTCCTGGTAATCTTAAAGAATTGGTTTTTTAGTGTCCACGTTCTTCAAGTACAGTTGAAGGCGTCTGTGCTTTCCCTGGAATGCCCTGTCTTCCCAGCTTGCAATTCACATCAACTGAAGCTTTATGTACAACCCAAGAAATACTGCTTTTGTGTGCATTTCCTGTCACTTTCATTTTCTCATCATCCAGTATGCCTTGAGACAGGGAATAAAATCCTAGACTCTTAAGAGCATATCATAGAGGATGTTTTTAAAAATCATGCTAATTGAGGTTTTGTTACCTCCCTAGAAACTGCAGCTTTATCTTCCCTGTTTCCCTGTTTGCTTAAAATGTTTTAGAGTAATTAAGGGTAAAAACACACAAATAACTCTTTAAAAATCCAAGTAAGACAAAAATGTTCTTAGCAATTCAGCATCGATCCTTTCTACATCCCACAAAAAGAAGTAGAAGAAAATATTTTTGGAGTATACTCAAGATCAATTTGTTCCTGACTGATGATAAGCAGCTATTGAAAAGAGAAGATGAACACTTATATTGTTTAGCCTAAACTGATTTTCAATATAAAGATCTGCAAATCTCTTCCTCATTGGTGAATGCATTTTTATTTATTTTTATTCTTTGCTTTCTCCTTAGCCTGATGACAACCAAGTTTTCCAGACCTTGCACCAAGATTTCCAGACCTTGCACCAATGATAAAGAGCACCAAAAAGCAATATTTAGTATTGTTATGCCTTTAAAAATTAGAGCAAATTTTGAAATTCATTGCCCCTCCTTTGTGGTTGAGGGACACAACAGAGCTCTTTAATCTTGTGATGAACCTTGTAGATCCCTAGAACCAATTTTTGTTTTCTAAAGATTTTTAAAGCTCAAATACCTGGAGAAATTTGGAGAACTTTTGCAACTCAACACAATGTCATAGTCAAGTGGCCCATGCCATCCAATCCCACCTCCATCCCGCCCAGAGGCAGGCTTGGTTCTTTGTTGCCCTCGTAATTCTTTTTCACTGGCTTCCAGTATCAGTTAAAATATGTTGAACACTGATGCAGTTTAAGAATTACAGAAAGACGAGGTTTTTTTTCTTTACCAGTTTGAAATGGATTCTTCTTTATAGGGCAGAAAAATGTTGCTGTTTCACAAATACCTGTTCATTGAGCTCTCTTCCTTTTTCCTAGGTCTGAATTAATCCAGTTGGTAGCTGTGACACAGAAGACAGCAGAAAGGTCTTACAGAGAACTTATTGAGCAGCAAATTCTGACCTATCAGTGCAGGTGAGAAGAGAACTTATCTAGTCATTTTCCATTTGAGTTTGGACTTGACTGCTTTAATCAAACTCTCATGCCCCCACAAAGAGAATTTTAGCAAATTGTGATAGAGCAAGAGAAGGCAAGTTGTTCTTCTTGAAAAGGATGAGTAAAATGATTGGTATCTTTGGATTTTAGTACTAATTAGGAAGCAAATTCAGTTCCATCAGCTTGCATTATTAAGGACATACTGTCCTTCTGAGAATTCAGCATTACTGATATAATATTTGAAGATAAAATGTGCTGATGAAAACAGAAACTGATCTGAATGGCATTTGGCTTCTTATCCTTGTTATTTAATTGGGAATAGAAGGTTACTTTCTCCCCCTTCCTATTCAACATTGACTCATCTGACAGTTTGGGGTTTGGTATTATCAGTGTGCTGATGATACCAATTATATCTTTTGATCCCAGGCTGGCAAAGTGAGATCTACAACATTCTCTCCCAGGGTCTAGAGGCTATACTGGTTTGGAGGGGGAGGAACCATCTCTGACTCAATCCTATCAAGACTGACTGGCTATGGGTGATTGAACCACCTTGATTTGAGGATGTTCCACGTTAAACTTAGGAAATCCCTTTCATAGCTTCATCTGATGTGCCCATCGTGCCCTCTCCTAGATTGAGAGGTCCTTACTCTTGCCCTCGTCACCTCATGGCCTGACTACTATATTATTCTCTGCCCTTGAAAACTGACTGGAAGCTTCAGCTGGTCCAAAATGCAGCAGCATGATCAGTGATGGACACTTTTCTGCCCTGCTCTGCAAGCTGCATTGATTATCAGGTTGTTTCCAGGTGCTATTCAAGGTGCTGGTCATTATCTATAAAACTCTACCTGACTTAGGGCCTAACTATTGGAAGGACCACCTATCTCCCCTTTAAATCCTCTGGTATAATTGGCACACCTATGGTTCCTTTGATTAAATAATGCCATCTGTTGGGACCACAGAAACACACCTTCTTTGCCATAGCACCAGCATCTGGTGTATGTTTCCTGCAACATTATCCTGGAACATGTATATTTGCCTTCATTCGTAATGAACTCTGTTACTTTTATTGCTTGAAATGAAAATAAAACTAGTTGCAACTGATTTTATCCGAGTCTGCTGAGTCAAAGTCTGTTGCATTATGAGTTAGATTCCTTTGTGTGCATGGATGTGTGTGAATGTGTAGATTTTCTCTCTGTGGATGTCTAAACAGTTATCATTTAGTGACTGCCTTGCTTAGCAATCATTCACAGTTACAACAGTGATGAAAAAATAACTAAAACTAATTTTAGCACCTATCATTGCATTTATGACCTTTGCAAATCGACAAAGCAAAGGACAGTTTTGTAAAGTCATCAGTTTTAATTTCACTTAATAACTGCTTCCCTTAATGATTGAGTTACCAGATCCAATTGTGGGAATCAAATGATTTGAAATGTCATATCAATACCTACTGGAAAATGCTATGGTGGAAGAACATGTGAAAGAAACCATGCTAACTTGGAGTAAAAACTTTGGATACAGTATCGATTTAGACAATTGGCAGGAATTGTGGGAGAGAAATAGAAAATTGACTTTAGCCACCACATATAAAGAAAACCTATGGGTGGCATCTCCTACCCACAAGATTAGCAAAAACCTCTCACCAATGTGTTGGAAGTGTAAGGCAACAGTAGGAACTTTTTATCATATATGGTGGGAATGCCCAAAAGCTAGAGATTTTTGGCATCAGATAAAATGATGGCTGAAAGAGATATTAATTCATAACATAGATTTAAAGCCAGAACTTTTTCTATTGGGTATTACAAAGGATAAATATAATAAAGGAACAATATATTTAATGTTGCATATACTAACAGCAGCAAGATTGGTCTTCGCGCAGAATTGGAAAAGTAAAGAGATCTCCCCCGAAGAAGAGATACTAAATAAGATACTGACTTGTGCTGAAATGGACAGGCTGACTTTAGTACTCAAAGACAAGGGTGAAACGGAATATTATGAAATCTGGAATAAAATGTATCAATGGTTGGAGAGGAGGAGGAAAGTCGGGATAAAAGAATATTGATAAATTGAGAGTTTGAAAATTTTTATGCTAGTATTCTGTGAGAGATAGGAATGGTATTAGTATTGAAGTAATCTTCACAGCCGAAAGAATTTATGTGTTTGAAATATGATAGACTGTACATACTTATATATCGAAGATGAATTGTATTTGTTGTAAGGTAAAACTCGATGGAAATGTTTAAACCAGAAAAATTACACCATGTCCAATGTTTTTAATTGTATATTTAATAAAAAACTTTTAAAAAAATAAAGATGAAGGTCCCATTCACCCCTGAATACCTGCATGGAAGAGTCCCTGAAAGAGAAAGAGGTCTGGATCATTTGAGTCTCCTGGCCAAATAATGGAACATACCACAGAGTTATTTCTCATTTGCATATTTATTTGATGCCACTGGAATCACATCTACTTTATTGAATCTTCTGTAAATCTATTGCAGCTGGTTAAAAGTAACAGATTATGTCTCCGATAAAAATCTACCTGTCTTTCAACCTGGAGTCAAGGTAAGAATAGTTTAAATTAAGTTTTATGAATTACTGTAGAAGACTGGAAAGAACTGTATATATGTGTCTAATTGCTTAAAATGCACTTCTTTTGTTCTTCAAATATCAATTTAAAACATTTCTGGTGTGCCCTATCTGAAAAGAGAGAGTAGTTTCTGTTTTGGAAGTAGTTGTGGCAAAAACAGTCCCTTCCCCATTTCCACCCCAACCTACAGTAAAAACTGTTTACGTAAGTCCAAGTGCTAATGGGATTTTTATTACTAGGGATAACATCATCTTTGCTGGGAATCATATTTTAGCCCAACTATTAAGAATAGTTTTAAAAATACCTCATCATACTTCCCTTACCTCTATGGTTGCATTTTATTCTGCTCTTGTTTTTGCATATTTTAATGTTTTAACGGACATTGCAGAACTGCTCGGTCTCCGTGCCCCTGTTAAGAAGTCCCTTTCTCTTTTGTACCGTCCTCCCTGCTCCCAACAACTAATTGAGATTGAAATATCTGCTTGTGAATTTTTTTGCATGGCTATTCTTATGTGTTCCATAATTAGTGTGTGAGGGCATTGTGGCCTTGAAAGGCAGGTTAAAACTCCTGAGGATAATAAGGCTATTGTACTCTGATCCCTAAATCCAGGTTTGTATGGAGCCTAGTGCTGAGGTAAGTGCTCTCAAAAAAAGTCAAGAAGCAATTTGAACGCCACCACTAACTTTCATTTCCCTTAATTGTTTGCAGCTAAAAGACAAGGAAAGGCAAGTGATCAAGGAGCGTTTCAAGGTAATATGCTTGCAAAGGTTTTGCTGCTTTTTCCCTCTGAACTGCTTGCCTTTGTGCGTTGCTTACTGTTCCGTTCTAGATGCTGTACTTTTCTTAATACAATCTTTTCTGTGGGAAAGGGTTTCAATGATGGCCTGGAGGAGCTGTGTAAAATCCAGAAGGCGTGGGCCATCCCTGACACAGAGCAGAGGGACAATATTCGGCACGCCCAGAAAACCATTGTGGAAGAGACATATGCCACCTTCCTTAACAGGTGCCTCTTTGTCTGTTTCAGGAGAGTTCTGACACGTGGGCAAGGCTTGGCAGAATGCCATTTCCTGATCCTATCCCTGAAACCATCTCTGGTGTCCCTTGCCCTTAAGAGAATCAGAACGTTGTGTGTATGAAGTTATAACATTGTCCCCAATACTTACAAAACACAGAGCTTGTGTTTTTTTATTGTCCATATGGCACACTAGGCTTTGCATTGCATAGATTGGCTGGATAGAGTAGCTGACTGAACTTTACAGCATGTGAAGTGCTGCTGTTTATGATTCCAGCCATTCTTTCTCCTTCTCCCACTTTATGGGCTGTTTTTGACCTGTTCTAAGTCAGTATTATATACCTATTGAGCCTGTTGAACCCTCACTGAAGTAATGTTAGGGGATGCTCCTTACATTTTTCTAAACAATATTCTTTGTTTCTCCAGATGTCTTCTGATATCTGAGTATGATGGTTTTGAGCACTTGAAGTCTGATGCTCAAGAATTAAGGCGGCTATTGATTTCAGTCAGCCTTCCCCCTGCCCTCAGAATTCAATTCCTATAATATCATTTGGCCATACTATCTGAAGACTGTTTTGGAAGGAAACAGGATAGGAAAAATGGGTGGTATTCTGTTAACTAATGAGGAAACGAGGGGCAATTGGAGAATGAAGAAGGTTGTTCTTGCTTACACAGTATTATCTTTGCTTTTTGCCTGACAGGTATGGTAGTGTACCCTTTACCAAGAATCCTGAAAAATACATTAAATACAGAGTTGAGCAAGTGGGTGAGATGATTGAAAAGCTCTTTGACACATCAGCCTGATCTGCTCGTCAGCACATTGGTGATTTCTTAGTCTTCTTTTATTGTGAAAGCCATGGATTAAATTTGTATTTATCAAATGTATAAACTTCTAAGAACATGATGTGTGGTTTGTATGTCCTCTTTGAAGATTATAAGAGGACTTAATTCCTTCAGGTGCATGTGTCTTTCTTTTTGTCTCTCATTTTTAACTTACAGACATGCTCTAAAGCTTTTCTCATTTCTGATTCAGATGTTCTAGTTCAAGAAGGAAAAACCAAGAAACACTTAGTAACAACTTCTTACATTTTGTGACATATGTATCTACCATACATATGGAAAGGAAGGAGAGGGAGGAACTCCGTGTTTTTTTTGCCATGCTTAAAGATGCAAAAAAGAGATGGATTTTGTTGAAGGTAAATAAGAAAAAAAGAAGGGGGAAATGGGTTTCCATCTGCTTATAGGGGCTGTTACAAAAATGCCTCTGCATCCTTTGGGTACCAGGCAGTTGTAAAAATTTAAATATCTATCCCATCACTGGAGTAAGAAATGAAAGTCAACTTAGTTTGGTTAGCTACATACATGTTTTTAACTATACATTTATTTAAAACAAGATTTGAAAATTTATCTACAAACTTTCTTGTAGCTTGTGGGAAATTTCTTGACAGTAACTAGCACATTACTGGAAAGTGTGTGACTTGTATATCATTGAAATGGACAATTGATGAGGCTGCTGTCTGTTTTCTTGCAAATGCTTCATTACCCAAACTAACATCATCAGTTAGATTTTCTCTGAGCTGCTCCTTGCTCATGTGAAGGTTTTATATGGCCTGGACTCAAGATACATGATTGCTCATACCACTAAGTGCTTATAAAAATAACTGAAACTCTGAATGATGCTGTAATCATGCCATAAACTGGAACCAACAGCTGTAAATAGTAATTTGTATTATTATATATTTTAGTATCTTTATAGGGAAGCTATATGTGTATCTGCTTTGATTGAAACTCCTTGACTCAAAGAATAAGAGATAATAAAGAGAGTCAATAGTACTCCTTTTAAAGTTCTCCATTCCCAGATGTTCCAGAGATTCAAAACTAAATGTTATACGTTAGGTTATTTAAAAACATTCATTGAAGAGATAAAATGTTTCCTAGTTATTTCCTATAATGTTGAGCTTTCTCATTGAAAATGGAAATATATCTTCAAGAGGCAAGCTCGTATAAGTATGGGGAATGTATAGAATCATGCTGGACTATGAAAGCCTGCTTTTAGAAGAACAATTCAGACAATTGATTTCTCCAAATGGCATCAATGAATGCTACTCAGATTGAAGGGGATTTTTAACAGTAAAGTGGTTTTGTATCTTGAATTTAAGTAAAGCATGTAATTTTTTTTTAATTTTCTACACGGCACTCAGAAGGCCCAAATGGTACAAACCCATTGAAGCATTTGTCCTGCATTGTGACATGAGTCTCACTTGATGATAAGCTCCCCAAACTGTAATTGGACTGTTTTAGATACCCAGAATTTTCTCACAAAATATGGTTAAAAAACCATCTGGACTTGCTCTGAGTATCTCCACTTCTTGCAGATTTATCCTGGCATTCAAATGCTGTATGCATAGTTATATGTAGGGTCATTTCCAGAGAGGGGTAGAGATTATTCCCAGATCAAAGTAGGTCAGTCACTGAACACATGGTGCCATCATCTGATACTTTACCATTCTGATAAATCATAAATATTCTTGGTCAAATGGTTTTTGTTTTCTTTTGTTTCTTGAGAAACCCCCACTGTCATAGTAGCAGGCGTTGCTGCAGAAGTGTCTGTGTTACATGTTCTGTGGCTAGATTTGCTAAGGGGGCCAAATAGATTACAGCATAAGGAGTTTTGTTGATTGTTCAACATCACTCATATTACTGAAGGTGCATGAAGACTAATTGGTTGAAATGTTTCTGTGTTAATCTATTGTCAAGGAAAAGCAAGTTC
This sequence comes from Ahaetulla prasina, assembly GCF_028640845.1. Taxonomy (NCBI): domain Eukaryota; kingdom Metazoa; phylum Chordata; class Lepidosauria; order Squamata; family Colubridae; genus Ahaetulla; species Ahaetulla prasina. Next base: position 129,085,792 of record NC_080540.1, read on the forward strand.
TGATTGGCTGCAGGCTCAGAAACAAGTAAGCAGTCCATTCACTTCTAAGATCCAGGGATGGTGCAGATCCCAAGTAGCATTCACTCATGTCAATTCCAGTTGGAAAAGAGTTTTATTATAAAAGCTTTTGCTACAAAAGGAATACTACCTAACACTTTCTAATTTACGTTTAATGTAATTATCCCCTGTCTATCATTCCTATAGGGTATTTCAATCTTCTAAGACCTCTTCTATTTATTTCTAGTCTAACTTCTTTTTTATAACTATTTCTCTGGCATTCTAAGTTTGAACACCTGATATTTCTAGTTTTTATCGTCTGTCTATAGTTCACTAATATTGTTACTTCATTTTATTAGTTTCAGCTGTACTATAATTCTGTTTATTGTGGTCCCAATCTACCAATTCATTCTCCTTATTCCTTCCGCTTTCTTCTTTCAAGCTGTTTTCCATCAGTTCTTTTTCTGTTTTCTGATGCTTTGAAATGTAACCCCACTTCTCTGTGTTCTAGCAACCCAACCACATAGTGCCCTGATGAAAGAGATACATTTCTCTTAAATGGAACAACTTAAAAAAAGCCAAGGAAAAAAGGAGGGAAAAAGAATAAAATGGATGGAATTCCTCCATGCCCATCCCCTCACAACCCCCATATAATATCCCAATATCTTTACAATTTACTTTTAAAAATAGAACAGTGGAATGAAGCCCTACTTCATCTGGTCATGTCTTATAAGTAAGACAACCCAATGCTCAGGGGTCAAATATATTCATGTAATAGATGCACCACCAAAATCCAGTGACAAAATGAGCAAACTTCATCAGAATGATTAATTTTCAATCCTCCAGCTGTGTGTGTGTGCACGCACGCGCGCACACGCGAATACACACAACAAAACTAAACCTATGTCTCTTCTGCCTGGTTCTCAATAGGGGCCATATTAAGGATGAATATGGGAGTGAGAAGCATCTGGAATTAAAAAGTTTGAAGAAAGTTTGTGATTCCTGAAGATGGTAGGACAATGATTTTGTATTTGGGCACTTCAATAGCTGTGCCCATAACATCCAGTTCCTGTGCTGGGTAGCCTGAGCGTGTGCAGTCAGGAAAGATAAATTCAAGTTCAACAAAAAAGTGGATGAAGGAAGGAGGAAGAGGGACATAAATTACATTTAAGATGGGCCCTTAGGCCCATGGGCCCATAAGAACTGCCAGTATGTTTTCCTGGTTTCTCATTGTCATATAGATGTTTTTATCTTTCTGCTTTTGCTTGTTAAGAATATTCAAACCAATTAAGCATTATTGGGTAAAATGAATTTTATAGCTGCAGTGGTGCATTTATCAAAACAAAGAAAATCATGTCTATCTATCCCAAGATGAAAAATAAAGCAACAAGCCAAGGCATTGTGCAATGATAGAGCTGTGCAACACTTGGGATTTGAAGGTAGAAATGTGTGCGATTAGGACTGTATGGGAATACCAACAGAGCATCTGCCTGCAACTCCTTAAAGTAACAGGCTTTTTTCTTGAGCCCATGCAGTTGTTATTCTATAGTGTGTTCTCAAGAATAGACACATTTGCGGTAAGAAGTTATAGATTCTGTGTACTTGCCACTGTGTGCCATAAGGAATCCCAACTTTGTCAAAGTCATGGACTGCAGCTAAAACCTAAAATTTTCCTGTCCAATAAACTCTGTGGGTGTATATGTATGTATGTGTATCTACACACAGATGCAAACACAAATATTCATACAATTGCATGCGCTTCAGCTTCTATAGCTGCTGCAGATACTGTTTTCTTATTTTGAATCTTGTTAACTTGCCACAAAGACACAGTGCATTTGAGATAAGAAGGGAGGAAGCAAAGCTGTATGGAAATGAGACGAGAGATATAATTGAAAAAAAAGAGAAAAGGAAGATATTAGAAAAAGATATAAATTAACCAGTCAGGCAACCCAAGAAGCAACTGGAAAACTGGCCAGGAGCCATTTCTATATGTAGTTCTTTGCACTTGGTGGTAATGTCTTGGTTTTCAAGAACTTCTTGTATTCTCATCAATTAATGTACATGGACTCATGATTCAGGTAATTATATGGGAAGAGAACCGCATCACTTTGTTGGATAAAAGAAGTCATAGCATAGCAAATGAGAGGCATTGTCGTGTCCCACTCCTCCGCTGACGGCCGGGTCAGGGAAATCCGAATCAGGCGTGCCTCTGCAGCTCTGCCAAAGTCCTAGCAAAGTCCTCAAGGCAGGCAGGAGACCAGAAAGTGACTTCAGCAAGCTATGTTCGACTTTGCCTGACTCAGAGAATGCCAGAAAGCAGATCCTTTATATAGGCCATGGGGTATGGCTCCATGACTCAGCACTTATCCAGGCCTGCCCCTCCCTTCCTTCTGACGCCGCCGCCTATCAATTCTTCTGAAGCAAGGGTCACTCCAGTCGGCAGCTGTTGGTAATTGACCTCCCTCAGGCTCACATGCTGTGGGGGAGGGGGAGGGGTCTAGTTGCTCCGTTTGCCTGGGCATGGAGCCAGGGCTGGGGCCGGGAGGTGCTTCCTCCTCCTCAGCCTGTCTGGGCATGGAGCCAGGGCTGGGGCCGGGAGGCATACTAGGACATTCCTCAGTGTTCGGAAGCAGATAAGAAGGCCCCGGCTGCGGTGAGAGCGGGCAAGACACAACAGGCATGGGTCATTCAGGTTACTTCAGGGTTGCAAAAGGAACTTCTCCTTTGAGTTTATTTGAACTTTGAAGGCTAACAACTGAAAATAATGTTTAAAGCTACCAATAATTATGAATCAGTAAAAGGTTGGCTCTAAGTTGTGGGGAATTAATCGAATGACTATGTTTTTATTTAAAAGAAAAAAAGTCCAAATGGACAAGATTCCACAAGCAAAAATACACTCTAAGTGCACTGGTACACAATAATTGTTTCTTTTTAAAACCATGAAACGTGCAGCTATTGGCACTTGGAAATGGCAAATGGAAATGGCAAATCCCTACAGGGATTGAAATCACTGCAATTTCATATTCCTCCTGTACTGATGACACTTTGTAACAATGTGTGCCAGTATAGGCCAGGCTGCGGTTTATTTTTTCATAAACACAACTTGATATTTTGGAAAAAATATGTCAGTGTAATACCTCACACATGGAAGAAGTTCTGCTATAGATACTACTGAATAATTTGGGTGGCAAATCCAAGATGATCAAGTTACAGCCCAAAACAGAAACTGTAGAACATTTTGGCCAGCCCACTGTATGTGACATCAGGGGTGAAGTGCTCCCAGTTCGGACTGGATCAGGTGATCCAGTAGCTATGGGGGCAGGTAGTTTGGAGAACCAGTAGCAAAAAACCCTGTCTCCGCCCCCCCTCCCCCGCCCATGCCCCCCCAATCGCCCAGTCCCCACTTGCCTACTTGCTGCTTCTTTTGGGCTCGCTAAGCCTTGCTTCCGCTGCTGTTGCATTAGCAGTTGCATTAGCTAGCAACTGAATCTGCCTGCCTGCAATCCATCTCATCGGTGAGCAACTCAATCTGCCTGCCTTCAATTGGGTAAGTAACTGGGGGGGGGGGAGCTTTACAAAAATAGTTAATTGGGTTTTTTTAAGGAGTTTTATTATTATTTTTTTAGACAAAAATTTAAAGTTAAGGAAGTTTTAAATTTAGCTGCTTTTATCTAAAAATATAAATAAAATAAAATAATAAAATAAAAAGTATTTTGTGCAGCTTTCTGAGATTTGGTGTGTTTCTGTAGTGTTTCACTCTAACTACACAAACACAAAATCTCACAAAGCTGTATGTGGCATTGTGTGTGTGTGTGTGTGTGTGTGTGAGTCGTGTGTGTGTAAAGTGTGAGTTGATTTTTGGGCTTTTTGTGGCTTGTGTGAGGTTCCTGCTTGTTGCAGGGGCCATTTTGGATGAGGTGCAGCTGCTTTTACTTTGTGTGTGAGTCAGTTGTGTTGTGTGTGTGTAAAGTGTGAAAGTTGGTTTTTGGTACCCCTTATTGTTTTGTGTATTTTGTTTATTATTTTTATTATTTTATTGGCCACGCCAACTCAGTCACCTGACCACCAAGCCACACCCACCAATTAAGCCATGCCCACAGAACTGGTAGGGAAAATTTTTAGATTTCGCCCCATGTGACATTCTGTTCTTTTCTATCTTAGGGTTTGGGTTAGGTCTCCATGAATACAGAAAGCAAAGGGGCATTACTAACAGAATTGGAGCACATGGATATGTTTTGGAGGGCACTGACTTTTCAAGCCTGCTTTATCTCCGTTTCCTGGAGAAATACATGGGAAAATCCCATGGGGGGGGCAACTGGTTTAGAGTTAGGGTTAGGTCTTCATGATTTCAGACAGCAAAATGGATGTTGCCAATGGATTTGCTTAGGAGAGTGCTGACTTTTTGAGCCTGCTTTTTTTACGTTTCCTGGTAAAATACATGGAAAAAGTCCCTTGGGGGGGTGGCAAATTCATGTAGGGTTAGGGTTTAGTCTCTGTGAATTTGGAGACTGAAATGGACATAGCCAATGTATTCGGAGTATATCCAAATACCTTAGGAAGGCCCTGATTTTTTGATCCTGCCTTATCTACATGTACTGGAAAAATATATTGGAAAATCCCATTGGCAGGCAAATCCACTTAGGGTTAGGGTTAGGGTTAGGTCTCCATGGATTCAGATAGCAAAATGGATATCGCCAATGAATTCGAAGTGCATGGGTATGCTTAGGAAAGCAAGGACTTTTCAAGCCTGCTTCATTTACATTTCCTGGTAAAATACATGAGAAAAATCCCATGGGGGAGTGCAAATTGGCTTAGGGTTAGGGTTAAGTCTCCATGAATTTGGACAGTAAGATGGATATTGCCAATGAATTCACTGCATGGCTATGCTTAGGAGGGCACTGCCTCATCTACATTGGTAAAATACATGGGAAAATCTTGGGGAGCAAATCCAGTTAGGGTTAGGTCTCCATGAATTTGGACAGCAAAAGTGATATCACCAATGGATTTGGAGGGCATAGATATGCTTAGGAGGGCATTGACTTTTTAAGCCTGCCTTATCTATGATTCCTGGTAAAATATCGTACATGGGAAAATTCTCCCATTTTCAGTTTCTTGGAAACACTTCATCTTTGCTCCTTAATGAGAATGTCCTGTCTCTTCTTGTCTCATTATCTTTATTCCTATTTGTAAATGTGATGCTGTAGGACCAGCTGACACATTTCGTACTTGTCTTTGCTGTGCTCAACAAAGAATGACTGAAAGCTGAAGTAAAAATAAATTCTGATGAATAGAACTTCTATAGAGACAATCATGTTAAGTCCTCTGTGACATGTCAAACCCAATTTACCGACACAGACAATTATGCTAAAGTCAACAAGTGAGTGCAATAAATTAACATCTATATAGACCTTGCAGATAATTGAGATATAATACACAGTAGTTCCAGCTTTCAACCTGTATGCGCAGCCTGCACTGGCTTCCTGTGGTCTTTCGGGTGCGCTTTAAGATTTTGGTTACCACCTTTAAAGCGCTCCATGGCTTAGAGCCCGGGTACTTACGGGACCGCCTGCTGTTACCTTATGTCTCCCACCGACCCGTACGCTCACACAGAGAGGGCCTTTTCAGGGTGCTGTCCGCCAAACAATGTTGGCTGGCGGCCCCCAGGGGTAGGGCCTTCTCTGTTGGAGCTCCTACGCTTTGGAACGAACTTCCCCCTGGTTTACGTCAAGTGCCTGATCTTTGGACTTTTCGCCGTGAGCTGAAAACGCACCTATTTATTCAAGCGGGACTGGCTTAAAAGTTTTATTAAATTTTTAATTGGGGCTATTTATGAATTTTAGGGTCTTAAATTGTTTTAAATTTCGGCCATTCCTGTAATATGCTTGGTTTTAGTTTTGTTTTAATGTGTATATTGTGGGGTTTTTTTACTATTTGGCTGTACACCGCCCTGAGTCCTTCGGGAGAAGGGCGGTATAAAAATCTAATAAAATAAATAAAATAAATAAATACAATCTCTAGCTTTATGCTTTGCTCTATATTTATTCCAGCTAACTCCTTGAATCATAGCTTTGAATATTCTTCTTTTGGACACCTGTTCAAATTGTATGCCCAGAATCCCTTTATTGATTCATTATTTGAGTCAATAAACATTACCCCTGGTATTCTTTTTTTCTCTTTCTTCTAATATATTGGCACTGACCTTTTATTTTAAAAAGACAGGTGGAAAGAGGACAAAACTGAATATAGTGCATTGAAGTTCATCCAACTATAATTTAGAATCCAGAACAATTGAAATAGATATGTAGTGTTGTCTGTTATTTTCAAATATGATAATATAAACTGCCCAAGCAGTTTACTCTGGGCACAAAGTAGTGCTTGGATCCTTGAAGCAAAATGATCAAACCCTCTATTTTGGACAGCTAGTTTTATATTATTATTTTTTTAAGTTTCTTGTTTGGCATGAAGTTTCTCTATGGGAAAAAGAAAGGACATGAATGGCTGATTCCTAAAGTCAGCACTGTGTTACTTACACCAACCTATTTTTATTTTTTTTTACAATTTTTAATACTTCTAACATAACGGGGTGAGCTCCCGTTACTTGTCCCAGCTTCTGCCAACTTAGCAGTTCGAAAGCACATAAAAACTGCAAGTAGAAAAATAAGGACCACCTTTGGTGGGAAGGTAACAGCGTTCCATGTGCCTTTGGCATTTAGTCATGCCGGCCACATGATCACAGAGACGTCTTCAGACAGCGCTGGCTCTTTGGCTTTGAAACAGAGATGAGTACCCTAGAGTTGGGAACGACTAGCACATATGTGCAAGGGGAACCTTTACCTTTACCCTAACATCACTTAGATGTTATATAAATAGCAGAAGTCAGAGAAACATTCCCCATTAGTCTGTAATAATAATAACACGAATCCACATCTGCCTATCACAGATCCTTGGGAAGGACTTGATAGATGGAAAAGATGCCAAATTCAGCCTGAACATCTGGTTGACTATGCAACGAAACATCATAATACTTTCATATGCCACCCAACTACCAATGATTCTGAACCATTAATAATAACAACAAATAAATAATTATATAATGGCTGGTAGTATTTATTTATGCGCAACCTTTACACATTATGTTACTATAGAAAATTCTTTTAAAATTTACAAGTTAAAGCTACAATTTAACATCAAATCAACACTCAATAAAAATTCATAGCTATGAAACGAATACAAAGAGAAATTTATCTAACATATTGCTGAGATAAAAATGTGGGAAACATTTGCTCTTTAACAGACATGACCAGGATACCAGTTCCAAACTGGGAGAGAAGAATGTCCCCATCATATCAAAATAGTACAATATAACTAGTTCATAAAGCAATCTAACTTTAACTCAAAAAATATATTGAGAATGATTTGATGCAGCAAATGTGCTTTGGATGTGTTACTGGTATTCCTGAGTACAAATATCTATTAAATTAGCTTAAATAGTTAGTAACTTGTAAAGTACACGTAATCCTTGATTTACAACAGTTCATTTAGTGACCGTTCAAAGTTACAACGGCAACTGAAAAAAGGGACTTACGATCGTTTTTCACAGTTATGACCTTTGCAGCATTCCAATGATCATGTGATCAGCATTCAGATGCTTTGCAACTGGTTCATACTTATGGCCGTTGCTGTATCCCAAGGTCATGTGATCCCCTTTTGCAACTGCCTGACGAGCAAAGTTAATGGGAAATCCAGGTTCATATAACAATTATGTTACTCACTTAACAACTGCAGTGATTCATTTAACAACCAAGGGAAGAAAGGTCATAAAATGGGGCACAACTCACTTAACAAATGTCTCATCATTCATTGGGCTGAATTGTCCTAAGTCGAGGACTACCTGTGTACCAGATGTGAGCCATTGGAAAATAAAAGGTATCTTTTATTTAAAAGAAGCAAATTGTGTACACATAGATATATAAACATTTCAACTGGATACTTCGCATAAATAGCATGTTATTCTCCATGGTCCCACTTGATTCCATCTAGATAAATTTCTTCAGGAGGTTTCTTGGATGCACATTTCCATAGATACCAGAGCCCTGCTAACAGGAGGTGAAACAGAAGAACCAGGCCTAAGAAGATGAAGCAGAAGAGCCTGTCCAAAGTGCTAGAAATAGATTTGAGATGTGGTGACCCTTCATCTGTTCTACAATCTGCTGTACAAAAGCAAAAAAGGTACCAGGTGAATTTGCGGCTCAAAATCAAAGAAGCAGAATTTGAGATCCAGTCAAACGTTATTTGAAATATTCTGAATGATCATGAGGGAAATATACAACTGCTACTTGATGAACAGAATTAAAACACAAGTTACATACATTTCATTATACTGTACGTCATTTCCAATATTTAGATCTAAAAGCTTAGACATTTTGGTCCAATAAACGGTAACAAAGATTAAAAAAAAAAAGAGTTGGCTTTGCAAAATTCTTGGTGTAGGAGTTATTCACTTGGTGAGAGATGTCTTTTCTTTGTTTTTTCTTACTAGGTTAGGGAGACTCTCCCACTTACTCTGAAGTTTAAGGAACATATTGGCTGGGTACAAGCTGAGTCACCATCGCTTACTTTTACTGATGCACCCTGCTGCCTTGTATCATCATAGTGAAGTCTGAGGAAAAGGAATGGACTATCTACCCTTATTGCTGCCCTGTTATATCAGCTACAGCTTCATGGCTTAATTTTAAAGCACCAAGTATTAAAATAACCGATTCTTAGTTTAAATAATTAAAAGAGCACTACTTTCAGCATCAAAAATCCTGGTAACTTCCAGGTTTTAAAAAGTCTTTAGATGGTAGACCATTCATTACTGCTAAGATTTATGTCATTGTGCTGAAGCTTAATTATGAAATGTTACAGTTGCCCCCACGCCCCCGTATAACTTATTTACTTGCCTTTTGTCTTAAGATCCTTTGCTTGTTCTAATTGGTCATTCGATGCAGTAGACGTTCCCTTCTTTTTTGGTTTAAATCCGAAATTCAGAGAAAGATTTGCATGATCAGTGACCAGCTTCTGCACCAAAATAGTTTCAGTTGTGCTAAGGAATAGTAATATGAGAAGGCCAGTGTAGTAATAACCTGGGACATTATTGGAAGAAGAAAGAAGTTAAAGGCATTATTGATGGTTCCCTTTAGCCTTTGCTTTATGTTACTGATAAAAGTATGTGCAGAAATTAGGCTAGTTCCTTAATCTATAAATTCAGATTAGGATGAATGTTAGGGTTAGGGTTAGGGTTCCTTGGAACTATACTACAGTTAAGTGTGGTGAGTAGTAGGAGTTATTTATTTATGAAATTTGTTTGCCATTCATCTCACTTGCAAAGTGACTCTGGGTAGCTTACAACATCAAAATAAATATCTATATACAAATAGTAGTGGGTTTCAAATCCTGCTGCTACCAGTCCACTTGTGGGCACAGAAGCATGTGCAAAAGCATCTGGGTGGGTGGGCAGAGCCCCCTGTTGCCACCGCTGCTACCGATTCACCCGATCCGGAGCAAACCACCACTGACAAATGTGTAAAATCACGGTAAAAGCAGAATAAAATACAAATTATAATTAAAACTAAGAGATGGCAAGGAAAGTACCAGCACATACAGGGGGATGAGGTGGGAGTTGCTATTAGTCGATCAACCATCTCCAATGTGATTCTCCCCCATTGGGGCCTCAATCCATCTGACAAAGTCCGGTCTTCAGGCTCTTGTAGTCAGGAGGGTGGGAGACAATCTCATTTTAGGGGGCAAGATATTCCAAAAAACCAGGCCCTAGCAGAGAAGGCTTTCTCCTGGACCCCACCAGTTGGAATTCCTTGACTGACAGGATCAGTCAAGGGGATGGGTGCAGCACAGTGGTGGGTTGCTATTAGTTCACCCCGGATTGAACGAACGAGTAGCGGTGGCGGTGGGAGGCTCCCCCCACCCACCTGGACGTCTCGGTGTATGTGCAGAAGTGGTGCACAACCTAAAGTCGTGCCAAAGGACTACTAGCTGAAACTGCCACCTGCTCTTCAAGCAGGAGCTGTGAGTCCAGGAAAGCTCCCAAGTTGCATACCACATTTGCCTGGGGTAGAGCCATCCCTTCCAGAACTAAAGATGTCAAAATCATGGATTTTGAAGCTCCACGCACCCACAGCCATTGGGTCTTCCAAGGGTTCAGCTGAAGCCTGTTGTCCCCCATCCAGGCCCCCCACAGTTCCAGGCAACATGAAAGAGCAGCAACAGCATCACTTGGCTCACCAGGGATGGAGATTTAAAGTTACCAGAGATGGAGATATAAAGTGGAATATCATCTGCATACTTGTGATACTCCAATCCATGGTGATAGATTATCGCACCCAGCAGCTTCATGTAGATGTTGAAAAGGAGTGGCAAGAGTACCAAGCCCTGTAGCACATCACTGAAAAACGGTCATGGGCTGGATCTCTCACTCCCTACTGGGGAGAAAGGAGTTGCACCAGTGTCTTGGAGAAAAGAGTTGCACCAGTGCAGACTGTGCTGCCCAGCACCAGGCCCCACAGTGGCTCAAAAGGATGCCACAGTGAATGGTATTCAAGGCTGCTGAAAGATCAAGGAGAGCAAGGGCGATTGCACTAGTTGCATCCTGCTAGTGCATCCTGCACTAGTCGCCAGAAATCATCATCAACAAGTGTGAGCAATGCCATTTCCATCCCATAACCAGGCCTGAATCCTGACAGAAAGAGATCCAGAATTATGATCTGTTTCATCCAAACCAGGGGTGAAATCTAAAAATTTTCCCTACCGGTTCTGTGGGCGTGGCTTAATTGATGGGCGTGGCTTGGTGGTCAGATGACTGGGTGGGCATGGCCAATAACAATAAATAATAAAAATAATAAACAAAGTATACAAAACAATAAGAGGTACCAAAAATCAACTTTCACATTTTACGCACACACAACACAACACAACACAACTTTTTTATTATTATTATTATTTATTATATTTGTATACCGCCCTTCTCCCGAAGGACTCAGGGCGGTTCACAGCCAGTAAAAACACAGTACATACAATACAAATTAAAAAACTATATAAAAAACTGATTCAATAACGGCCTAAAAATTTAAATACAATTTAAAACCCCGTTTAAAACCTTGATTAAAACCCTGAAATTAAAACTATGTTCAAGCTAGTCCTGCACGTCGAAACAACAGCGTCTTCAGCTCGCGGCGGAAAGTCCGGAGGTCGGGGAGTTGACGAAGCCCCGGAGGCAGCTCATTCCAGAGGGCGGGAGCCCCCACAGAGAAGGCCCTCCCCCTGGAGGTCGCCAGCCGACATTGTTTGGCTGACGGTATCCGGAGGAGACCCTCTCTGTGAGAGCGCACTGGTCAGTGTGAGGCTACTGGTGGCAGTAGGCAGTCCCGTAGATACCCCGGTCCTAAGCCATGGAGTGCTTTGAAGGTGACAACAAGCACTTTGAATTGGACCCGGAAGATCACTGGGAGCCAGTGCAGACTGTGCAGGAGAGGTGTCACACGGGAGCCACGAGGTGCTCCCTCTATCACCCGCGCAGCCGCATTCTGGACCAGTTGAAGCCTCCGGGTCCCCTTCAAGGGGAGCCCCATGTAGAGAGCGTTGCAGTAGTCCAGGAGGGATGTAACAAGGGCATGGGTGACTGTGCATAAGGAAGCCCGATCCAGAAAGGGACGCAACTGGCGTATCAGGCAAACCTGATAAAAAGCCCCCCTGGCGACGGCCGTCATATGTTCTTCTAAAGACAGCCGTGCATCCAGGAGGACGCCCAGATTGCGAGTCCTTTCCATGGGAGCCAATGACTCGCCCCCAACGGTCAGCGATGGAACTAGCTGACTGTACTGGGCCACCGGCATCCACAGCCACTCGGTCTTGGTGGGATTGAATCTGAGTCTGTTTCTCCCCATCCAGATCCGTACGGCCTCCAGGCACTGGGACATCACTTCAGCAGCCTCATTGGGGTGGTTAGGGGTGGAAATATACAGCTGAGTATCATCAGCGTATAGGTGACAACTCACCCCAAAACCACGGATGATCTCACCCAGCGGCTTCATGTAGATGTTGAACAGAAGAGGCGAGAGAACCGACCCTTGTGGTACCCCACATAAGAGGCGCCTCAGGGCCAATCTCTGCCCTCCTGTCAACACCACTGCGACCGGCCGGAGAGGTAGGAGGAGAACCACCTATGAACGGTGCCTCCCACTCCAAGTTCCCCGAGCCAGCGCAGCAGGATACCATGGTCGATAGTATCAAAAGCCACTGAGAGATCTAGTAGGACCAGGACAGAGGAACAACCTCTGTCCCGAGCCCTCCAGAGATCATCAACCAACGCGACCAAGGCTGTTTCCGTGCTGTAACTAGGCCGGAAACCGGACTGGAACGGATCTAGATAGACGGTTTCATCCAGGTACTGGGGCAACTGCCGTGCAACCACACTCTCAACAACCTTCGCTACAAAACGAAGGTTGGAGACAGGACGGTAATTTCCTAAAATAGCTGGATCCAGGGAGGGCTTCTAGAGGAGGGGTAGCCTCTTTCAAGGCAGTAGGGAAAACACCCTCCATCAAAGAAGCGTTCACAATTCCCTGGAGCCAGCCTCGTGTCACCTCCCGGGTGGCCAGTGCCAACCAGGAGGGACACGGGTCCAGTAAATATGTGGTCGCATTCAGTCCCCCCAGTATCCTGTCCACGTCCTCAGGAGCCACAGAATCAAACTCGTCCCAGATAGTAACCCCAAGACCTGCCTCTCCCACCCCGCCTGGATCTACCCAATCAGTGTCCAACCCTTCTGTCCAAACTCCTCAGCTCGACCCTGTAAGGGATCATTCACCGCTCCCTGTTGAAGGAGCGAGCGGGTCACCCTAAACAGGGCGGCTGGGCGGTTATCTGCTGATGCAATGAGAGTGGAAAAATATTCCCATTTCATCACCCTCGTTGCCACTAGATAGGTCCGAATGTAAGACCTAACTAGTATCTGGTCAGATTCAAAGCGGCTGGACCTCCAGATACTCTCTAGGCGTCTTCTCCAGCGTTTCATCTCCCTCAGCCCCTCAGAGTACCAAGGGGCTAAACGAGATCGGCACCGGGTCAGAGGCCGCAAAGGCACAACTTGGTCTAGAGCACCAGCCACCGCCCCATCCCAGGTGGCAACTAGATCCCCAGCTGAGTCGTGGGCCAAATCCTCAGGGAATGGCCCGAGCTCCGTCTGGAACCTCTCAGGGTCCATCAGGCGCCTGGGACGGAACCAACGAGTCGGTTCCATCTCCCTGCGGCAGGGGTCGATGGTTCGAAAGTCCAGCTGAAGGAGCGAATGATCTGACCATGACAAGGGTCTAATAACTAACTCCCCTAACTCCAGATCATTCAACCACTGGCCAGAGACGAAAATCAAGTCCAGAGTGTTTTCCCTGATGTGAGTGGGACTGTCAACTAACTGGGTCAGGTCCAAGGCCGTCATGGAGGCCATGAACTCCCAAACTGATGTGGATGCCACCCCCGCCGACGGTAGATTGAAGTCTCCCATGACCATAAGTTTGGGGGTCTCCACCACCGTCCCGGCGATCACATCCAGCAGCTCGGGCAGGGCTTCTGTCATGCAGCAAGGGGCCAGGTACGTGATCAGTAAACCCACATGCATCCCCCAGCCCCACTTCACAAGGAGGGACTCGCATCCGGCTATCTGTGGCACAGTGGTCTCCCTCGGTTCTAGACTCTCGTTGATAACAACCGCCATCCCCCCGTCCCTACCTGGTGGGCACATTTCTACCAGGGGAACCCCCCCTTCCGTGCCCAACCAGGTCTCCGAAATGCCAATCAGGTCCATGCCCCCCTCCTGTATAAGATCAGAGATGAGGGGGGCTTTATTTATTTATTTATTTATTTTTATTTATTATTCAAATTTATATACCGCCCTATCTCCCGAAGGACTCAGGGCGGTTCACAGGCAGATAAAAAACATATATATACAAATTAAGAAAACCATTAAGAAACATATTCAAAAAGCCTAATTATTAAAAATAATATAAATATTAAAACCAATTAAAACCCCTATAAAATTTAAAAAATTTAAAAACTAGTCCAGTCCCGCGCAGATAAATAGGTGTGTTTTAAGCTCGCGACGGAAGGTTCGGAGGTCTGGAAGTTGACGGAGTCCTGGGGGGAGTTCGTTCCAGAGGGTGGGAGCCCCCACAGAGAAGGCCCTTCCCCTGGGCGTCGCCAGACGACACTGTCTAGCTGACGGCACCCTGAGGAGTCCCTCTCTGTGAGAGCGCACGGGCCGGTGAGAGGTATCCGGTAGCAGTAGACGGTCCCGTAAGTAACCCGGCCCTATGCCATTTACAACAGACCTGGCATTGCATAACATCAGACGAAGGTCCAGCCTCTGGGGATTTAGGCCACTCGGGAAACGGGAAACTGCCAGGGGACCGGAGTGCGCAATCGCTCGTAAATAGCGAGTGCGCACTCCCCGAACCTGATATGGGCCCCCGCGTTCACCATACTTGCCCCTCCCACTTACCGTGCAGATAAAACCACCCTCGTAACCTTGAGCTCTAGCCTCCTCTTCCACCTCCGAATCGATGATGTTTATGCCGCGAGCTGACACAGGATCTAGCAATGGCCCCGATAGGCCTCCCCATTATTATTATTATTATTATTTATTAAATTTTTATACCGCCCTTCTCCCAAAGGACTCAGGGCGGTGTACAGCCAAAAGATAGCCATAAACCTATCTTCGCCATCCCACCCCTCCCCCTAAAATTATTTTAAAAATTACTAAAACATGAAGTTAAAAAGCCCCTAAGCCTCCTCTTTGAAGCATGCCACCTCTCGGGATTCCAAAATCCGTCATCAAGGTGGGCCCTCAATAGAATGGAGGGCCATGTCTGCGAGAGGGGGGAAACTCGCAGGTCAAGAAGCTGCGATCGCGAGTACTTTTCGGAGTTTATAGAGGATGGCAGATGGTAAAAGTCTTGATCTGGCCAGTCAGATGGTCACAGCCAACGTTCCGGACAGTAAATGGGGTTCAAAACTCTTCCGGCCAAAGCAATGTCATTAGATGAAAATATTGATGCAGGATGATAGGACCCTGTTGCCGTCATCGTTGCAGAACAACGTCAACCGCTATCCAGGCCCCCTACCACAACGTCACCATTGTCTTTACCCGGTCCAGTCAGTCAGTCAAACCCCGGGACCAACGCCACCACCCAAAAGGACAACGACCACAGCTGCCAACGCCGCCACCATAAAAGGCACCACAGTCATTGCCGCCGACATCGCCATCTCAGTGGTAACGGCAATCACAAAAACTCCAGGGGAACTCCCAGTGGTGCCAAGGATCCCTGGGGAAGGGGGTGGCATCAGCATTGCCGCCATCGCTGTCGTCAACGTCGCCACCGCCGCCATAAAGGCCTCACCGTCACCATCAACAGGCACCTCTGAAGCGGCAGATAGACAACCACCGCCGCTGCCCCAGATCGAGCAAGCAAAGCCAGCGCCAGAGCTCAGCCTTACCCCAACCGGCCAGTTCTCCTCGGCCAAAGATGGTCTCTGTGGGGAAGGGAAGTTCGACCAGACAACATCCACCTCAAAGAAATGCCGCTGCCACTGCCGCTGCCGCTGCCGCTGCTGCTGCCATTGAAAAGCAGCTAAAAATGCTGACTGATGCCCAAATCCAGCGAGGAGCTCCATCCACTTTAGCCAGCTATTTTCCTCGGGGGCCAAAGACCCCATCTTCGGCTGAAGGTGGTCTCCATAGGAAGGGAAGAGAAGGGAAGCTCCCCCAGCGGCGCCAACATCAAAGGAAGCACCACCGCCGCTGCAGATGATAATCAGCTGAACACCACCCGCCGCCCAAACCAGCAGCAAAAGCCGGCAAAGAACTCTCTACACCCCCGGCGGCCAGTTCTTCTTTTTATTGCGGACTTCAAATCCCAGAGTTCCTCAGCCAGCAAAGCCAGCCAGTTGATCACCGAGGAAATAGATTAGCTAAGCGATTGATTCTGTCTGGCTGAAAGTGAAACTACTTTCGGGCTGGAAAAAGAGCCATGCGTTCATCAGTAATCAGGTAAGTGCCTTAGAATCTCTACTCTTACTTGTAGAAAACATATTTTCTACAAATAAAAGTACAAGTAAGGTTCTGCTGATGAGGAACTCAGGTGAGATTGTCAGAGGAGACTTTAATTTTTTTAAAAAAAAAGTTTAAAGTCTCTGCCGATCTCAGCTGAGGGGCGGGATCCTCAAACGTTTTTTTTTACTTTTAAAGGCATGTTTCACTGACGCAAAACCGGCTTTTAAAAGTAAAAAAAACCAAAAACCTCTGCTGATGGTGCAGCTCAGCAGAGGCAGGGGGCGGGGCCAGGGATTTTTGCTACCGGTCCTCCGAACCAGCAACTGCCATCACTACCGGATCGTGCGAGCCGGTCCGATCCGGGAGCATTTCACCCCTGATCCAAACCCTTCTGAAACTGCCAAGCAACCACCTTATTACCACCTTCCCTAAAAAGGTGTTGCCGTTATCATTAATTATAATCTTATCTTTAGAGGAATATTTTTTCTGGATGTTATTTTAATCTTATTAGATAAAGTGGACAAAACTTTCCATTTGGGTGACTTGCTGCTTGACATTTTTTTGCTTGTACAACTTACTGAGCAGAGGATTACAGGAGGATGATTCTGGCAGGGAACCAATAAAAGAAGAATAGAAGACTAGATATGCCAAAAGCAAAGTGATCATGTATGACAATCTGTCTTGGAGACGGATAAAGAAGCCACAGAGATCCGCTATCTCAACTGCAAGGCTTGGCAATATTGAGGAAAGCAGTACTCGTAGTCCTGTGTTTTTTAGATTTATCTGAAAAAGAATCCAGACATGGAAAGTCACGGTAAAAGGAAGAAATAAATCAAGTTTCACCAGAAGTGCATTTGTTGGGCATTGATAAAGCACAGTGCTAAGCCTAAATATGGTTTGTTTGCTTTGGTTAACCACAGCATTCGAATTCAGCCACTATGGCTGTAAATCATGGATTATTATTTTTTTAATGAAATGAACCCACCCAACTATAATGTTTCTAGTTTTATGAGGGTGGGAGGGAGGGAGATTTCCAAGAAATCTTCCCATTGTTAATATCCATTTCAAAGGCAGGCAGAACATCTATATGCATCATCAGTCCAGTCAGCTAGAAAAATAGGGCCTGATTGAGATGCCACTAAGATAACTTTTAAAAAATGACAATGCAAGTGATATTCTTACCATGACCGCAAAATAAGGCTGGGCCCTATTCTTTTGGCTTGTAATGTTCACGCTTGTGATGAGATATTCACGCTTTAAATTCAGAATTTCATTTTTAATGGAGGTGCTGAATTCCAGCTCACCAACTTGAAAGAATAATTTAAAAGAATTTGAAAAATCACAATCTTATTCATCGTAAGTAAAAACGCTGATATAGAATCTATTAAGACAAACTACATATATGATTCAACCATATTAGAAGCCATCTGGGAAAAGAAATGACATAGATGAGAAAAGGGACGAGTAATAGCAGAAGTTAGAATAAATGGTTATTGTTTAGAAGAGCAGAGTTGCTACTACTAAATACTGAGACTTGGAATTACTACAACTTAGCAACTGAAGTCTGATGCCAACCTCTTCCCTTAAAGTTTTCTCTGATGCCTTTTTTTTTGTCTAATGTTTTTGCTTTCATTAAGAACAGATATATTATATATAGATGCGCTGAGCAAGTTACAAAGGTTATGGGTCAAGAGATTCAACTCTTTCTAGCTATCTTCTTGCCTGAATATAAACCTTGTGCTCAATATCGGTCAATGGAGATTGTGCATAAACTGATAATAGGAACTGGACTGTTTGTACAGCAGCTCCACATAAATTATGTTGACAATGTGCCTAATGGCACATTAGTAGACAATGTCAGATGATTTTAATTCACTGGCTTATGTATTCCAATTTTTGTATAAGTAAATGTTACTTTAATATTACATATTAAAATTATATATTTGAATGTAGAAGCTATGCAAACTGACCAAGCAATGTTTATCATCCCCCATTTTTAAATTCAGCGGTGATTGGCAATATTAAGCAGGATGTCTCATGAATAATTCTATCAATGTTATCCATAGGGATACATTGTGCCTTCATAACCAGCCACATCACATTTACCCAAATCAACAACTACCATTCATAAAAACTTAATTAGAACTATGTGCGGTGCCAGCAGAAATAAAACATGCAGTCTGCAAAGGACCTTGTTAACTATATCCAAAATTTACTTAAGAAGAGACTATATGAGCCACTGTGGCACAGTGGTTAGAGTGTAGTACTGCAGGCTACTTCTGCTGACTGCCGGCTGACTGCAATTTGGCAGTTCAAATCTCACCAGGCTCAAGGTTGAGTCTTCCATCCTTCTGAGGTGAGTAAAATGAGAACCCAGATTGTTGGGGGCAATAGACTGACTCTGTAAAGTTGGCTGTAAAGCACTATAAAGCAGTATATAAGTCTAAGTGCTATTGCTATTGGTATAGATTATTTGACTTGAGGTTTGAATGGAGTTCTGTACAGTACATGACAACCAATTTTTTATATTATTTATGTATGCAGACTTCTGCCTACCTTTGCTGTCCAGTGAGATAAAGCTCAAAAAGCACTTGCTGCTATCAAATGGGTAATAGAAGAGGTCAAAGTTGCAGTTGCTGTCAATGTGAAGAGGAAGTTGAAATTCTGTTTTCCCATCACTGTGAAGTATCACATTAGGGGATCCCACTCTCCATATTACATCAAACCTTTAATTAAAGAAATGTAACATGAGCAAAAGCGAATGTTGCTTTTCACAATTTTGTTATCTTCTAGAATGTTGAGAAACAATTTCTCACTTTCAAATGAGAAAAAGTGCACTTATTTTCTTATCAAAATTCTCAAACTACCATTGTTTACTGTAGAAAGGCTGAGATTATATAGAAAAAATAGGCTAGGCTAGGCTAGGCTAGGCTAGGCTAGGCTAGGCTAGGCTAGGCTAGGCTAGAATAGAATAGAATAGAATAGAATAGAATAGAATAGAATAGAATAGAATAGAATAGAATAGAATAGAATAGAATAGAATAACAGAGTTAGAAGGCACCTTGGAGATCTTCTAGTCCAACCCCCTGCTTAGACAGGAAACCACTCAGAGAAATGGTTGTCCAATCTCTTCTTAAAAACTTCCAGTGTTGGAGCATTCACAACTTCTGGAGGCAATTGTTCCACTGATTAATTGTTCTAACTGGTTCTATATGACATATGGAAACCAGTTTGGTCTATTGGTTAAGGTACCAGGCTAGAAACCTGGAGATCAGGTGTTCTAATTCTGCCTTAGCCATGAAAGCTCTCTGGCTTTGGGCAAATTGTTCTCTCTTAGCCCAACCCACCTCAAAGGATTGTTGAAATAAGCCAATGGCAATCTAGAGATAGTTCTCAGGTTACAACAGCAATTGGGACCAGAAACTCTGTTCTTAAGCAAAGTGGTCATAAAATGCAACATCATGTTGATTGTGCCATTTAGACATGGTTGATATTAAACAAGGACCACATGGGTCATTAAACAAGGAACTCAAGTGATCATGATTTCTGACTTCCTACCAGCTTCCCCATTGCTTGTGGGAACTTGGTAAGAAACATCAGAAATGTGGCTGCAGGGACACTACAATGTCCAGAACTCTGAGGAGCCCTTGTTCAGCACCATTATATATCTGAATAGTCTCTGAACAATTGGTTGTAACCTGAGGATTACCTCTATCTTTGTGTTGCTTCCCAGAAAAGTATACCACCTGAATGTGTCTGAAAGTCCTGTGTAACTGAAACTGAAATAGGTACTGGAATAAGCTCTTAATGTAATTTGGTCATAGTCTGCTCTGTGCATACTATGTATTTCTCTGCGACAGAACAGTTACAAAGAATTACAAGTTATTTAAGTCTTGCATAGTCCCCTGTTATTTTGAAAAGAGGGGAAATAGCTATGTTAGGAGGAATAGATACAGAGTGCCCTTCTGATCCAGAGGAAATCCACAGGGCTGTTCAAAATCTTCTTAATACATTTTAATCCAGACAGAGACCTATAGGAAGCACCGTCCTTTATTGCAAATGACAGCTGAGTGGTAATGTTTCCACAAGAATATTGAATAGATTCCTGATTTTAGTCTTCAGGAAACCTGTGCCAGATTGTGCCACTATAGTTGTGTTTTCCTTTATGAACTATACATGTGTTTTCCTTTATGAACTATTCAATGGTATCTACTGGCAGATTCAAATGTGAGCTTCTTGACTCCCAACTAAATCTAACATTCGGTTGTAATAAAGTATAATAAAAACAATCATGCTCATTACTCTTAGTTTTGCAAATAAACTCTAAAGTCTTTTCTTCCCTAAAATTAATTAGTTTATTTTGTCTCTCAATGAGTCTTGTATTAAAAGTCTATCCATTAAAAGTTAGGAGAGAAAGTGAGGAAGTATACTATCCTATACAAATATAAAGGTGAGATTGGATTGGATGATGTCAACTTTGCTAAAAGATCAGACACATGGGTCTTGTGATCAACTGCTGAGGAATAGGTTATACTATTAGCTACACTACCATCAACTGGCTCTTTTACAGGTAGAGTGTTGAAATAGATGTGTCTCATGTCTGCGTCATGTGGGCATCATTATTCCAATGTGTCTTATTATGGACACTCTTACTTTAATGCTACTTACGCTTCTTGAACCATATAGGATGGAGTCCAGACTGAATCCCAAGGCACAGTGACAGTGCTGAAGGGGAATTCCTCCTCATCCCAAGCCAGTCTTTCATTATACCATGACTGAAAGATTCATTAAGAGAAAATATTAGTCTTCATTCTCACATTTCCCATTCCCAGCACTGATGGTGTTAACATTTAAGCCACCATTTTCCAGCTTGGCCATCCTGCAGACATTAGGGAAAATGAGTATATAGGCATTATGCTGAAGTTAGGCCCATGATTAGGATTAAAGGTTGAAGGTGTGAATGGGGATCAATTTTTATGGGCAATGAGAGTTCCCTTTTGAGTTAGTGATGTATGCTGGATAAACAATCATGGACAATCTTTTCATGGGTGTTAGGAGGAAGTTAGTGTTAAGAGAAGGAAAAGCGGACGTCTAAATGCATGATAGATATTGCCTAGGAATTTTAGGCAAGCACAGTTACCATAGTTACTTCTCCCATTTCCCATGGCCAGTGATTTGTGTGCCTAAGATTTTTCCATAATGAGTTTTCTGCCAATTTTCTCTGCCCAAAGTACAGCTCCCAGAATACCCCAGGGGAAAATAAGTTATAATTGAGCCAATATGTTTGCAATATACTCTGAAGGAGAAGGAAAGTCGACAGTGTTTCTAATACATGAGCTGTTTGAGGATTAGATTTTAAGAAAGTTAACTATCCGATGATTAGAAAGGAATGAATTCACCTAGAGATGGATACTGGAAAAAACTGCATGGGATGTACCAAAATAAACAAACAAACAAATAAACAAACATTTAATGCACAGTTTCTAGGCTATACTTTCCAGGCTACACAAATCAGAATGTAGTTACTTTTCAAATTATGCATTTGAATTATGCATAATTATGGTGTAATTTCGGACTAAAAACTGTATACTGCAGGAAAATGTGCTCTTCGCACTTAATATTAGATACATATAAAATTTATCACAAATGGTTTATAGACCTTCATTTACTCTTTTCTTTATATCTTACATTCCATTGCAATTTGCACATATTTATCAGGATGTAAGAAGAGAGAAGTAGGATGTCAAAACAGGGGTGTCAAATTCAAGGCCCTGGGGGCCAGATCTGGCCCGTGGGGTACTTAGATCTGGCCCATGGGGCCACCCTGGAAACAGTGAAGGACTGGCCCACAGTGCTTCTGCCAGTGAAAACGGGCTCCCGAGTTCCATTTTTGGCTGCCATGGCCTCCTGCAACCCTCTGCCAGTGAAAACGGAGCTCAGGGGCCTGTTTTTGCTGGAAGAGCGCTTGGTGCTACCACAGATGCCCCTGACACGATGGATGTCAAACTGGCCACGCCTACCCTGGCCACATCCACCCCAGTTCCCCGAGGTCAAACACAACCCTGATATGGCCCTCAATGAAATTGAGTTTGACACACCTGGATTAGAATGTTCTTATCTTTTGTTCACAGCCCACTTGTATAACATTTTCAAGTTCAGGGTTGCCTATGGGTTACGAATGCTATGCCAAGGACTGGACACAAAAAATGATTCCAAAATAAAGAAGTGGGTGGAGTCAGGACAAAAAAAATGTTTCCCTTGCATCCACTCCTCATTTAGAAGCTACCTTGATAAGCAACCATTTGTAAATACAACAATAATAAAAAAAATAGATGTGACCCATGTAGAAACTTATGATCAAATTTTGTGTTTTTTATCAGGGCAACCTGGTCTACCCAGATATGGGATGGAGTATACTGCTTCCGCTTTCGCCTTTCAGCCCCAGTCCAGAAGCCTTCGCAAGCGGAAGCAGTATGCTCCATCCCATATCTGGGTAGACCAGGTTGCCCTGATAAAAAAACACTTAAATTCTCCCTTGGTATAGCTGACAGAGGAAGGAGAACCCATGGCTTAGAGGTTAATATATTTACTTAATATGTAAGCAGCCTGGGTTCAAATCCCAGAAGGGTATGGCTAGTTGATGAGTGCTAAATAGCTTGAAAGTCTATACTAGTCTCCCTTTATTTCTTTGTCAATCAATATAAATTTAACACAATCAAATTTTGTGTGTCTGACAACAATGCATGCTGTAGTGAAGGCAACACTGGCATAACTGTACCAGAAAACTGTATCTGAATTAGACAGCAGCATCTAGGGATCTCTTTCCCTCTCAGTCATGGGTTCAATTAATGACCATTTCACTTAATGAGCTAATTGTGAGAATAAAACAGTTGCTAAATGAGGAGAGGGTGTAATCTAAATGTAATTGACATGCAATGAATATAGTTTATCATGCTTGGTGTAATTTCCCCCTTTTTGTCATATTAAAATTAATAATTTGAAACCAACATTTTATGGTTTTTAAACAAAAATTGGATTTTCCTGTTGCACACACTGCTTTAGGCCTTCCTTGTCTCTCTTCCCAATTACTGCATTTTTTTAAAAAAATTAAGCATTACCTGATTTAGGACCAGAACAGATGTGATGGTGTATTTCAAGATGTCCTAGTGGAAGAATAATTCACGGTCATTTTCCTTCCATTTGTTTATACAAACACATTGAATTTTCTTATTGGAAAATCCATAATAAAATGCAGAATGGAATTGAATAGAATGGAACAGAATGGAAAGGAATAATTTTCAAATTCTTTTCCAAAAAGAAAAGAAAAAACTATTATTTTAAATATTGGCCAAGGTATTGTGTTGTTCAGATATGATTTTTATCCTACAGGCAGAATACTGTTATTTGTTGACAATTTTTGTAATACTAGCACAGAGTTCATTGCCTATCTAGCTGCTTTCTTCCCTCAGCACTTGCTCAAAGCAAGAAAAGCCACTTTCCTTTGAACTCTACGAAATTACTGGAATTATTCAATTTTTTGGAACCTCAGCTGCACTTCTGCAGCTCATTCAAGTGTCCAAGATGTTCCCTTACATTTCTTCCGAATGTATTCCTTGCCACCAATTCTCACAGGTCATCTTTCACTGTGAAAACAATATTGCAAAATCTAGGGAATGCAGGAAGGGAAATGGTATTAGCTTCTCTCTTTATAGAATCGGATGAAGGGCTCTCTGTGACTTCACAGCTGAGGAAGCAGAGAAACTTCAGGGAACTGGGTACAAAGTGCAAACTCCATACCTACCACCCAGCCTGAAGACAGTAAAACCTTCCTTTAATGATTTATTTATGCTTTTTGCAAGTTATAATATTGACATCACCAAGTTGATTGTGCTAGGAGTCTCAGCATAGATCAATAAAAGTATTACATGGTTGTGATTTATGAAATCAATGAACTGACAGTCTCTCATAATGTTTTAGCTGTTACCGCTTCTCCCTTTGTCTCTCAGGGAGGGAGGGAGAGAGAGAGAGAGAGAGACAGACAGACAGACAGACAGAAAGACAGACAGACAGACCCAGACATACATACAGAGATACACACACACCAAAAAACACTCTTTAATTCCCCATTGGAACTAGGAGCAATTTAAATCCATAGTAAGCCCCTATTTTCTTTTGAAGCAGAGTGCTTAGTTAATGACAATTTACAAATATTTAGATTTTACCATACATACCACATTTAGCACATTAGACATGATCACTGTGATGTTCACTAAAAGGGGGCCATTTCCAGTTTTGTGGGTCTGATATACAGCATTTGTACCAAATAGTGATATAAATAGTTTTTCTTCCAAAGAGGCAGAAGAATCTTGCCAGGTTATCTGAAGAGAGGTTGCTAGAAGCAAAGCACAAAGTTCCCATTTTAGATCAAAGATTCTCACAGTATGCTGCAGCTCAAATCAACGCCAACATTTGTGCTGAAACTGAGAAAGATGCTCATGTTTAGTTCTCATTAAATCCCATCTCTAAACCAAGTATAGTAGAGGATGGTGGTCACCTTAGCACCTAAGTAAAATTCAAGAGCCAGTTTGGTCTAGTGGTTAATGAATCAGGCTAGAAAGAAACAAACTATGAATTCTATTCCTGCCTCAGGCGTGACAGTCATCTAGGTCAGGGGTCCCCAATCCCCGGGCCATGGACCAATCCTGACCCAGGGCCTGTTAGAAACCAGACCGCACAGTTGGAGGTGAGCAGGGAGCGAATGAGTGAAATCGAAACCATCCCCCCCCCAATGGAAAAATTGTCTTTTATGAAACCAATCCCTTCTGCCAAAAAGACTGGGGACAGCTGATCTAGGTAACATTGGGCCAGTCACTCTCTCTCTCTCAGTCCAACCTACCACACAGTGTTGTTGCTCTGAAGAAAACAGGAGGAGAGAGGAGCATTAAGTATGACGGTCACCTTGAGTTAATTATAAAATAATAAAGGCAGCAATCATGAAATTGTGAAATCAATCAATTAATAATCATCCTGGTCAGCTGCTACAGAGGAGGGTAGGGCATTTGAGTTCTTTGTCTCTACCTTGATTATCAGAACTATCACTGACATCAAATGAACTGTTTAGGATCCGTTAGGGGGTTCATCCTCATCAGAGATGTTCTCCCTCCCACCCCTTGACCTCAATAACTCTTCATCAAGAGAAAGAATAAATGCTGATTCCAATTCGTCAAACCACAAGTAATCGTAAACTCTGGGCTTTCTGTAGAATCTCCTCCACATTTTCTTTTACTCACATGTAAGGAAAGCCATTATCTAGGCCCAAATG
Organism: Ahaetulla prasina; assembly: GCF_028640845.1. Lineage (NCBI taxonomy): Eukaryota > Metazoa > Chordata > Lepidosauria > Squamata > Colubridae > Ahaetulla > Ahaetulla prasina. The sequence goes on from NC_080540.1 coordinate 129,111,210, forward strand.
AGATCATTTTTATTGGCCATTTCCAAGGCTAAATTTTGCATATACCTATAAGTTATATCAATGGACAAGAAAACAGAAACTTATCACTCTGAACATATTTTCAAAAAAAAGTAAAGATGTACCCTACCTAGCAATAGAAAAAGATAAGTCATGTTGATTCTTGCTCTCTTCATTTCTTTTTTGCCAGGAGAAAAGGCTTTAATGTAATTCCAGATCTTGATGTAAAATGGTTACTGATTTCATTCGGGATTATGAGAATTGTAGTCCAGTAGATCTTGAAAGCACCAGGTTAGGAATGGATGTTGTAAAATTAATATGAATTCATAGATATTTCAGGAAATTTGGATAATTCTTCTCTATGGCATTCCTAGCATGTAAAGGTATGCTATACATAATAAGGATCATAATAATATGATTATAATACCCATATTATACCTGTATATGCAATTGGCCTAAGATAGTCTCGCGAATTGTTTTTTACTGATGGTAGAAAATAAGTATATTGCCGAATGTCCTAGTAACATGGAGATTCACAGATCAGCATTACAATTTATTCTGTGTTTTTTTTTGTAATTAATGATTAGATTATCATTGCCTTTCTATTAAAAACTATATTGAAAATAACATTTCATATTACAGGACCAATTTTAAATCTTAAATTAATAATATAAAATAGCATATGTAGAAGAATGAAATACTTAAAAAGTATCCAGTGAGTTATCAGGAACGCTTATAAGAAAAAATTATTTAGCAGACAAATAAAGCACTCAGTAATTAGCTATAAAAGTCTATGAAGAGAGCTAAAGGGAAAAAAACGAAAGAAAATATGCATAAAACATAGATGTTTTAATCAATATATTGGAAAACACAGCAAGCAATCATAAAATTTTCCCTCCTTTATAAAATAAAACCTGAGATATAAACAATCTCATAAGAATATAGTATAATCAAATGCTCAATATGTTCCATGCCTTCCTACTCATAACAAAGAGCGCTTCCTAAATGTGTGCAAAACATTTCAAATTTGAACCACTTTACATAAAAGTACATGGGTATTTTACTGTAAATCTATTGTCGCATTGCAAAGTTCATGCCCCACACCACCTTATTTGTTATTTATAGCTGTTTTTTAGATAATGATGATGATGATGATAATAATAACCTTTATTGTCATTGTACATCATGTATACAACAAAATTGGTTTAGCCTCTACTGGTGCAATCCATAACAGAAAATACAAGACAACATGAATAGTATACAGAGTATTAACTTCTCATGGACCATCCTTGCCCAGTACAACCAGGGTGAAATGCTCCCGGTTCGGACCAGATCAATTGATCTGGTAGCAATGGCAGCGGATAGTTCGGAGAACCGGTAGCAAAAATCCCTGTCCCCACCCCCACCCATGCCCACCCAATCGCCTAGTCACCTGCTTGTCTCTTCTTTCCGGCTCAGTTGCTTTTCCTGCCCCAATGGTAGGAATAAGTTGTAAAAAATGCTTTTAAAAGGTTAAAAAAAAGGCTCTGATGATCACAGCTGAGCTGCGCGATCATCAGAGCCTTTTTTTTTACTTTTAAAAGCATTTTTTAACAATCTATTTGGGTGAATAGGTAGTAAAAATGCTTTAAGAGGTTAAAAAAAGGTTCTGACGATCGTGTGCCACAACTGTGATCATCGGAGCCTTTTTTTTAACCTTTTAAAAGCATTTTTACTACCTATTCACCCACAGCTGATCACACACACGCCCCGCCCGCTGTTGTTCTTACCTTTTTTCCCATGCCTCCTTTTGGTGTACATTGTGTGTGTGCACAGCACGCGTTTGGCATGCCGAGCGCATGCGCAGCCACCGAACCGGTAGTAAACGGGTTCAGATTTCACCACTGAGTACAACCTTCTGCCATCTGGACAGGCTACCAATCAATCAGAATAGAACTGGAAGAGACCTTGGAGGTCTTCCACTCCGACCCCGTGATCAAGTAGGAGACCCTATACTATTTCAGACAAGTGGCTGTCCAGTCTCTTCTCAAAAAACCTCCAGTGATGAAACACTCCAACTTCTGAAGGAAAGCTGTTCCACTGGTTAGTTATTCTCACTGTTAGGAAGTTTCTCCTTAATTCCAGACCACTGCACAGCCTTTATGCTCAATTGTTTTTATAACCATAGGCATATAATGCAATAGGCAAAAGCTGTTGCATTCTGTACATGTGGAATTTCACAGGTAGGAGCCACCAAGGATAACTTGAAATCTGTATTGACTGACCAACCATACCTGGAAAAGATGTCACTATTCAGTGTGGACAGATGGACAGATAACAATTGAATGAGGAGACATTGAGAAAATTATCTATGTATCGGTAGTTTGGTAGGAGTGCCCGTTCAAGGGTAGATTCAAAATCTGTCCAATACCCTGGTTGTTTTTTATACCAACAGCTGCCACATCAGTTATTTATTATGAAAAAGACAATGGATGAATCCATGTTTGTTTACTGCATATGCAACCTCTCCACATGATTTGAATTCTCAGCAGCACTAACCAAATAAGCCTCCTGTTATTGTTTTTTAAATGATGTCCTGTATTTTATTCTCTACGATTGCTCTTTCTTCATATGTATAAGCTGAAGACTCTTTTATTTCATCGAGCAGGATTAGCCTAATAGTTTTTAATAGTTTTAATCAGTTTTTAATGGGATTTAGCAAATTTTTACAATTTCGGCCAATTTAAAATTAGTTTTTTAAAATTGTTCTTAACTTTTATATTGTTGTTTTTTTTACTTGGCTGTAAACCGCCCTGAGTCCTTCGGAAGAAGGGCGGTATAAAAGTTGAAATAATAAATAAATAAATAAATAATAAATAAGCAATTCTTTAATTAAAATAGTCAAAGCAGAAGGATACTAGTGAGAAGTAACTGAATCACCAAAATACTTTATCTGTTTGCTTCTTTTTTTTTTTTACGTACAATATCGTAATCGTTTTTCAAAAAGTCAAAGTGGTTCAAAATCAAACAAATCTAGCACTCCTAGATATTAATAATAGCAAGAAAAACAACAGCAGCATCTTAACACAGGATGAAGACTGAGAACTAGCAAATGCTTGCTAAGAAAATAATTTCCATTTAAAAAGACTGTTTACATCTGTTCTTCTGCTTAATCACAGGATTGCTCTTTTAAACAGAAGACTACATTGTTTACATTTACTGTGCTAAGTTATATTTGTATCTGCAGGTTTATTTCCAAAAAGTTCAAGGAAGTACTGATACTTCTCATGCACCCACTTTCACAACAACCCTTTGATTTTGCGTAATCTGAGATGAATGGTCCTAAAATCGTCAAATGAATAATATGGATAGCAGAATTGAAACTCAATGTTTCCTATTCTGGTCTGATATGCTAGAAACTATAAAATAGTTATAGTTATAGGGATGCAGTGGCTCAGAGGCTAGGATGTTGAGCTTGTCGATCAAAAGGTCAGCAGCTCAGCGGTTCGAATCCCTAGTGCTGCCGTGTAATGGGGTGAGCTCCCATTACTTGTCCCAGCTTCTGCCAACCTAGCAGTTTCGAAAGCACGTAAAAATGCAAGTAGAAAAAATAGGGGCCACCTTTGGTGGGAAGGTAACAGTGTTCCGTGTGCCTTTGGCATTTAGTCATGCTGGTCACATGACCACTGTAATGTATCTTTAAGAGTTTTGGAGGGAAAACTGAGCGGGAAAAAGCACGTTGCTGATTGGATGAAGCCTCTGGCTAAACTGTATATAAAGAGAGGGTTTTCCCAGCCCGAGCCGCTGGGTTCACCATATAGTAAAGAGCTGTTGTCACTATCCTGGTCTCCTGCCTCGTTATTGCCCGAACTTAACACTGGCGACGAAGGTGGGATCTCGAGGCCAGGAGCGCCAGGAAAAAAGCTGAATTCACCAGGAAGACGCGAACCCAGCAAACAAGGGGCGGAAAGCAGCGATGTCCAGCTACACACCGCCAGCGCCATTCGACCCAGCTAAGGAAAAATGGGGGTCATACATGGCTCGTTTCGAGTGTTTCCTCGAGGCGAACGAACTTCAAGGAGTCTCAGACAACAGGAAGCGAGCGTATTTCCTGAGCCACTGTGGTCCAGAAGTTTTCGACACCGCAGAATCGTTGGCGGAGCCAACGCCGGTACAATCGGTGCCGTGGCAGACTCTACAGACCGTATTGAAAGCCCATTATGCACCAACGCCGTCCAAGTATGTGCAACGGTACGAATTCAGGGAGCATAGGCAGCAAGAGGGCGAGTCCATCAGCGTATACATGGCAGCCCTGAGGAAAGCCACGAACCATTGCGAGTACCGAGACTTGGAAGAGGCATTGCTGGAGCAACTCATTCGTGGGGTCAGGGACATCCGTTTGCGACGGCTGCTGTCCAAAAGCAACTTGACGCTGGCAAACGCCTTGGATGAAGCCAGGGCTCATGAGATGTCTACCCAAGCGGCGGAAACCCTACAAAAGCAGGTCGCACCAACGGCTGGTGCGAAATCAACCCCGGTCCACAATGAAGAGGTCCAGGCCGAGTCGGACGGTGAGGAGGAGGAAGGAATCTTCCACACCGGGAGGCCGGAGAAAGAAGACCGGGGTGACTGCGCGAGTTGTGGAGGGCAACACCAACGACAACAATGCAAATTTAAGGATGCGACTTGTCGGCGGTGCGAAAGGAAGGGGCACATAGCACAGGTCTGTCGAGCACCCCAACCTTCCGCCAAAATTCAAACTGACCAACCAGAGGCGGGGGCAGCGGCGGCCGGTGATTGGTCAATTCAAAAAAGGCGCGAAGTTGAATCAGACTGCCGTGAGAGTGGGTCACGCAGCAACACGCCTAGAGAAAAAAATCTTTACGAAAACAAAGATTGAGGGGGTGCCGTGCCGATTGGAGGTGGACACCGGCTCAGCGATCACGATCATGTCCTGGGACACTCTCGTGAAAGCCTTACCCGCCATCGCAAAGCGCAAGCTGAAACCACAGAACTTAAAGGTACAAGACTACCAAGGGAATCGCATCCCTGTTCGAGGGGTAACGTCCGTCCACGTCGAGTATGGACAATACAAGAAAACTCTGCCCATCACCATAGTCGATGGGACCCTGCCAAGCTTGTTGGGACTGGACTGGTTCGAGCATTGGGCATGGGAGTGACTGGAATCTTCAGAAACGAAGTCAACCTCAAAGACGCACTCATGAAGGAATTTGGGGCGTTTTCAGAGACTGCCTGGGCAAGTACACGGGACCCCTATTTCTTTTAACTTAGACCCACAAGTTGCCCTATTCGCTTAAAGGCTAGGAGGGTTCCGTTCGCCCTAAAGCCCAGGATCGACCGGGAACTGGACAAGCTAGTAAACCAGGGAATTCTAGTGCCAGTTGACCATGCTAAGTGGGAGACCCCTATAGTCACCCCAGTCAAACCGGACGGGTCGGTCCGGATTTGCGCTGACTATAAGGCAATGCTTAACAAAGCGTTGCAAAGAGTGCTTACCCGTCCGGTGGTACAGCACTTACTGCACTCAATGGGGCAAGGGCAGGTTTTGCCAAGCTAGACTTGGCCCAAGCCTATCAACAGCTGCCTGTAGATAGCAGCACAGCCAAGCGCAGACAATTGTGACTCACAGAGGGCTTTTAAGTGTACCCGGTTACAGTTTGGGGTTAGTGTGGCTCCAGGGTTATTTCAGAACCTAATGGAGCGGCTATTGCAGGGACTACCAGGGGTGGTACCATACTTTGACGATGTACTGGTATCCGCTGAGAATCTAGAGGAATTAGGGGTAAGGCTGCGAAAAGTTTTGGGCATTTTCCGGTCTGCCGGTCTCACAGTTAAACTGAACAAATGCCAGATCGGGGTTGAATCTGTGGAATTCCTAGGCTACCGGATAGACAGGGAAGGGATTCACCCCACTGGAAGCAAGGTACGGGCCATCAGGAAGGCCCCGGTTCCAAAGAACAAAACGGAGTTGCAGGCATTCTTAGGTCTGGTCAATTTCTACGCGGTATTTTTAAGAAATAAGGCAACAGTAGCCGAGCCGCTTCATAAATTACTAGCAAAGACGGCTGCATGGTCTTGGGGAAAGGCGGAAGCTAGGGCATTCGAAGGGGTAAAGAATCTCCTATCGAGTGATAGCCTCCTTATCCAATACAATGGCACGCTGCCATTAGTGTTAAGCTGCGATGCATCTCCCTATGGGGTGGGGGCTGTGCTCAGCCACAGGTTGCCAAATGGCACAGAAGCCCCTATTGCATATTACTCCCGAACAATGTCATCAGCTGAAAGGAATTATAGCCAGCTAGATAGGGAAGCCTTGGCTATAGTCTCCGGAGTAAAGAAATTCCATGAATATGTATTTGGTCGTGATTTCGAAATCATTTATTTATTTATTTATTTATTATTTAAATTTGTATACCGCCCTTCTCCCGAAGGACTCAGGGCGGTTCACAGCCAGGTAAAAATACAATACAATAAATACAAATTAAAATACAATTAAAAAACTTATTAAAATTGGCCAGGATTAAAATTTGGAGCTAAAAACCCATTAAAACCCATTAAAACACTAACCCAGTCCAGCGCAGATGAATAAGTAGGTTTTAAGCTCGCGCTAAAGGTCTGAGGTCCGGAAGTTGACGAAGTCCTGGGGAGTTCGTTCCAGAGGGCGGAGCCCCACAGAGAAGGCCCTTCCCTGGGCCACCAGATTTACACTGTCGCTACCGACGGCACCCTGAGGAGCCCTCTGTGAGAGCGCACGGTCGGTGAGAGGTATTCGGTAGCAGCAGGCGGTCCCGTAAGTATCCCGGCCCTATGCCATGGAGCGCTTTAAAGACATTCACCAACACCTTGAAGCGCACCGGGAAGGCCACAGGTAGCCAGTGCAGCCGGCGCAGGATAGGTGTCACTCGGGAGCCACGAGGGGCTCCCTCAATCACCCGCGCAGCTGCATTCTGGACTAACTGTAGCCTCCGGATGCCCCTCAAGGGGAGCCCCATGTAGAGAGCATTGCAGTAGTCCAGGCGAGGCGTCACAGGGCATGGTGACTGTGCACAAGGCATCCCGGCCAAGAAAGGGGCGCAATTGGCGCACCAGGCGAACCTGGTGGAAAGCTCTCCTGGAGACGGCCGTCAAATGGTCTTCAAAAGACAGCCGTTCATCCAGGAGAACGCCCAAATTGCGCACCCTCTCCATCGGGCCAATCACTCGCTCCCGTCAGTCAGCCCCGGACTCAGCTGACTGTACCGGGATGCCGGCATCCACAGCCACTCCGACTTGGAGGGATTGAGCTTGAGCCTGTTCCTCCCCATCCAGACCCGTACGGCCTCCAGACACCGGGACAGCACTTCAATGGCTTCATTGGGGTGGCCCGGTGTGGGAAAGTACAGCTGGGTGTCATCAGCGTACAGCTGGTACCTCACACCGAAGCCACTGATGGTCTCACCCCGGGGCTTCATATAGATGTTGAACAAAGGCGAGATGGCCCGCGGCACCCCACAAGTGAGGCGCCGCTGGCCGACCTCTGCCCGTCAACACCGTTTGCGACGGTCGGAGAGATAGGAGGAGAACCACCGATAAACGGTGCCTCCCACTCCCAATCCCCCCAACCGGCGCAGCAGGATACCATGGTCGATGGTATCGAAAGCCGCTGAGAGGTCTAATAGGACCAGGGCAGAGGAATAACCCCTATCCCTGGCCCTCCAGAGATCATCCACCAACGCGACCAAAGCCGTCTCAGTGCTGTAACCGGGCCGGAAGCCGGACTGGAACGGGTCCAGATAGACAGTTTCCTCCAGGTGAAGGGGAAACTGATATGCCACCATACTCTCTACAACCTTCGCCGCGAAGCGAAGGTTGGAGACTGGACGATAATTACCTAAAACAGCCGGGTCCAAGGAAGGCTTCTTGAGGAGGGGCCTCACCACCGCCTCTTTCAAGGCGGCCGGAAAGACTCCCTCCAACAAAGAAGCACTCGTAATCCCCTGGAGCCAGCCTCGTGTCACCTCCTGAGTGGCCAGCACCAGCCAGGAGGGGCACGGGTCCAGTAAACATGTGGTGGCATTCAATCTACCCAGCAACCTGTCCATGTCCTCGGGAGTCACCGGGTCAAACTCATCCCACACAACATCACCAAGACCGCCCTCAGACGTCCCGTCCGAATCGCTGCAATCTTGGTCCAGACCGTCCTTCAGCTGAACGATTTTATCGTATAGATAACCGTTAAACTCCTCAGCACGTCCCTGCAACGGGTCATCCCGCTCCCCCTGGTGAAGGAGGGAGCGGGTCACCCGAAACAGGGCAGCTGGGCGGTTATCTGCCGACGCAATGAGGGAGGAGGCGAGCAACGCCGCTTCCTCAGTGCCACTAGGTAGGTCCTAGTATAGGATCTAACTAGTGTCCGATCAGCCTCTGAACGGCTGGACCTCCAGGAACTCTCTAGGCGTCTTCTCCGGCGTTTCATCCCCCTCAGCTCCTCGGAGAACCAAGGAGCCGGTTGGGATCTACGCCGGGTCAGAGGTCCGCAAAGGCACGACACGGTCTAAAGCCCGGCCGCAGCCCGTTCCCAGGCTGCAGCCAGTTCCTCTGCCGTGCCGTGAGCCAGACCCTCAGGAAATGGCCCAAGCTCCGTCCGAACCTCTCTGGGTCCATCAGGCGCCTGGGACGGTACCAACGTAATGGTTCCCTCTCCCTGCGGTGTTGGGTAGCGGTCAGAAAGTCCAGGCGAAGGAGAGAGTGATCTGACCATGACAAAGGTTCAATGACTATTTCCTTTAAGTCCAGATCTCGACCATTGACCAGAGACAAAAATCAGGTCCAGTGTGCCACCCCCGATGTGAGTGGGGCCATCCACTACTAGAGTCAGGTCCAAGGCCGTCATGGAAGCCAAGAACTCCCGAGCTACCGTCGATGACGAGCCGGCAGATGGCAGGTTAAAGTCCCCCATGACTAAAAGTCTGGGGGTCTCCACCGCCACCCCGGCAAGCACCTCTAGGAGCTCGGGCAGGGCAGCTGTCACGCAGCAAGGAGCCAGGTACGCGACCAGCAAGCCCATCTGACATCTATGACCCCACCTCACAAAGAGGGATTCACACCCGGCTATCTGAGGTACAGTGGTCTCCCTCGGCTCTAGACTCTCTTTAATCACAACCGCCACCCCTCCACCCCTACCCTGGGCCCTCGGCTGATGGAATGCACGGAAACCCGGTGGGCACATCTCAACCAGGGGCACACCCCCTTCATTGCCCAACCAGGTCTCCGTAACGCCTATAATATCCGCGGCACCCCCCTGAATTAGATCATGTATTAGGGGGCCTTATTGGCCACGGACCGCGTTGCATAACATCAGACAAGGCCCAGGCTCTGAGGGTCCTGACCATCCGGGAACGGGTGTTAGATCGGGCACGCGATCGCCTGCATACATCGAGCGTGACCCCTGTCGATCTGATCCCCTTCCGCCATATCTGCCCCTCCCACTTACCGTGCCAATAGACTCACCCTCACACAAAGGAACACCCTCCCCCCCCATAACCTCCGAACCCATTTGATAATCGCCACGAGCATGCGCTGGAACTGGTTTCCCTCCCGACGGGCTACCCCATCACCCCCCCTACCCTCCACCCCTTAAAATGCCCTATCTAAAACCCCAAAGGCTCTTTCTTCTCGCATGCCACCTCTGTGGGTCCCAAGACCCGTCATTGAGGCCGGCCCTTGGTAATGAGGCGGGCCATTCCTGCGAGGCGGGGGCACCTCGCAGGCGCAAGAGTTCCTGTGCAGCGTAACGCATAGAAAAGTACGAATCGGTGAGGGTGCTAAGATGGTAACATCCCAGATGGTAAGACATTAAAAGATGGATCCTCCAACGGATGTCCAGATGTCAAAGAGGACAAATAAAGCTGGAACCAGATGAAGATGATAAGCCTAAGCAAACAGACGGCAGCCTCCATGGTAAACCTATGGAGAACGTTTCTACGAAAGGTCTTAATAAAGGTAGAAATGACTGTCAGTCTGTCAATCTGTTCATAGTCCAAAGTCCAATCCAGTCCAGTCCAGTCCAGTCCAGAAACCCGTGGGTGAAAATACCTGGCGACCCAACTTCGATGGTCAAAAGTCCGGGGGAAAGGCAGGCCATACGACAAGAGGCAGATGAACAAAGCACGATGTAAAGTGCCAGAAGTGCCAGAAGAGGGAGACAAACCATAGCCTTGCCTCCGGCCTCATCTCCGACCGCGGCCTCACCACGCCCGCCGCCGATGGAACCGATGGGCACCGCTGGACAGGCGCCTCACGGCCCACAAGGCCCCGCCAGGCGCAACAAAGCGCCGATGGAGCAGGCGGGCCACGGGCAGGCGAACGGGCCGGAATCCATGCCCCAGATAGAAACGGGCCGAAGTCTTATCGCCGCTGGAGTCGGCTGGGGCCGGGCCAAATCAAGGCAAAATCGAGGCCTGCAATCCATACAGGCAACAGCAGGCCTCCTCGCCTCCCTCGCGTCCCCAAGATGGCGCCACCAACCGTCCGCCGCTCTTCCTCGGCCGCCTCGGCTGCCGCACATCCGAGAAGGCCAGAAGACCTCTCCTGCGGCCGCCAAGCAGATGGCACAGCGTGCCGAAGGAAAAGAGCAGCCTGGTAGGTCATCCGGAGTCCTCCATTCGGGAAAAAGTACCCCACGCCGATCCGAGCTCCTCTAGAAAACCGCCATCCTCGCGCATGCGCAGAGCCTCCTTCCTATCATCACGGACCATAGACCTTTGCTAGGCCTGTTGGCAGGTGACCGCCCAACGCCCGTGGCACTTTCGCCCAGACTGACCAGATGGACTATCTTCCTAGCGGCGTATTCTTACAAACTACTACACCGGCCAGGGAAGGAATTAGGGCATGCGAACGCCCTGAGCAGATGCCCGTTACCAGAGACTATCGAAGACCCCACTCCGGGGACACCAGTTCTGCTAATTGACTCTTTGGACTCTGGCCCAGTCACATCCAAAGAGGTGGCTCGGCTTCAGACAAGGACATTACAATAAGGACTGTAATTGGTTGGGTACAAAGAGGTTGGCCGCTGCGCGGGCGAGCGTTTAAAGAGTTTGTCAAAAACCGGGGGGAACTCGCAGCTCAAGGGGGGTGGCGGCTATGGGGGGATCGAGTGGTGATCCCGGAGAAATTGAGGAAAAAGGTATTGGAGCTCCTTCACGAAGGCCACCCAGGGATCGTGAGAATGAAGGGTCTAGCGAGAAGCTATGTGTGGTGGCCCTTAATGGACACGGAAATTGCTGAAAGGGTAGGGAAATGCCAGGCCTGCCAGGAGTCCAGACCGCTACCCCAACGGCCCCGATTCGGGAATGGAGAGACCCCAGGGCCCTTGGTCTAGGATCCATATCGATTTTGCCGCCCTTCCACGGCCAAACCTTTCTGGTAGTAGTCGATGCCTACTCCAAATGGCTGGAAATCATTCTCATGAGATCCATGACAGCCGAGGCCGTGATTTCAGTCCTACGGCACCTATTTGTAACCCACGGGTTGCCCGACACTTTAGTCTCCGATAACGGCCCGCAATTCACGGCAACCCAGTTTGAGGGTACTTGGCAGAGGAGGGCATCCGCATGTCCTCTCGGCGCCTTTCCACCCTGCGATTTAACGGCCTTGCAGAACGCTTCGCTCGAGCGCAAAGGAAGCATTGTCCAGAATCAGGCCAGGCGATTGGCAAACAAAAATCGATACATTCCTAGCAGTCCAACACAGAACCCCCTGTGTAACAACTGGCCGCAGCCCGGCAGAGCTATTAATGGGTCGGAAGCTTAGGTGCCCACTAGACCATTTAAACCCAAACTACACACCAGACGGTTACAAAGGGGCACATGGTAAAACAAGAGGGATGGCAGTAGGCGACCTAGTGTGGGCACACAACTACAGCGAGGGCCCGACCTGGTTAGCAGGAAAAATCCTAGAGATAACAGGACCAAAATCATATCTAGTAGAGATAGAGGATGGCCGGGTATGGAAGCGCCACATAGACCAAATAAGGAAACGACAACCGTAAATCAGAATCAGACGAAACAGGCCCTGACTATCCAATGTTTGAATCCACAGCTGACTCAAACCCGGGGCAAACGCGGGACTTATCTGAGTTCCAGGAGGTCCAGCGACGCCAACCGGTTCCTCCTGAAGACAGCAGGGACGACTCTGCAAATAATCCAGGGCCGGATGGCCTAGAGGAGGAGCTGAGAGGAACAAACAGTCCCTCCGGTCAGCTCGACTCACTCCCAGAAAATGAATTGCGCAGGTCCGAAAGAGTCAGGAGACGCCCAGTCTACTTGCGTGATTACGTAGAAAAATAAGATGTTAATTCTATGTAAATATTGGTAAAGTGTTCTCTGGGAGGGAAGGAGTGTAATGTATCTTTAAGAGTTTTGGAGGGAAAACTGAGCGGGAAAAAGCACGTTGCTGATTGGATGAAGCCTCTGGCTAAACTGTATATAAAGAGAGGGTTTTCCCAGCCCGAGCCGCTGGGTTCACCATATAGTAAAGAGCTGTTGTCACTATCCTGGTCTCCTGCCTCGTTATTGCCCGAACTTAACAACCACGGAGATGTCTTCGGAAAACGCTGGCTCTTTAGCTTTGAAACGGAGATGAGCATCGCCCCCTGGAGTCGGCAACGACTAGCATGTATGTGCGAGGGGAACCTTTACCTTTACTATAATATAGTGGCTTTGCAGATAGCCCAGATCATCTCTGCCTTGACTTGTGATGTCCAAACTTGAGCATAGGGAATGCGTTTTGCAAAGAGTTTAATACAAGCCAGGTACTAACAAGTGAGTAACAGTCATGATACTGAATACAAATGAAAGATGTATTGAATACTGTGTCTCGTGTCACAGGGAAATAATTGGCAGGATAATTCTGCTGCTTTCTTTGGTCAATGATACTATGCAATCTAAATGGAACAAATTTCAGTGCAAACTGGCCTACTGTTATTTTGATCTGGATCCTTGAAAACAAAGACAGCTTCCAAATAACCTATGATGCTATTATATTTCTCATTATCCAAGGCCTTATCTGATGATTTTCTTATTTAGTGGAGACACAAAGCAGAGTTCATGCATTTGTATGAAACCATCACCTGCAAGCTGGAAAGCTTCTAAATAGTTGTTTTCTCCAAAGAAGTCCTTTCTGGATTTCCATGTGTTAATACTATCCATGTGTGGCCTTACACAATGTAAGCCGCCCTGAGTCTTCGGAGAAGGGCGGGATATAAATGTAAATTAAAAAAAAACACACTATCAGTTGATATATCTGTTTGTGGCCTGCTTTCTTATTAAAACATTTTTATTTTAATTTTAATTTTATTTATTTTTTTATTTTGTCAAGCATGTATTAGATAACAGATATAAGTATAAACATGATTATGAATATAGGAAATGGATTTGAATAAAAGGGGACATTAGCACAGAGACAGTAAGCACATCGGTGAACTTATGCACGCCCCTTACAGACCTCTTAGGAATGGGGTGAGGTCAACAGGGGCCGGATAGCTCAGGCTGGTAAAGCCTATTATTAAGAACACAAAGCCTGCAATTACTGCAGGTTCAAGCCCGGCCCAAGGTTGACTCAGCCTTCCATCCTTTATAAGGTAGGTAAAATAAGGACCCAGATTGTTGGGGGGGCAATAAGTTGACTTTGTAAAAATATACAAATAGAATGAGACTATTGCCTTATACACTGTAAGCCGCCCTGAGTCTTCGGAGAAGGGCGGGGTATAAATGTAAACAAAACAAACAAAAAAACAGTAGACAGTCTAAGGTTAAAGTTTTGGTGGTTTGGGGAAGAAACCATAGAGTCAGGTAGTGCATTCCAGGCATTGACCACTCTGTTGCTGAAGTTGTATTTCCTGCAATCAAGTTTAGAGCGGTTTACCTTAAGTTTGTATCTATTGTGTGCTCGTGTATTGTTGTGGTTGAAGCTGAAGTAGTCATTGACAGGTAGGATATTGTAGCAGATAATTTTATGTACTACGCTTAGTTCAGACTGAAGGCAGCGTAGTTCTAAGTTGTCTAAACCAAAAATTTCAAGTCTGGTGGCATAAGGTATTCTGTTGCGAGCAAAGGAGTGGAGAACTTTTCTCGTGAAATATCTCTGGACTCTCTCAATTGTATTAATGTCCAATATGCAGTGCGGGTTCCAGATAGATGAGCTGTATTCGAGAATTGGTCTAGCATATGTTTTGTATGCTATAGTTAGCAGTACAATATTACCAAAGAGGAAGCTACCCAAGATTAGGTTAATGTAATGGTAATGTTGTTACAATGTAACAATGGTGTTACAATGGTGTTACAATGGGCTCTGAAACATGAAAAAGTTTACAGAAGTTTACTTGGATTGCTATATTATATTTTGCGGAAATATGGTGGCGTTCTTGCTAGTTGGGCACATTTTCATGGTAACATATAGACCTTAAAATTTAAATAGAAATAATTTCATAATCACCTGAATTTCAGATTGGGAAAAAAGTAAAGCAAATGTCTTTAGTATTTAGGGATGCAATCTTTGAAAACCCAGACCAAATAATATTTCACTGCATAATTATTGCTGGAATTATAGCCATTCTCTGTAAGACTTCTATTTCTCCTGTGGTCATTACTACTTAGAGATAATTTAGTTCTCTGCATCCATCATGAACAAATGGAATTAAGATCAAAGGTGGAAGCGGGAATTCATCCATTTGCAGGACTGGCAATTATATTTATGTTCCTGAACACTAAGTTGATCTTCCTGAATGCAACCTCCTTGAATGCTTGATAGCAACCTTTCTTTATGGAATATGAAATAGACTGCATTGATGGAGTAAATAATTGTTTTAATTGCAAGGATGGGCATTCTACAAATATAGGTATATAAAGAAACTCTTAATACTTATTTTCTTTTTTGTCAAAAGAAATTTGTTAGGCAGAAACTCAACCCTCTTGTCTGTTTCCCAGTCCTTTTACAAATACTTTGTGCTGGAATTGATTAGCTGGACAGACAGGAGAACAATCTGTGCAGGAAGAGCAGAAAGTTCCTTCAATAGTTCATTTTCTGACTAATCAAGATCTGAACTTTATTGAAAAGGCCTCTCTTGATGGGGCAAATTATAATGAAATACAGCTCACCATGTTAAGGACAATTCAATTGTTGAGAACCATCCCTAAATCATACTCAGTATCCACACTGAGGAAACACTTGTGAGGAAATGACCTGGAATGGACTTTTATTTAGGACCATGTGCAATGCAGCTTCCCTTAGTTTACCATCATGTGTCTCCCACAGAGAAGGTAGGCTTTTAATCTAAACAGCCAAGTTATTGAGCATCTTTCTGTCTTCCAAGAATAAATATTTTTTCTCCTGAATATACATTTTATTATTGCCCTTTGTGACTTGAAATTTAGTGGGGGTTGGAATCTGATAAAGACTCAGAACAGTCAACATATATCCATTCAAGGTCACTAGTTTTTTAAAATTAACCATTAGCATTGTGTTAATTTCCTCTTTTTCCCCTCTTACCTCAACTATTCTTAGCCCAATCTTGAATAATGTTATTACCACCACACACAAAAAACCAGACTCCTGTTGTTATACAGATGTCTTGGCAGCAACAGACCCAAACTGGATCCTTGACTCACAAACAAGCAATTACAAATTGCTCCATTACCCGCCCTCCCAGGATATGCCCAAAGCACTCCTCGGAATAATTACCCCCACTTTGACAATCACTGCCTTACCTCCTGCCTTTCTCTTATTACTTTATGGCTTTTAAAAAAAAAATTCTATGGCATTTCTTGCCCCCAAATGAAGCAGTATGATGGGAATGATCTGAACATTAGCAATCAGTGCAAAGCTAAGTGGAGAGCAATGCATTAACCTTGTTTATTATAGGCAGGCCTATTTCATAAGTTTGGCTTCGTTTTAGAGAGTTCAGCTTGTTTTAAAAAAATTACTGGAGGAAGAAGATTTTGGATTGCCAGATATTCTCTGTTTAATGGTTTCCTTTTCCAGGAGCCCATTCTACACAAATGTTACATCGACTATTCCAAATGTGCTTTTTCAAGAGGCAAGTGGACTTTTTTGCTTTTCTTAGAAGACGTTTTCTAAGAAAAACAAAAACCAAGAAAGTTCCAGTTGCCTCTTGAAAAAATACCTTTGGGACAACCATGACCTGGATGGCTGAGAATCTCCATAGACAGTTATATTGAATAAGGAACTAGTATCACTGTCTGTCTGCCCGACCCTCTCTCTCCTTCTCAACTCATCTATCATCCATCTACTGGTATCTAATCTTATTTCTTTAGCATTCCTTTCTAATCAAGTTTTCTACTCTGGCAAATACTCAAGATAGCAATTCAAATCAGGATTTGATGACTTAACAGCTCATTCGGAAGGGGCTTTTTCTGCAGAATGTCTCCAATAACTGGACAGTCCCAATTGTAAAAGTATAAAAATTGTAATGCTTAGGGAATTATCAATCTACGTCAAACTCTTCAGCTCACTGACTACCTCAGGAAGTTCAGATGGTTTATCGACTCTCAAACATTAATTATATGAAGATAAATACTACAGTACTTTATATAGGAGTACGATGAATAACGATGAATAACGACAATAAAAACAAGCAACAATAATGAAAAGTCCTATGGATCCTTGGGAGGGTTTCAATTTTCACCACTTTAAGGAACCCTGATCTATATCACTTCAGCAACTTATATGGAAACCTGATCATCTGATTTTTATTAATCTTCCAGCCCAAAATGTAGATTTAAAATATACCTGGTATTTTTAAAAGTGTGTTTTAAAATTGCTTTTACTAGACAACACCGCCAACCATCTCAATGGGAGACAAAGTTGCTCTTTGTCTCCCATTAACAAAGCATCAAGAAATGCTTTAAAACTTATACAGGATCATATATAAGAATAAACTAGTATATTCATCGTAAGCCTAAAATGGAGTGATTGCTACCATATTTAGGCTGGACCTACCAATCTACGTCCAGCCTAAAACATAAAATTAGAATTATTTAGTATAAAGCCAAGGGCTCTAGGCAAAAGAGGATAAAATTTGTCCAATGTGTCCCTTTTTAAACACATTGACATTGCGATTCTATTATACAGAATCCTTTAAAAAAAAAGATAATTCAGAACTAAACATAAAACGTACATACCTTTAGAGTGGAACATTTTGATCACCTGGAACCAAAATTATGAATAACCAAAATAAACCTTTTACAATATAAAGTTTGTTTTACATTGTTGAGAGACAGATAATTTGATGGCTGTAGATTTTTTAATTGACTGACTGACTGAAGTTCCCACAATCACTGGCCCTTTTCACTGCAGCAGATGGAAACTGATGTCGAAAACAATTGGAGGACACACACACAGAGAGAGACACACACAGATCTTCACACTTGCTCTAGAGTAGGGCTGTCCAACCTTGGTCCCTTTAAGACTTGTGGACTTTAACTCCCAGAGTCCCTCAGCCAGCAAAGCTGGCTGAGGAACTCTGGGATTTGAAGTCCACAAGTCTTAAAGGGACCAAGATTGGACACCCCTGCTCTAGACCACGTGTATCAAATTCACCACATCACGTTGCCATCACGTGATGTTTTGCAGTGTTTTTCCCCTTTGCAGAGCTGGGGTGGGCGTGGTCAATATGTGATGCATCCGACCTGTGGGCCGCCAGTTTGACACCTCTGCTCTAGACAGTTCTGAGCAAAGTCCTAGTACAGAAAGCAGTGGAGAAAGACCTTTTTGTGAATGCCTCAGGGGAAAAAAAAAGAGATTTTCCTACAATTTAGAATGAACGATACAGCAGAAAGCACCAGATGGGTCAGTCATCCTCATTTAATCCCAGTGCTTTGCTCTGTGTTCAAGGGAAAAGTACGCATATTAAACTTCAAGGCATCAGGGGGAAGGCATAGTAATTTGGCAGTGAGCCTGTGCAGCTTGATTCTCCACCACCTGTAATTGGATATTAAGCAATGGAGAGAGCATTGATGGCCGGGTTGGTGAGCTGCATTTCAATGCTGTTGTTTTGTGATGGCTTGGCATCCATTGTCCCTATTTCTCCCCAGATTAGCTGAAACTGTTTATCCTAAGAAGCAGCTGAACTCTGGGAAACGCATTCATTTTCCTTAGAGGATGAAAACATGGGAAGCGCTTATACTGGTTAATGTATTTCCAGTGTCACATATTACAATTTCTCAGTAGTTAATGGTGTTGTGGGTTCAGACACTAATTATTCCTGGATTTGAATAAATAGTTTTAAAGTAGTTCTGTTTTCTGGTCTAGATAGAGGGTCCAGGTTCTGTGTGATGGCAGGAGCTCAGTAAAGAGTGGCTTAGAAATGTAACTTCTTATATATAAAATATTAAAGATTTTGGTTTGTTCTTCATCTTAAGTATATTCATAATACCCTGTTATGGGTGTTGCCTTCTTTTTTTAGCTCCCCTTTTTACTGTATTTGCAAAGGGGCATTACGCTCAATTCACACCTTTACATTTTTTACTTGCTGGCAACAACCAACAAAACTGGATGTCAGAAGATAAAGGTAAATATATACTGTCTGTAACCATATTTGGGCTACAAAAATCTGGATGGCTGTTAGTGATTCAAAATTATTAGAACTCATTAATGCCAACCTTTTCTCTGCCTGGATATGGTTGCCCTACAAATGATATATGACAACTTCATTTAGGGCTGAGAGCCAATTGCTTTATCTTGGCCAAGAGTTTAAAATCTTTTTTCCAACTTGGGCATGAAGACAGTTCCAGGAGAAAATCCAAACAACTGATCCAGACAGGCTCTGGTGTATGGAAACTGGTGGGTCTTTTTCAAGAAAGGGCAAAACTTGACTTCTAGTGAGGATTCACGGTGAACGAGATGTTGCTGAAGGAGTGGGGATGGCATTATAGTCATATTGACAGCCAGATGGTGACTTCTGGTCATTAAAAATCTCTCCAGAAAAAGAGAAAGGTTGCAAAATCGCCCACAAGTAGTCTGGGCATCTGTTTCTTGTGAATCAACAATTTTGTGATTGGCTTGTGAGGTGAGCAGCTGGAAATTGAGAGAGTCCAACTAAGTTCATAGCCACAATGTAGCCTATATGGACATAAAGTTTGAAGAATCTCGTTTCTTAATCATTTTTGGAAATTGTTCCTTAATTGCTTTTTAGTTAAGAATTTTTGCATGGCAGGTTTTAGAGCACCCGGCCGTGTTTCCTTCAACCCTTAGTGAAAGGCGTTTTAAACACAAGTTTAAATATTTATATAAAGACGTTCCTTTTGGAATAAACAGCAAAAGCATGATTTAAAATGTTGATTTTGGAAAGTTACAAATGGACTAAGGATCCAGAAGGATTTGAAATAAGATTTTAAAATTAATTGAAAGAATCCTTCCTATGGGAAAATGTTGTTTTCAATTCTATTTTTTAAAAAATGAAGACTTTGAAGAATGGACATTAGATGGAACCAGAAGAAATTAGGATTATAATTAAAAAGGGAAAACACTTAAATATGACCTATGAATAGAATAGAATAGAATAGAATAGAATAGAATAGAATAGAATAGAATAGAATAGAATAGAATAGAATTTTATTGGCCAAGTGTGATTGGACACACAAGGAATTTGTCTTGGTGCATATGCTCTCAGTGTACAAATATGACCTATGAATACAGAATAAAGCAAAAACAATATTGTAACATTTGAGGTACTGAAGGATATTTGTGAACAATGAAGGCAGAAGTGCCATTATAGATAGACTTTGGTTTTTAAAAAATGTTATGGAAGAGGAAAACATAGATGTAAAAGCCTGGATAGATGGCTCAGTGGCTGAAACTCTGAGCTTGTCGGTCAGAAAAGTAGGCAGTTCAGCGGTTCAAATCCCTAGTATAGGTCTCCTGCATGAGCAGGGGGTTGGACTAGATAACCTCCAAGGTTCCTTCCAACTCTGTTACTGTTACCTGTTTTAGCCAACAAGACTGAGTCTGCTCTGAATCTGGATTTCAAAATGACAGGCTACAAAAATGACTATTGTATTTTAGAATTGGTTTGTTCTATTTTGTTCTGCTGTATGTCTCTCAGGTCTATGTTCTGCTCAGAAAATTATCTTTAAACTCAGATGCTGCCACACTCACCAAATTTCTTCATTCTTTTTCTCTTTGTCTAGGAGCATCTACCGTAGGAACATATTTACATTCTGGTATTACAGCAAGTATGCTAAATTTATTGAAATTTCAGGATGCTTACCTTCAAGTTTGATCATTTATTTTTACCTCCTATTTGTCACTGAGGCATATTTCTTTCTTCTTTCAAATTTATTGTTCCTTAGAAAAAATAATTTCTCTTCTACCAGCACCTATTTATATGGGTTTGCTTCAGAGGTGGGTTTCAGCAGGTTCTGACCAGTTCTGGAGAACCGGTAGCAGAAGTTTTGAGTAGTTGAGAGAACTGGTAGTAAAAATTCTGACCCTGTCCCCATCTATTCTCTGCCTCCTAAGTCCCAGCTGATCGGGAGGAAATGGGGATTTTGCAGTAACCTTTCCTTGGAGTGGGGTGGGAATGGAGATTTTACAGTATCCTTCCCCTGCCACGCCCACCAAGCCACACCCTCAGAACCGGTAGTAAAAAAATTTGAAACCCATCACTGGTTTGCTTGCATGGACAATGTGAAGAAAAACAGAGCTGCTTCTCTCCTCTCCATCACCAAAGGTTAGTTCTAACTTCATGGAGATGTCCATGCTGTTTTGCATGTCAACAATATGAAAATGATTTTCCATTGCCTTCTTCTATGATTTTTTTTTTTAATTCTCACCCTAACTTGCAACCCAGCATAGTCTCCTGTTCCACTATTAGGCACATTGACCTCTGTTCAACTTTTCAACATCAGCTAAGGTGGAGTTAATCTAGGGGTGAAATGTTCTCGGTTCAGACTGGATCGCCTGATCTGATAGTGATGGTGGCAGGTGGTTCAGAGAACCGGTAGCAAAAATCCCTGCCCCACCCCCATGCCCAGCTGAGCCATGCGATCATCAGAGGGTTTTGTTGTTTACTTTTAAAAGCATTTTTTCTTCGGCTGAAAAAGGCTTTTAAAGATTAAAAAAAAGCCTCTAATGATCATGCGGCTCAGCTGGGATCATCAGAGGCTTTTAAAAGCATTTTTTCTACACCCTCTTCGGCCGAAGAGGTTGTAGAAAAAATGCTTTTAAAAGAAAAAAAATTGGCCACGCCCACCCCATCACATTACACCCCACCACCAAGCCACGCCCACAGAACCAGTAGTAACAAAGTTTTCATTTCACCACTGAATTAATCCAAAAGTTAACGGATGCCAAGAAGACTTAAATGCCATTTCAGATTGGGAAATTCCAATGTGGTTTTGAAAAAGTTGGTGTTTCACAATGAGATGTATCTTCTGCTTTTATGAAACAAGGTCTATATAAGTTGATAAAACTTTTCCACAGTTGCACCTCAGTGGTGTGCCACTCCCATAATAAGCACAAGGATAAACTCAATGCAAGTATTTCCACATAATCGAATTCCTATTGTGTAGGTTAATCTTGCTGTGCAATTGGCACATGAATGCCATTGCAGTAGACAGCCAAGATAATCTACAATTTTTTTAACAATAACAATAACAATAACAACAACAGAATTGGAAGGGACCTTAGAGGCCTTCTAGTCCAACCCCCTGCCCAGGCAGAAAAACCTACACCATCTCAGACAGATGGTTATCCAACATTTTCTTAAAAATTTCCAGTGTTGGAGCATTCACAACTTCTGCAGGCAAGTAGTTCCACTTATTAATTGTTCTAACTGTCAGGAAATTTCTCCTTAGTTTTAAGTTCCTTCTTTCCTTGATCAGTTTCCACCCATTGCTTCTTGTGCTTTGGAGAACAGCCCGACTCCCTCTTCTTTGTAGCAGCCCCTGAGATATTGGAACACTGCTATCATGTCTCCCCTAGTCCTTCTTTTTTTTTTTCCCATAAAAAAGTTTTATTTTTACAATCATGGCAAACAACTCATCCAATGTACAGTTATATACAATTAGTCGGGCTTGCCCAGTCACCACCCCCCTTTTTAATACTCTTCCCTCTTCTACCTTCTTTTACTTTCCTAACCTTCCTCTCCTTCTCTTATCTACATCCTCTCCTCCCTCCACCCTACACCTTCCTTCTCCCTCTTCTACCCCTCTTCCTTCCTCTTCTCCTCTTTCCTACCTCCTACTCTCTCTTTTCTCCCTCCCCACCATTCTAAAATGGTAACTGGGCAGACCCGACCCTACATTAATTATATTTATACATCTTCAATAATCCCTGTACATTAACCATCACTACATCTCTAGCCTAAACCCCCCAATTCCTCTCCCCCTTACCCCCCACCCCCCACCCCGACTTCCCAGAACAAAATGCAGGGTATCAAAACTAACAATCATAATCTAAAATAATTCCTAAATTATAATCTCTAGTCACTCCACACTTAATCACGCTCTCAATTCCCCTCTCCTTCAGAAAAGTAATTAATTGATTCAGTTCTTCTCTTTGATTTTCTGTAAGCTCACAAATATTTTGTTGTTGTAAATATCTTTCTATCTCTGTATCATCAATCATATCCCTAGTATATAACTTACTATAATACTCTAAAAATGCTTTTTTAATCAAGTTCTTTTGATAAACTTCCTTACCCCTATATTCTATTTTATCAATCGTTCGTGATTTCTGTTTTTTCCTTATTAAATAGGCAAGCCATCTTCCTGGCTTATTGGCATTATTAAACGTATTATGTTTTACATATTGTAAATTAATTGCTACTTGATCTGCCATCAACATATTAAACTGACCTCTTAATATATTTATTGATTCTTTTATTTTACTATTTCCTGGGCTATTTATCAATAATTGTTCTTTCTTTTTAATTTCCTCTTCCAATTCCTTTTTCTTTTTCTGCAATTTATTTTTGTATTTAATATTCATTTGTATAAGATTTCCTCTCATATAAGCCTTGCTAGCATCCCAAATCATCTCTATAGATGTCTCTTTTTTCATATTCATAATAAAAAATTCTTTCATTTGCTTTTTACATTCATTTACATTTTGTTCATATTTAAACAAATTCTCATTCAACCTCCATGATCTCCTAGCCTCCTTTTCCCGATCAAATTCAATCCAATGATCAGATAGAGTTCTTGAACAAATCTTAGTCTTCTTCACTCTAGAATACAAATCATTAGTAATCAAAATAAAATCAATCCTTGAAAATGATTGATGCCTGTCAGAAAAGAAGGTAAAATCCCTCTCTTCTGTATTATGTTCTCTCCAAATATCTCTTAATTCCAAGTCCTCCATCATTTCAAAAAAAGCCTTTGGTAATTTCGCCCGGCTTGATATCTTCCTTAAACTTTTTTTGTCTTTTTGAGTATCCAACACACCATTCCAATCACCCATTAATATATATGATTTATAATCCCAAAATACTATTCTTTTATGTAAAAACTTGAAAAAAATTTCTTGTTGTTGATTCGGAGCATAAACTCCTATTAATAATGTCTTCTTTCCCTCCAACAAAAGTTCAATAGCAATGTATCTTCCTTGCTTATCCACCTCAATTAATTTTGCTGATATATCCTTCTTTATA
The DNA here is from genome assembly GCF_028640845.1 of Ahaetulla prasina. Taxonomy (NCBI): domain Eukaryota; kingdom Metazoa; phylum Chordata; class Lepidosauria; order Squamata; family Colubridae; genus Ahaetulla; species Ahaetulla prasina. The sequence goes on from NC_080540.1 coordinate 129,134,854, forward strand.
TATATAACTAAACCATATTTTTTTTCCAAAGAGGAGGCAACAAAATGTACTCCCAGTTTTGAGTTTATCAAATATTTCTGGTCTAAAGATCTAATATGTGTTTCTTGTAAACAGGTAATGTCATTTTTAAATTGTTTCAAATAATGAAATACTTTCCTTCTCTTCTGCGGTGAATTCAAACCATTAACATTCCAAGATAATAGTTTAATTGCCATTATCGGCCAAAGGAAACTTTTGGAACACTAGCCGCAGATCACATTTTGCTTTAGGCCTTGCTCCTCCCACTGTTTCCGTTGTAGTAGTTGCCAGTTGTTGTTGTGCTTTCATCTCTTGTTCCTTACTTTTAGCAGCAGCTCTTGTCAGCCTTTGTTCTTTTGAGTCTAAACCCGTCGTAGGTATTTCCAACACTTGTAATAAATCTTCTTCCATCACAATCTGTTCTTGTACCTGCTTCACTTCTCTTTCCTTCACTTCAGTGAAGTGAAGGAAAAACAGACCCTAGTCCTTCTTTTTATTAAACTAGACATACCCAGTTCCTGCAACCGTTCTTCATATGTTCTAGCCTCCAGTCCCCTAATCATCTTTGTTGCTTTTGATTGAAATTTGATTTTGATTGAAATAAGCAGATTAAAAAAATTTACATTTGTTGATAAAAGCATCTTGAAGATTTGGAGGACCTTTCAAGAGGTCCTATTGTAGAACTGTTCCCCATAGGCACACTATGGAGACTGCCGGCCTGTCTGTTCCTGTTTTGTCATCGCTATCCGGTTCCTGCTCCATCTGTCCTTTTACCAACTGGACTCCCGCTGGAAGATTCACCATTTTTATTACTCTGGGATTTTACCATCTTAGCATCCCTCGCCGATTCGCACTTTTCTATGCGCTACACTGTACATGAACTCTTGCGCCTGCGAGGTGCCCCCGCCTCGCAGGAATGGCCCATATCGCTACCAAGGGCCGGCCTCAATGACGGGTCTTGGGACCCACAGAGGTGGCATGCGAGAAGAAAGAGCCTTTGGGGGTTTTTAGACAGGGCATTTTTAAGGGGTGGGAGGGGTAGGGGGGGTGATGGGGGTAGCCCGTCGGGAGGGAAACCAGTTCCAGCGCATGCTCGTGGCGATTATCAAATGGGTTCGGAGGTTATGGGGGGGGAGGGTGTTCCTTTGTGTGAGGGCGAGTCTATTTGCACGGTAAGTGGGAGGCAGATATGGCGGAAGGGGGATCGATCGACATAGGGGTCACGCGTTCGATGTATGCAGGCGATCGCGCGATCCCCTGACTTTACCCGTTCCCGGATGGTCAGGACCCTCAGAGCCTGGGCCTTCGCCTGATGTTATGCAACGACGGTCCGTGGCCAAGGCCCCCTAATACATGATCTGATTCAGGGGGTGCCGGATATTATAGGCGCATGGAGACCTGGTTGGGCACTGAAGGTGTGCCCTGGTCGAGATGTGCCCACCGGTTTCCGTGCATTCCATCAGCCGAGGCCCAGGGTAGGGGTGGAGGGTGGCGGTTGCTATCAAAGAGAGTCTAGAGCCGAGGAGACCACTGTACCTCAGATTGCCGGTGTGAATCCTCTTGTGAGGTGGGGTCATAGATGTCAGATGGGCTTGCTGGTCGCGTACCTGGCTCCTTGCTGCGTGACAGCTGCCCTGCCCGAGCTCCTAGAGGTGCTTGCCGGGGTGGCGGTGGAGACCCCCAGACTTTTAGTCATGGGGGACTTTAACCTGCCATCTGCCGGCTCGTCATCGACGGTAGCTCGGGAGTTCTTGGCTTCCATGACGGCCTTGGACCTGACTCAAGTAGTGGATGGCCCCACTCACATTGTAGCAGCAGAGTCCAAGTGTCCAGTCACTGCCACATGTTACCAATAGGAAGACTCGAGACCAGGAAGGTGAGAGAAACAGACTTTAATGATGCATCAGAGCCCAGTGCATTCAAACAGCAAAATCTGGACTGCCCGGGATACGCCCGAGCAGGTGTTCTTATAGACCTTAATTCAAAAAGCAGAAGTAACTATGGAAAATTACAGAAAATACAGTTTCATGTCAAACAATACATTGCGTGTAGCAAAAAGCACCTAATATCCTAACATGGTAACGGTTGAGCAAATATCATACACCACCCACATGGCTTCCTGTTATGTTCCATTTCTTGTAAGATTCAGAAATGTTCCGGTACAGCTGGTACCTTTAGTTCCTCTTTTATATTGAGGTTACAAAGCGGCTAATCATAAAGTATATAAAATATAAGGCAATTGAATATCAAGAGATAGGTAAAAAGTACAGGTAACCTATTAAAGGGAGAACAACTTATGGATTTAGGGATCACTCGGCCATTCCCGTCTCAACATCGGGGGTGGCACACTGGACCTGATTTTTGTCTCTGGTCAGTGGTTGAGAGATCTGGACTTAAAGGAAATAGTCATTGAACCCTTGTCATGGTCAGATCACTCTCTCCTTCGCCTGGACTTTCTGACCGCTACCCAACACCGCAGGGAGACGGAACCATTACGTTGGTACCGTCCCAGGCGCCTGATGGACCCAGAGAGGTTCCGGACGGAGCTTGGGCCATTTCCTGAGGGTCTGGCTCACGGCACGGCAGAGGAACTAGCTGCAGCCTGGGAACGGGCTGCGGCTGGGGCTTTAGACCGTGTCGTGCCTTGCGACCTCTGACCCGGCGAGATCCCAACCGCCCTTGGTTCTCCGAGGAGCTGAGAGGGATGAAACACCGGAGAAGACGCCTAGAGAGTTCCTGGAGGTCCAGCCGTTCAGAGGCTGATCGGACACTAGTTAGATCCTATACTAGGACCTACCTAGTGGCACTGAGGGAAGCGAGGCGTTGCTACGCCTCCTCCCTCATTGCGTCGGCAGATAACCGCCCAGCTGCCCTGTTTCGGGTGACCCGCTCCCTCCTTCACCAGGGGGAGCGGGATGACCCGTTGCAGGGACGTGCTGAGGAGTTTAACGGTTATCTATACGATAAAATCGTTCAGCTGAAGGACGGTCTGGACCAAAATTGTGGCGATTTGGACGGGACGTCTGAGGGCGGTCTTGATGATGTTGTTTGGGATGAGTTTGACCCTGTGACTCCCGAGGACATGGACAGGTTGCTGGGTAGATTGAATGCCACCACGTGTTTACTGGACCCGTGCCCCTCCTGGCTGGTGCTGGCCACTCAGGAGGTTACACGAGGCTGGCTCCAGGGGATTACGAGTGCTTCCTTGTTGGAGGAAGTCTTTCCGGCCGCCTTGAAAGAGGCGGTGGTGAGGCTCCTCCTCAAGAAGCCTTCCCTGGACCCGGCTGTTTTAGGTAATTACCGTCCGGTCTCCAACCTTCACTTCGCGGCGAAGGTTGTAGAGAGTATGGTGGCATATCAGTTCCCCCTGCACCTGGAGGAAACTGTCTATCTGGACCCGTTCCAGTCCAGCTTCCGGCCCGGTTACAGCACTGAGACGGCTTTGGTCGCGTTGGTGGATGATCTCTGGAGGGCCAGGGATAGGGGTTATTCCTCTGCCCTGGTCCTATTAGACCTCTCAGCGGCTTTCGATACCATCAACCATGGTATCCTGCTGCGCCGGTTGGGGGGATTGGGAGTGGGAGGCACCGTTTATTGGTGGGTCTCCTCCTATCTCTCCGACCGTTCGCAGACGGTGTTGACGGGGGCAGAGGTCACCGCGGCGCCTCACTTGTGGGGTGCCGCGGGGTCGATCTCTCGCCTTCTGTTCAACATCTATATGAAGCCGCTGGGTGAGATCATCAGTGGCTTCGTGTGAGGTACCAGCTGTACGCTGATGACACCCAGCTGTACTTTTCACACGGGCCACCCCAATGAAGCTATCAAAGTGCTGTCCCGGTGTTTGGAAGCCGTACGGGTCTGGATGGGGAGGAACAGGCTCAAGCTCAATCCCTCCAAGACGGAGTGGCTGTGGATGCCGGCATCCCGGTACAGTCAGCTGAGTCCGCGGCTGACTGTCGGGAGCGAGTCATTGGCCCCGATGGAGAGGGTGCGCAATTTGGGCGTTCTCCTGGATGGGCGGCTGTCTTTGAAGACCATTTGTGACCGTCTCCAGGAGAGCTTTCCACCAGGTTCGCCTGGTGCGCCAGTTGCGCCCCTTTCTAGACCGGGATGCCTTGTGCACAGTCACTCACGCCCTTGTGACGTCTCGTCTGGACTACTGCAATGCTCTCTACATGGGGCTCCCCTTGAGGGGCATCCGGAGGCTACAGTTAGTCCAAAATGCAGCTGCGCGGGTGATAGAGGGAGCCCCTCGTGGCTCCCGAGTGACACCTATCCTGCGCAGGCTGCACTGGCTACCTGTGGCCTTCCGGGTGCGCTTCAAGGTGTTGGTGAATGTCTTTAAAGCGCTCCATGGCATAGGGCCGGGTTACTTACGGGACCGCCTGCTGCTACCGAATACCTCTCACCGACCCGTGCGCTCTCACAGAGAGGGACTCCTCAGGGTGCCATCGGCGCGACAGTGTCGTCTGGCGACACCCAGGGGAAGGGCCTTCTCTGTGGGGGCTCCCGCCCTCTGGAACGAACTCCCCCCAGGACTTCGTCAACTTCCGGACCTCCGAACCTTTCGCCGCGAGCTTAAAACCTACTTATTCATCTGCGCTGGACTGGGTTAGTGTTTTAAGTTTATGGGTTTTAATGGGTTTTAGTTTTAAATTTTAATTGTGGCCAATTTAATAAGTTTTTTAACTGTATTTTAATTTGTATTTATAGTATTGTATTTTTACTTGGCTGTGAACCGCCCTGAGTCCTTCGGGAGAAGGGCGGTATACAAATTTAAATAATAATAAAATAATAAATAAGAGTAAGAAGTTAGTCTCCTCCTCCTGCTTCTAGGAAATGAGGTTTTCGGCATAAATACAACTATTTAGCAGAGACAGAGACAGAGAGAGAGGGAGGGAAGGGAGAGAGGGAGAGAGAAGAGAGAGAGAGAGAGAGAGAGCTTCTCAAAATATTTGAGAGTTGTTTTCCATGTATTCATAATAATAGCTCATTTTGAGCTATTTCCACCAGGTGATAACTGTGAAAGGGTTATCAGTTTCTACTGGGAGCACTGAAAATGATTGAGTGTGTGACTGTGTGTGTGTGTCTATGTATATGTATAATCCAGAGTTGTATATAGTTGGAAATACACACACACTACACACACATACTACACACACAAACACACACTTCTGACTTGCCAAAGTAGAATTCACAATTATAGAAATGTAGACAGCTGAATATAAAAATACAGCTTTGGAATAGTTATTATAGAGAAATACAGCCAATTATCTGCTTTATTTTATTTAAAATAATTGCATTGTGGCCATTATTTGCGATCCTATGGCTCTTAAGATAGCCTCCTGTTTGGTTCTCTTCTCTGATATTAGATAGAACAGGAACAGAGATGTATATAATGGAAAAACTGAGAGACGGCAGACAAAGGACCAGGATGGGGGAAGGCTTTGAATGAGATGCATTCTAAAGCTTTCAGGCTCCTGCTACTTTACTAACAGAAAAAGGAATTTGTAAGAGCTGCTTGTTGCAATGAGGGGAAGGAAAAAGCCAGTAGGAGAAAGGAAAATGCAAGGACCCAGATTGTTAGGGGCAATATGCTGACTCTGTAAAACCGCTTAGAGATGGCTGTAAAAGCACCATGAAGCAGTATATAAGTCTAAGTGCTATTGCTATTTTTTCTCAATTCTCATTTGTATCCTGACAGACTGCAACTCCTCTCCACATAGTTTGCTAACCATTGCTCTTCATCTTCCCAGTTGAGCCAAGGGCTCTGCCTGGGATTTGCCAAAGCCTTGTATGTAAGTACTAACAAGGTACAATTTTTCTTTGATCAAAGAAGGAGTTTGTTTTCTTTCTCTAAACCTCATCAAAGAGAACACCAATGACCTTCACCTGCCCATGCCCTTAAAACTGCAGAGGTAAACTGCTACTCTGGCCCTTGTTCAGTGGTAGGTTTCAAAATTTTTTACTACCGGATGTGGCTTGGTGAGCGTGGCGTGGCTTGGTGGGAGTGGCTTAGTGGGAGTGGCAGGGGAAGGATACTGTAAAACAGGGGTGTCCAAACTTGGTCCCTTTAAGACTTTTGGACTTCAACTCCCAGAGTTCCTCAGCCAGCTTTGCTGGCTGAGGGACTCTGGGAGTTGAAGTCCAAAAGTCTTAAAGGGACCAAGTTTGGACACCCCTGCACTACATCCATCCCCCATCTGCAGTCACAGTACTGCATGTTGGGCAGTCAGCTTTACGACCAGTTGAGAATATTCTGTGGTCACATGATTGTAATTTATTATGGTTTTTTGCTATTTTTCCCAGCCAAAATCAGCCATTCAAATAAATGGCTTCACCAAATGACCTAATGACTTCTTAAGTGGCCATTTGCTTAATGACCATCATGAAAAAGATCAGAAAATACTTCAGGCCACATGGCTGCCTTGAATTACAACCACAATGACTTGAGTTGATGAATCTCTAGTCTCTACAATGGAATATTAGAGCCACCATGAAATAAATACAATGTGAATGATTTGGCTAATACATAAAAAAATACTAATTGTATTTTGCATAAGAACAGGGTCACTGGAATATGAAGAACACCTGCACGAAGTCCTTATTCAAGCTGATTCTCTGGATGTTAGCAGGACATAAGTCTTTCTACTAAGATCTGCATACACTTATATTGGTTTGCTTGTCAGAAACTTCTTGAACTGTTGAAAGTTCTACCAAAGAGAAAGGGAAATAAATAAGTTCAGCAAGAAATTTTCCTTGAAATAGCCCAGGGCGCTTCCTTGGACATGTGGCTTGGCATTATGAACAATGAATGACAACTTTGATATCTGACTCCATCTTTTTGCCTCAGGCCCTCTTTGTTTTTCATTACTGAGATAAGAAAGACTAGTCAACAACAGTAAATCAACTATGCAATAGAAGAGATCATGCTTCCTTTCTCTTATTGCTAAATACTAGTAGCTATTACAGTAAATTTCCATTAAAATATTTATTGGTGGAGACCTCTCCTGGTAGTCTCTGTCTCCATTTTGCTGGCCCTTAAGTGAACGCCCAGTCATTGTGCCTGCAATGACTAGGCAAACTAGAGCTCAGGAGGAACCATCAAAAGAGTGTTAGTTGAGATCAGAGGAGCTCAGTTGACTTGTCCCTCTACTAGTTCAGTTAGTGGAACTACCAGTTGAGTTCCAGCATTTGTTCCCAAGCAGAACTCCTGAGTCTTGTTCAGCTAGATGCAAACCCTTGGTTACAACTTTGTTTTGACCTTGTCAAGCTGATTCTCCAGCTCCCCCACCCACCCACCCCAATCCCATCCCCCTTGCACTTCTACTCTTTTTTGCCAGGCTGAAAACACAGTCCACCCCCCCCCACCCGCCACCTCCCCATAATTGATGGGAACTAGTTCTTTTTTTAAAAAAAGTTGAATAAAGGTATAATAAAATAAGTAAAGTTGGCGGTGAAATTATGGGAAGGCTGTTAAAGCTCTGCGCCATTCTTGACAATCTTCTTTTTCAAGCCTTTGGCCATCAAGATCAATGTGAAAGGCTTCTCTCACTGCTATTGAGGGTGATTTTGGTGGCGGCAGCAGCAGCTACCATTTCAAAATGCTCTCTTGCTGATATTTGACAGACTCTTTCTTTTGCCAGAAAAATGAAAGCTTTTGCATTATGGCAGGCTTTTCAGATGCAACCCTGGCCTTCTTTCTGCTGTGACTAATACGAAAGAAGCTTTTGATTACTTTAGCTAAGTTCACTATAGGTTTTCTTTTTTTTACTAGTGAACTAAGAGTATATTCTCTTATTCTTGCTTTTAAAAATGATTTGACATTGTATTTGTCACAATTTAGTTTCTTCCCATATAATGGTCAGTGACACATTCAGCCAGATGTTCAAGCTTGGCATTTTTATCCATTTATTAAGTCCTTCGCAAGAACCAGAGATAGACAGTTGTTTGATGGTGTTAAAAGTATTGTTGGAGGATGTAAGCTATTCTTTGACTTGTAAAGCTGCCTTTGGCAATTGACTAATGGTGATTTTGTCAATGCCAGTGGTATTTAAGTGGTGCACCAGATTTGCACCCAAGACACGTATTACTATTGGTACTATCTTTGCTTTCTTTTGCCACACATGCATACCCCTTGCACAAAACCATCCCCACTTCCCCTCCTCCCCCACCCATCCCCCGTGCTGAGCCAATCTGGAAAAGTTCGAGAACGCTGCATTAGAGGTTCTCTCAATTAAATATTACCATCTTATGGAAGCAAGGTGTCAAGTGTGAAATGCTTCTGAGCCATTTGAACATTTATCGCTATTCAACTTGCCAAAGAACTGAGGGGAGGGGAGGGTGAGAAAGAACACAGACAATCCTAGAATAGACCATGTGAGCCAAGAACCCACCAAGGTCACGACTGCAGGTGTCCAACAAAGAAATGAATTGTTCTCAAAACAAAAGACTGATCCTTAATTGGACAGTGTGATCTCTATGGGTGGGAAGAAGAGGAAACTAATGTTTAACTCTATAGCATTGCATGGGAAAACCTCAGAGCTGGTTTTAATTCTTCAGTACCAAAATGGTGTATCTAATAAAGTTTTACTTTTGGGGTTCTTGGGTTCACTAATCAGATGGTTGACACAAGGAGGCTTGGCTCCTCTGTTGCAGCTCCTACCGTATCTTCCCTTCACCACACGATATGACTGGCACCTAATCTATGGAATTCCAGAAGGTTTAACACAGGGGTGAAATACCTTCCTTACCTGTTCGGAAGTGCACACGCTACACACATGCGCAGAAGGTAAAAAACACATTACTTCCTGGTTAAAATCAGGAAGTAATGACAACTGGCTGGGTGGGTGGAGCTTTGCTCCACCATCGCTACCGGATCGCTGAACCACCAGCCACGATCGCTACTGGATAGCCAGATCCACTCAGAACCCGGAGCATTTCACCTCTGGTTTAAGACCTGGGTCCATTCCCAGGTCTGGGTTCAGTGTGTTAGTAGAGCCGCTGGCATGGTTTTATCACTATGGTGTTGTTTCTCTTCAAACTTCTATCCTTTGTTATGCTCTGTTGTTATACTTTTTATTGTATGTTGAAAGTTGTAAGCCTCTCAGAGTCTTGCAGAATGGGATGGCTACGAATAATTTAAATAATAATAATAATAACCAAAACAACTGGAACATCTCTTGAACATGATCAGCATTGACAACTTCACCATGAGTCAATTGCAAAAGGCAGCTTTATTCGGAACAGCTTATAACCTGTGACAATACCTGTAACACCACAAAACATCAACATCTGCCTATCCCAGATCCTTGGGAAGGACTTAATAGGTAGATTAAAATGCCAAATCCAGTCTGAACATCTGCCTGCCTTGCAATGAACAATATAACAACAAGGGGCCTCTGGTGGCTCAGCAGATTAAGTCTGTCTGTTATTAACACAGCTGCTTGCAATTACTGCAAGTTCAAGTCTCACCAGGCCCAAGGTTGACTCAGCCTTCCATCCTTTATAAGGTAGGTAAAATGAGGACCCAGATTGTTGGGGGCAATAAAGTTGACTTTGTATATAATATACAAATGGATGAAGATTATTGCTTAACACAGTGTAAGCCGCCCTGAGTCTTCAGAGAAGGGCGGGATATAAATTCAAAAAAAGAATACATGATACCACAAACTGTACAGAAACTTGCCCATAACATGTGGCATTTCCATCTTTACCCTAGAGAAAAAAAATGTTTCAGCAATTTCAAAAGATCATTAGAAATCATCTTGTGCAATGCTAATTGTCAACACTGTTGTTTGCCATCCAGAGTTTCCTCTGATGAGATTGGGTGGCTATATAAATTTGATTAATAAATAATGCTTCTTGCATGAAAAATTAACTAAATGGTTTCACAGTAAATGTTTATGAATGTACGTGTGGCTAACCTATGCAGATGAGGAGGATGTGATTATGAAGTGTAGTTATATTGCCTTGTCTTGAATCATAATTCTGGTGGGATATGTTCAGTTAGAAAAATTAGTACAATTGCACATGTGCTCAGTATTTAGGATATGTGATGTTTTATCATAGTTCTGTTATATGAATATGCAGATTTTATGTAAAGATGAGCAGTTCTTGCAAAAAATTGGATTATGTCCCTTTGCTGTGCATACTGGGAAGGACCATTTGTGAGGGAGAAATGAGAGAGAGAGAGAAAAACAGGTTAACAGTAAGAGAAGACTGTGTTCAGTTCAAGGCTAACAATGGCAAGAAAGAGACAGCAGAAAAACAGGTAGCAACACCAAAGCAAAAAAAGGAGAAATCTATTTTAAAATACCTTTATAGACACAGCTCTGAAACTAGCACTCTCTTTAAGGTAGTTGTTTCCCTGGATACTAAGAATCGATACAGGGCCCACTTGCCATCAATTTACCTCAGTCTTTCTATTGGCTGCTGACTCCTTTTTATTTAGACCTTAAGGGACTTTAATCAACAGTCATGGCTTCTGTGATACACCCACTTAATACAACTTGGGCTTTGGGTCCTGTTGAGCATGCTTTCTTGACATCAGAATATTGACTCTAAATTGGTGCATTTTCTGTGAAGTCACAACTAGCCCTCAATTTCCTTCTTTTTGCCATGCTTTATGGGTCAATCTATTCTCTAGCTCTGATTCACGGGGGTGGGGGGAGAGGAGAAGGCTAGATGAGACCACTTTCACCTTGACAGTTGACAAGAGCTGCACTGCATCGCCAGTGGGAGCCATCCAAATGATCAGAAACACATTTCTATCTCTTTACCGTTTTACTTAAAAAGAATTTCCTAGAGCTACAGGGATGAACCCAAAGAGTGAGAAGTGGAGGTGGGGGTTTCTAGTTCTTCCTACATGGATTTCTATGGAATTTACATATCTTGAACCCGCTGTCTCACCTTGCAATGGCTATTTGGTAGTTAATCCTACTGTCATTTACAAATCAAAAAAATTTGCACTATTTGTTTGGCCCATCACCAGTCTGAGCCATCCAATGCTTCCTAAGTGTATCATCTTCCAGGCCACTGCAAATACATCCTGCTCCTGTGTTTTCTACTTTCCATTCAAAACCACTGTTTTGTTTTGTTTTGTTTTGTTTTGTTTTGTTTTGTTTTGTTTTCTTTTGTTTTCTTTTGTTTTCTTTTCTTTTGTTTTTGACCTGAGGCCTCCTACGCCCTTCAGAGCAGATGGACGCCAAGGCTTTGTTCCATTCTAGGAACAGTCCCAGCTCTGATTGGCTGCAGTGAATGGCTCGCCCCTTACTTACAGCAGCTGGTCACTATCCGGGCAGCCACTATATTCTGGGCTGCCAGATTGCTGTGTTCTCTGTTAGCCAGCAAATACAAGGAGACATAATGTGGGATGGGGGGGAGAAGAAAGGAAGGTGTATGTTAGCATCAAAGAAGAGAACATGGGAAGGGTACATGAGGGCAACCACGTGTGCAAACAGGGGGAAAGCGAAGGAAACGCAGAAGGACTAGGAAGGAGGGAATAGTTCCTAAAAGGAAAAGTAGGCATGTGGTGGCTCAGTAGCTAAGATGCTGAACTTGTCAATCGATAGGTCGGCAGTTCAGTGGTTCGAATCCCTAGTGCCGTGTAACGGGGTGAGTTCCCATTACTTGTCCCAGCTTCTGCCAACCTAGCAGTTTGAAAGCACATAAAAAATGCAAGTAGAAAAATAGGGACCACCTTTGGTGAAAAGGTAATAGCGGTCTGTGTGCCTTTGGCATTGAGTCATGGTGACCACATGACCACGGAGACATCTTTGGACAGTGCTGGCTCTTCGGCTTTGAAACAGAGATGAGCACCGCCCCCTAAAGTCGGGAACGACTAGCACATATGTGCGAGGGGAACCTTTACCTTTACCTTAGGCACTGGGAGACTCATCCATACTGGCTCCCTCATTCTGGAACATCATTTCCCCAGAGATTTAAATGGCCTCCACTCTAATACTCTTCTGGAAGGCACTGAAAAGCTGGTTCTGCTAGTGGACCTGGGGAACCCAGAGCGGGATAGAGCCCATTAAATGGTTTGTGTGATGTCACCAGTGCGAGGATGGAGGTTATTTTATTTTATTATTAATTTATTATATAATTATTGTTTTTATTACTTTTATTGTTTTATATATGAGGTTTTTATATTCCTGTAAGCTGCCTTAAGTCGCCATGTGCGAATAGGCAGCAATATAAATTTCCTAAAATAAGTTAAATAAAATAATCTAAGCCTTTATTTGCAGGTTTAAAGAAAAATGTGATACAATATGTTACTCGATGGTACCAACTTCTAGACCTGTCGTGTGAGGAATGGAACTAGGAGAATCAGACACCCACTCCCATCCCCAGGAGATAGGTCACGTTCGTAGGCAATCAATAAAATTACTTTATTTCAGAAAGGAAAAAAGAACATGTTAAAAATATGTTGCCTTTCATTTATGTAAAAATAAGAGTGCAAAGAAGTAAAAATATAAAATATTGAAGAAGGAGGAGAAGCTTTCCTTTTACAAAAGAGAGAGTGAGTGGGGAGGTCTCCTTTTACTATAGGCAAAGGCAAGCATTCCTCCTCAGGGGTGTGTGATTTTTGATAGATGGAGGTATACTTCTGCCCGACCAATTATTTACTTATGAAATTCTTCATTAGCAGCACTGGTGTGCTGCCAACTCAAGTGACTCTAAGTGGTTTACAATATAGAGGATTATACTGAGAGTGCTACTCAAGGCTTGGGAGTCACATGCGAGGCCTTTGTTGTGTCCCTCTGTCATCAACCAAATCCCATGAGACAGTCCATCTTCAGCACCATCAAATGAACACATATAGAAAATACCAAAACCAGCAGCAAGCTGGCAACCCGCCTTCTGGCAAAATGATATGGAAGGATGCCTTGATTAACTGTATCCAAAGCCCCTGAGACCATCAGAAAAACCAAAATGTTTGCCTATTTTCCAAGGTCAGCCGTTCATCAGGGAGGTTACTGCTCTTTCAACTAGAAAGCTGATTGGAAAGGGCATTTTTTTAAAAAAAACAACACAGATTTATTTTAGACTGACTGGAATTTGGGATGTCACCATTCTGGATCAGTTTTTATAAAAATGGAATATTGTAAATTGAGTGTTATTTGTGCCCAAAAGTGCAGAGTGAGTGGCAGAGGATGTGTGGAGCTGAGCTGTTTCATATGAACCTTTATTTTAGGTTCCCCGTGTTTCCATTCCTGCTACTTTTATTTCTGTTCAATCAGTTCATTGACTGATTTGCCCACTATCATGCTACTTACTTGGCTTGCTGGTCTGGACTGATCATACAACCTCTATTTAAGGTTCTATATCCAAGACAAGAAATCCGTGTCCCTTCAAAAATAGTTAAATAAACTGAACTCCCAGCCTTTTTCTATCACTGCCCATGTGGTTGAGGATCGCTGGTCTAATGTTTCAGCAATTGCTGAAAGACCACTGTTTGCTCATTACTTTGCTGCATGATTTCATATTGCCACACCATACAATTGTCCTAGCTTTTTGAGGGATATTGCTTGCCTTTTAGCTGCCATGTCTTTGCTGCTATATCATCCCAGATGTAGCAAACAAAATATAAGATGCTTTTATAAGAGTCTTTAGACTCTAGGTATAAAATATATGCAGAAGATCATTTCATGTCCAGTTTTATGTAGGCATTGTCCCTTTCAAGCTTATCAAAATGCTTTCATTCTTGGATCTTTTTAAATACGGTAATTGGCTTTTTTCCATATGGGGTACCATTCCCTGCTTTTATCAAGAACAGCTGCTCTTAAACATTGGTGTGAGTGAAAAAAACAAATTAAGCAATATGGTCATAAACAATTTTTTTTTTTTAATGAAGCAGCAGGAAGAGAGAAAATGTCATTTTGAGTGAGCTGAATATTATGTCAGGATGCTCGAAATAAAATTGTTTCTTTTGAAATAGCTCTGAGCAGGCCTAATGGCTAGATAGACATTACGATGATAAAATTGGGACTAATTGGTTATCAGGACTGCAAAGCTGGACCAGGTCGACATATTACCCATTCTATTTACATGTGAGCGTATTACCCTATGTATTACAATAAGACTGGGTATAACATAATAACAGATCCATTTTTGTAGGTATAGGGTGGGCTTATCTTCAGTTTTTGCCTTCTTTGTAAACATTACTTAGTAATAGAGAACAAGTATGCTCCTCCTTTTATCTGGAAACCTGACTACAGTATAAGCCAGCTTTTGGCACTAATTGCATCAACCAGGAGAGTTTACAAAAAACCCAAAGGGAATGGTCATAAATCAAGTAGGCTGAAATGGCTTTTAAATATTGACTTCTACTATAGAACATTTGGACCAGGCAGATAAACATGGAGACCTGTAATGGAACTATTTATGCAAAATGAATCATTCTAGGAGAATGGTTAGGCTAAATATTAAGGTTATCAATAAGAGGTATTACAAACAACCAGTAATTTCCAGTAATATGTAAGGTTACACATATAGAGAGAAAAGTTTTCCAGAACTTTGAAGAAGAAACATGACCAAAGAAGAAAGAACACCAAGGTAGCAGCGTGAAGCTGGATATAATAAGACATTGGTCATATTTCACCCTCAACCAGTGGATTATATCTTTGTATAGATTTTAAAAAGCAAAGGGTAGAAAACCAACCCTGCAAGGTGCCACACAGATGTAGCCAGTAGGCCAACCCCTGTGTCTATGGCAGATGCTAGTTTTGTTTTATGTATTAAATTTGTTTGCCATGAGGTGAGAGGGGAGAGCCTTTCATAAATTGTTACCCTCTAGATGTGTTGGATGACAGCGCCCAGCATTCCCAGCCAATTGTGAAATTACACTGTTTTCAAATCAGAAGTACTTTAAGTTCTGAATATGGTTGATAATTCAATTCCATCCGAGAGGGTGTGAGGTTAGTACAGACCATGTGATCATCTGGCCTGCCAAGTTGCAACATCTGGCCTAAGAGGTATGGAGGAAGAAAATCTGACACAGAAACGTTGATGTCAACCTTGTGTTTAATTGACAAAAATTCAACAAACAGCACCTGCTACTGTGCAACAAACACAACGCCATAACAGATTATTATGATTGGTTCCAGGATGCCCAAAGTGACAAGAGGATATGTGAATTTCAGTTCGTTGAACATCACCCAAAGTATACTGAAAATTACCTTGTGTTAAATTGGTGTAAATGACATTGCAATGAAAGTAAGATATATTTGCCATATAATGATCTCTTTATTTTAAAAAAAGTCATCCAGACATTATGCTGTAGAAGAACCCATTCTTATCCAAACTTCTGCTACAAAAATGGGGCATGTTAAAACAAATGCCTTTGGCATATACATAATGCAGTTACGTAGAATTCCAGCTTTGTTTTGTTTTTGCAATCTCCAGATGGTCAAAATGCCTTTGTGAATTGTCTTTGTAATTTGAATTTCAGGAAATAAGTATCACAAATGAGTATCGTTTTATTATATAGAGATTTTAAAAAGCATGTTCTCTCCAATGTTCTTCTTTCAGTCCTTGCCATCAGCACAAAATTGATTTCTTGTAGCCATTATAAGAGAAATAGGCCCTGTGGAGAAAATAATCTAGTGCCCCAGGGGAGCCAATTCAACCAACAGCAAAGCACATGCTGTACATTGAGTGGCTGTTGTTGTTCTTATTTTACAATGGGTGGGAAGTATATCACCATACATCATGAATGTTCTTGTGAAATCTAACATGAGTAACAGTTCATTTATGCATACATAAATTTTAGTGAGTCCATGTTGCAGATTCCTAAGAATATTGTATTCTGAGCCTGAGTTTAAGGCCTGAGTATAAACAATACTTTAGTCCATGGTAGCTCACCCCACTGTTTCAAAGTCCCTGACCCAACCAACCAGCTTCATTCCCTGGCATAATTATCTACCTTCTCTGAAACTCACACCATTGAAGATTGAAAAAGACCTGAGAGCCATTTAATCAAATCCCATTCATAGATATAGAACGCTACTATCAGTAACACAAAGTATACTTGTAACACTATTTGTCCATATTCCATAGTTGGTGGCTGACTAGTTTCTTAAATTAAACACTCTGCCAAAAATGTATTAACCATTCCCCTCAAGTATCCCCCTACCCATCACTCTTGTGGTCACTTTGTCCTCAGTGTTTATGACAGTTGCTGTTATAATCCTTTTACAATAGATTATGGCATTAACTAATAACTATATGGAGCCTTGGTTGAGCCAGCTGTCTATTCTAGGGTTTTTAAATCCCATGTTCCTTAAATTTAACCAATTATAGCAATTATTCTTTGACTGGAACCCACTACTGCAAGAATTATCTTAAGTAACATTGAAAGTGATGAAAGGTTTGGCAGCTATCTCTTGATGGCTCAGCTGTTCTGCCTCATCCCATGTCTGAACTGGGATGTGACAGCAGGTAGAAGCTCCTCTATGTACAGGCTCATTGACATCTATTACCTCCGTCAAGTCTGCCTCCAAAGTACTAACTGTGTGGGTCACCTGTGCTACATGAACTTTGTTGGTTACTCTTTTATGCAGAAGGCAACTGAAGATTTTCTTGAATCCCTTCCGGAAATGCTTGGATACCAGGGCATAGACAATAGGATTGACACAGGAATTGGCATATGAGATTAGGTGAGACAGGACCCTGAGCACAAAAGTAACATTGTTGAGGGGGAAATAGCCAAACCAAAAACAAAGGATGACCAAGTGATGGGGCAGCCAACAAAGGCAGAAGAGAACAGTAACAATAATGATCATCCGAGTGACTTTGCGTTTACCTTTCTTAGAATCAGACATGACTTTCATGGGATCCACAGATGTCCAGAGATAGCGGATCGTCCTTAGATAGGTGAAGCTGAGAATCAACACTGGAATGACATAGCTGAAGACAAATGTGCAGAGATCCATAATCTTGCGCTGTGACATTTCCCAGATGGGATGACAGACAGTAATGTTGGTAATCTGATACTCCTGGAAGTAGCTGACATACGGTCCAGAGAAGATGAATGAAAGACCCCAGATGAAGCAAATCGCTGTGACAGCATTTCTGGGTGTTCTTAGTTCTCTGGAATGCAGAGGATACCTTATAGCCAAATACCTAGTGAGACAAAAGGAAAGCAAGAAAAAGCTACTGTATTGAGACATGCCAACAGGTGAAGAAAATTCAGAGTTAATAGGCTGCAACTACTGAGATGAGTACAATAATATTCTATGGGCAAAGAGCCATGGCTGCAGAGCTTTCCTCCCAAGAAATGAAAGATGTTTTGTTAGAAAAAAACTATACATTAACAAAATCTGCCGCATATAAAGAAAACCAATGTAATTTTGTTCTATTGGTGGCATTTAGCCCCAACAAGACTCGCAAAAATATATCCTAACCTAAACCTAATTACTGGAAATGTAAACAAGTACAAGGTACCTACTTCCATGTATGGTGGCTTTGCCCAGAAATCAAAATTTTTTGGATTAAAATACAAAAGTGGTTAAAAGAAATCACACACTGTAATATAGAATTGAAACCTGAACTGTTTCTTCTGGGGATTATTAAAGGAAATTATCCTAAAAGGATTAAATATTTGATTATTCACATAACCACAGCAGCAAGAATCGTACTCGCACAAGCCTGGAAAATGTCCAGTATACCAACAGACTGTGCGGAAAATTTTTGAATGTGTAGAAATGGACAAACTTACTTTAGAATTAAATAATAAGGAAGACTCGGAATACTATTTAACTTGGGAAAATTGGTATCAATGGATAGAAATTAAAAATAAGAAATGTACAGAATAAAACAAGATACAAAATGTGTTTAAATATGTTGATTAAGTAGGAATATTTGGGAATAGATGTACAAAGTTAAGAATTATGTACTGTCAGAATGATGTTGAATTGTATAATTATTACAGATGTATTTTTATTATAGATGTATTTTAACTTTTTATTTTAGGATTTTAAATGTTAATAAAGATTTAAAAGAAAGAAAGAAAGAAAAATGTTCGTGTTAGGAGAGGTGGTGGTAGCCACATATATTGAAGGGCAGAGAGTACTAGGGCGAAAAGAAAGGAGGAGGAGATGACAAGGAAGGGTGTGGAAGCCTCTGGGGTATTTTTCCTTGCCATGTCTGGAGACACCTTGCTGGTTTCAGACTGCCACTTCAGGACTGTTCAGGTTTGCTGTATTGTGTATGAGGCAAGTCACAAGGATAAAAAGATTTCTGGGGGATCATCTCAAACAGTGGAAAGGATTTTAACCACTTCTTCAAATTGGGATCAGAGGAAGCCCTCTCTAGCTAAGCTGCCAATATTTGGTGATGCAATATTTGCCAAAGGTTTGGTCCAGGCATTGAGAATTAAGCTGAAAAGCACTAGCCATTCTCCTCCCAACATAGACATACTGTAGATTTTCCAGTATAGTTTTCAATATACAGTATTTGGTAGGTAGCTTGCTTGGTTGAAAGGATTATTGGCATTAAAAAGTAAAATGGCTTATGTGTTAACCTCCCATCAATAGCCCACAACCAAGGAACCAAGTATCACAGAATCTCATTAATCCAGTTCATTGTTAGGAAAAAAGATTACAGAATCTTAGAAACTAGATAGCAATAGCAATATCACTTAGACTTATATACTGCTTCATAGTGTTTTACAGCCCTCTCTAAGTGGCTTACAGAGTCAGCATATTGCCCCTAACAACTTGGGTCCTCGTTTTACCCACCTAGGAAGGATGGAAGGCTGAGTCAACCTTGAGCCAGTGAGATTCAATCTGCTGAAGTGCAGCTAGCAATTAGCTGAAGTAGCCTGCAGTACTGCACTCTAACCACTGCGTCACCTCAGCTCTTATATTAGATAAATTAGATCAGAGGTCTCCAACCTTGGCAATTTTAAGCTGGGCGGACTTCAACTCCCCAAAAGCCTCAGCCAGCAAAGATTGGGGCATTCTGGGAGTTGAAGTCCGCCAGGCTTAAAGTTACCAAGGTTGGAGACCCCTGAATTAGATAACCATTTGTTAGCATATACATTGAAATGGTATCGCTGAGATTTGTTTGAACTTCTGTATCACAGAATCCCTGACGACAGACTGACACCTTTCTGGAAATATCAGGCTGAAACGTCCAACAGCTGCATTTTGAAAACCTTTGCTTTGACAGAGTCTGAAAATTGCCTTACAATATGCAAGCTCTGTATGTTGTAACTGAAGGACTCCAATGGACTCCAAAATTCCTGTTGCTAAGTGAGACAGATGTTAAGTGAATTTTGCCCCATTTTATGACCTTTCTCGCCACAATTGTTAAGTGAATCTGCTTTGTTTCTGCTTCGACAAGGCTTTGCTTGTCAGAAGGTCCCAAAAGGAGATCACATGATCCCTGGACACTGCAACAGTCACAAATATGAGTCAGTTGCCAAGCATCTGAATTTTGATCATGTGACCATGGGGATGCTGCAATGGTCGTATGAAAAATGGTCATAAGTCACTTTTTTCAGTGCTGTTGTAATTTTGAAAGGTCACTAAATGAACCACTGTAAGTTGAGGACTATCTGTGTGTGTGTGTGTGCATAATGCAACCTGACAAAAAATATTTATATCCAAATTCATATATCATAGTACTATTTTGTTGTTCTTGTTGTTGAAGTTGTGTCCGACCCATTGCGACCCCATGGACAACATTCCTCTAGGCCTTCCTGTCCTCTACCATCCTCTGGAGTCCATTTAAGCTCACGCCTACTGCTTCAGTGACTCCATCCAGCCACCATGTTCTCTGTCATCCTCTTTTGCCCTCAATCTTTCCCAGCATTAGGCTCTTCTCCAGTGAGTCCTTCCTTCTCATTAGGTGGCCAAAGTTTCATCTTCCAAAGAGCAGTCAGGGTTGATCTCCTCTAAGACTGACTTGTTTGTTCGCCTTGCAGTCCAAGGGACTCGCAGGAGTCTTCTCCAGCACCAGAGTTCAAAGGCCTCAATTCTTTATCATAGTACTATTAGCATTGGCCTAGTACTGTGATGGAGAACCTATGGCGCATGTGCCAGAGGTGGCATGCAGAGCCCTCTCTGTGGACACGTATGCCATCGTCAGCTGCTCTTCTGGTTTCCGATGCTGGTCTTTGGGTTTCTGGCACTCAGGCGTGCACGAAGACCAGCTGGTTGGCGTGCACACGCATACGCGCGCGTTCCACTTTGGGCACTAGGTGCCGAAAAGTTTTGCCATCACTGGCCTAGTACCATGGTAGTGAGCCATTGTGCTCTAGAAAAAAAAAAAAAAAGATCTGAAGGACGCCAGAAATGAGAAAGCCTAGATAGCTGCCGAAGTGTAAAGATTTAATTGTATGCAATATTCATTGAGTTAAAATTGTTGAAAAGTTGTTCCTATGGAATTTAGAGATAGCTTTATAGCTTTCCTAAGTGGTAAATCACCGCAACAGCTGGAGGTACCTATTTGCTAACTC
Source organism: Ahaetulla prasina (assembly GCF_028640845.1). Lineage (NCBI taxonomy): Eukaryota > Metazoa > Chordata > Lepidosauria > Squamata > Colubridae > Ahaetulla > Ahaetulla prasina. The sequence goes on from NC_080540.1 coordinate 129,155,339, forward strand.
ACAAAGGTCACAGTAAATTGACTAAGCCAGAGCTTGAATGGAAAAAATTGTTCTTTTTTAAAGATTTCAGAGCCCACAACAAATCAACTGATTAGAGGACCGCTGATGAGAGAAGACTAGATCTTTGGGATCCCTTTTCTATTGTGGCACCTTAATCACTACACCATGCTGTCGTTGTTTTTTATTTCATTTTTATTATTTAATTATCTTTATCTCAGATAACTGGAAACTCAGTGAATTTTTTTAAAATGATAGGATTTCTTTGTTCTACTCGGCCTGAGCCCAGTTTCAAATCATTAAGAATTCAAGCTAAAATTATATTTTGATTTTGTATGCTAACTGATCTTCTAATTAATATATCTCTAAGCTTCAAATCAACTCTAAAATTAATCCACATTTCATTTTATTTCCTAAACCCTTAACCCCATCTACTCTGATGGCTAGTCCATGTTTTCAGGGAGGAAAATCTTCTTTTCTCTTCTCTTCATCTTATTGTTCTATCTTCTCAGAGAAATCTGCACTCCCAAAGGTCAGCCTTCTCCCCTTCTGAGTGAAAAGACTGGGCTTGTACAAGATGTTTTTGACCCATAGACTTCTTTTTTCCTTTCCCATTCTCTTACACAAACTTGGGTTCTTTGAGAGCTGCTTTTTCTGACTCAGAATGTAGAGGTCAAGCAAGGAGGTCAAGCAAGGACCTCTAGGGGGACTATGGAAATAAGTATACGTTTCGTAAGTCAAAAATAGCGACAAAGCAAAAATGTAAATATCCAAATTCCCTAGCTTCTTTCCCTGATTATTGTTTTTTATCATAGTAATCATGTCTAGAAAAGGCTTCATTTTTCAGTCTTTGCATTCCAAAGGCTATTTTTGGACACAATCAGCTGTATAGTCCATGAGAAATATCATGGCCACCATGATTTAGGATAGGATAGGATAGGATAGGATAGGATAGGATAGGATAGGATAGGATAGGATTGGATAGGATAGGATGGGATGTCAGGGTTCCGACCAATGCCCTAATAAAATTCTTAAGCCATTTAGCAAGAAAAATCAAGTTGTTTATTAGGAGCGTCATGTCGTCACAACCTAGGTGAAGCCAGCTCTGGCTTCACGCAATTCATGCCTTGCCTCTGACCCTGTTTCCCCCTCCCCCCAGAGTGTGTCACCAGTCACATTCCCCAATGAAACAATTTCACGGGTCATAGAAGTTACTCCCTCCAGCCGTTGCGGATCTCTATGGAGATGGCCTGGACTTTGGCTGGCTAGGCTGTGTCTTGTTTTGACTGAGGTGTGAATTCCTTGGTGCAGCTGCGAGGTGCAATTCCCATCTCCTTGCCTATGGCAACTCGGGGATAGGTGATCTGTCCCCGTCCGCAGTCTGGGAGACACGAGCAATGACTTAATTAGCTGGCAACTATCGGCTCTGGCAGCAAACTAGCGAGCGTCTGTCAAGTGTCTCTGTTATCTCTCTTGATGCCGATGAGTCAGCCAGGAAACCAGGAACAAACAGGACTTCAGCTCTAATTCTCCCTCTAAACAGTTGATTTGCTTGCCACGAAGTGGTATAGCAGCTTTTGCTGCTTTTATATCCTGTGGGGTGTGGCTACATGACTCAGCACTTCCTAGGCCTGCCCCACCCCTGCTTCTGTTGTTCCCGCCTCTCCTGCCTACGAAACCTAGGGTCAAGCCAGGCCTGATTGCCATCAGCCGAGTCTGGAGGCGTGGCCTGGGGGGGAAACAGTCAGGGGACAGAGGCCTCGTTATCTCCTCCACCTGGTCTGCCTCTGGCTGCTGGAGTTGAGCCATGGAAGCCGGTGCTCCAGAGGTAAGTCCTGATGGCCTTTCCCCCTCACTTTCTGAGTCACTTTCTGGCAGGGGCCCCGGCTCGGGAGGCGCAGACACAACAACATGTCAGGAAAGCTTTGTGAGTTGACATGAATAGAATAGAATAGAATAGAATAGAATAGAATAGAATAGAACAGAACAGCAGAGTTGGAAGAGACTTTGAAGGCAGTAGTGGGTTTCAATTTCGGTTGCTATTGGTTCGCTTGCAGGTGTGGGCGCCGTCATTTGCGCGTGTGATGCTTCTGTGATGCATCTGGGTGGGTGGGTGGAGCCTCCTGCTGCCGCCACTACCGGTTCGCCCGAACTGGGGCAAACCGGTAGAAACCCACCACTACTTGGAGGTCTTCTAGTCCAACCCCCTGCCCAGGCAGGAAACCCTATACCATTTCAGACAAATGGTTGTCCAATTTCTTCTTAAAAACTTCCAGTGTTGGAGCATTCACAACTTCTGGAGGCAAGTTGTTCCACTGGTTAATTGTTCTGTCAGGAAATTCCTTCTTAATTCTAGGTTGCTTCTCTCCTTGATTAGTTTCAATCCATTGCTTCTTGTCCTACCCTCAGGTGCTTTGGAGAATAGCTTGGCTCCCTCTTCTTTGTGGCAACCCCTGAGATATCAGAACAATCCTATCATGTCACCCCGGTCCTTCTTTTCATTAAACTAAACATACACAATTCCAACAACTGTTCTTTATATGCTTAGCCTCCAGTCCCCTAATCATCTTTGTTGCTGTGCACTCTTTTTAGAGTCTCAACATCTTTTTTACATTGTGGTGACCAAAACTGGATACAGTATTCCAAGTGTGGCCTTACTAAGGCATTATAAAGTGGTATTAACCATCAGTCATTTTGTGCTCCAATTATTCTGAAACAAAACAGTTATAATTGTCTTGACTCACTTTCCTTTTCTTTCACATATTTGTTAAAGTTTTCTGATTATTACATGGATACATCTATATTGCTTTCTTGGCAATAATGCAGAAACAGCTTGCACTGCTTTTTCCCAGCGTTTTTAATTGTCCAGTCTAATCTACAGTTCTGGGATTTCTTAGTGATCTTATACTATCAAAGTACTTATAAGTTGCAACATGACTTAGTCTGTTTGTTTTTTAGAATAGCTAGGTTGGCTAAATATTACCACCAGCTGTGATTTCCATTATTTATATAAAACTACACTTTCTATTCCATGTGGGGTAGAAACCTCTCAAACTTCCTTAGATATATATAGCTTCTTGACATTTCTTTTCCCTGCCTTCCTTATTTGGCAAGCGTTAGTCTACCCTGCCTAATGTTGGCAGTGTTAGAATTAGCGTACTGGTCGACATATTGGAAAATTGGTAAATGTAAAAAGCTGTTGGAATAATCCTAATTGTACACTGTATGTGTGTTTTAAAAATAGTCTGTATTAGATTTGGAGTAACTGTTTGAATTAACTCTTCCTTCTTTAAAAAAAAACACCAGTTTTCCAATTTCATTGAAACACAGGATGCAGGCACATCATTTCTCCGAAAAAGTTTTCTTCATTCTTGAAATCATCTTGACATAATCCATATCCAGGAATAATGCATTCACATGAGAATGGAAAACCCACAACAGTATACAAAAGTATTAGGAAACAACAACCACAGCATCAGAAGCCCTTGCAAAATAATGCAATATATGGTTTGTCTTGGGTTGAGAACTAATTTGAGTTCTGTTCAGCAATTTGTGTTCTGGTTTAATGATATAGAATACATATTATTATTTAAAAAGAGCACACCGTGATCCTATATCATACTATTAATTTTACATTCTATATGTATAGGATGCAACAGTGACAAAAAATCAGCAACTCATATAGACAAGAACTTTTTTTCAATTTTTAATGGGAATATTTTTAACAATCTGTGCATAATCTGCACATGAAAAAATAAATATATATCACCAGGCAGCTACGATTCACTGAGGTTTCATCAGATGCACAATTAATGCTGATAAATCTCATCTGCAAAAAAACCTTCACGACAGCTGCTAGATAGTAATACAGATAGCAATAAAGTCTTTGCATCCAGATCTGATAGACCTAATTCAAAAACTTGTCCTCATAAACTGTGAAGCTTCATTGAGTAAAAAAAATATATGTTTTTTTCCCTTTAATGTTAGAATCAAAACCCATTGGTCCCAAAACAGGAAGGAAAATCTGAAAGCAGAAGGAAGTTTCAGAATATCAAATTCCTTACTAGAATAAAAACTGCCTGTGGAGGTTGGCTAACCCTAACCCTAACCCATATCTAAATCATATGTGTCCTTTGACAAAGAAGATTTGATACTCCTTCAGGATCAGGGTTTAGAGAAACAATCCAACTGTTGAAGTTATGACCATTTCTCCCTACCCCATCCCCCAATAAAGGAAATGTCTCTGAGCACAGTTGTTCTTTTACATTTCATAGCCTACCCTTTTCCCAGATATTGAAAACCTTCCCAGCACTCTAATGCTATATTTTTACTACATCTGAAAAAATAAGTCAGTATCATTAACTTTCTATGATTGACTATGGGTAGTTGAGATTTAGAGAAAGCAATTTTTCCTTAAGGCCAACAGATGTGTTTATAGTCGAGATAAGGTAGAAACAAGCCAGGATATTATTAACTTTCTACTATATTACTATTACGATATTCATACAGTATATATATATATATATATATATATATATATATATATATATATATATATATATATATATATATATATATATATATACACACACATAGACTGTACAGTTATATTCTATATATACAGTAGCATATTGTGTGTAGTCATACACATACATGTGTATATACACATACTACATACTATAGCAATATTTGTGTTATGTTATTATGCTGCAATAGTAAATGAAGTTGGAAAAAAATTGCAGAGTGATGAGAGCTGATCTATAAAGTTACTGAAAGCTTGATGTAGCCGAACATAGGAATAAGAGAGACAACACTATATTTTTCGTCAGTTTCCCTGCTCAATCGAGCCAGTAGAGATAAAGCTACTCTGCAAATACCAAGTCATTTATTCCATATGCATTTTGGTGCTTTGAATTAATGTATGTAATTTATTTCATCTACTCCATCAGCAAGAGACTGCCTGGACAGTCATACTATATTATAAGAATTTACACTAGATGACTGTTAGAATATCATAATGTTGTTACCTCTTCTGTATAAAAGCAGAAAAATTAATATAAATGTAATAGTTAAACCACTTGTTATCATAACTCTACCAATGCCCAATTTGCAACTTTGCAAATTAGAGATAACACCTTCCAAACAAAAATATTGCTTTTATACAGAAGAGTCACAACGTTATGATGTTCCAATGGCCATCTAGTGCAAAATCTTGCCATATAGTATGGCTTTCCATTTAAACGCATTTAAATTTAAACTCATTGAACTGAGTTTTTCAAGAGATGCATGTTCTCCCTGCAGGTTATGAGACAAAGTGATAAAGGTGTTCAGGGAGACTGGAAAGTTATAATTGTTTGAAAGTTAAAACCGGCTATTTTCCAAAGTTTGGCAATGACTTTCACAATCCAGACCTTCTCCCCAGTCCTCCAGCTTACTCACCTATCTAAGGATACAGTTGTGAGAGTGAAACTGCTGGCGTACATGGTCAGATAGATGAAGAAATGCACCGCTTTGCACATGAAGGGGCCAAAGATCCAATCGTCCAGGCTATAGATGGTGGCCTGGAAGGGCACACAGAAGACAATGAAGCAGAGGTCAGCCACACCTAGATTGAGGATGAAGAGGTTGGTGGTATTGTTCACTTGCCCATTCCTCAGCAGCACTGCAAGGACCAGAGAGTTTCCCACGGTGCCTATCAGGAAAATCAAAGAGTACACCAAGGGAATGATGACAGAGATCAGCTGCCAAGTGTTGCTCTCACTAACCCCCGAAGAGTTTAGCAGGGTCAGTGATCGGTTCATCTTGGAAGCAAAGGGTCCTCTGGTAGAGAAGAAATGGAGTCAAGAGGCTTTCCCTCTCTGGATTTGCCCGAGATGCCCAAATCACTTACAGCTGCAAATTGCTTTCAGTCAAAACTTCTTGGAGAAAAAAAATAATAACAATTTTCTTCTAAGCCAATCTTTTCTGCATCTGCTTCTCCATTTATAATCCTGCAGGTCAGAGGAACTTCCATTCACTGATGCCGGACCTCTGTCTGCCATCACATACTGTGAAAGCTCTACTTTCTTTTTGCAAGAGGATTTCCACTTTGTGCGGTGCTGAAATGCTTTTTAGTTTTCTGCCGTCTCTCTCACAGGAAAACCCTTCACTGGCAGCCGCTCTCGTAGGTGTGCAAGCTGAGACTAAACTTCATGCCAGTCGTGCTCACTGCCCGTTTTATATTCCCCCGCCGAGCCTGTTATATTCAGCGTGTGCTGAATCCTCCTTCATCATATTCATGGGGACAACTAATATATTCAAGACATCCTCTTGTTTCCAAGGAGACAAATAGCCAAAATAAAAGTAATGGTGTCTATGGAAATACAGTCCCCTCCTCATATACACATACACACATTCTCTCTGGTCTCTGATGGTAGTTGCCTATCTGCTTTAGTTGGAAGGCTTCAGGAAGTTTCCACTGAGAAGTTAAAATGCAGCTGAATGAGCCACACAATCAGGTACGTCAGAAAAAGAACCTCTTGTGTGCAAGTTCTTGTCCAAACTATTTCAAAGGCCCAATGGGAAAGGGATAGCACATTCACTGACAGCTGCCATACAGAGCCAATATAAATCTTTTACATACTGTTTTCCTCCAATTCTGACAAATGTTATCTCTAAAAATGTGCCTGAAACTAATTAACATCAACAACCAGCAGCAAGGGATGTATATGCTCAGACACTGGTCTAGAGTTCAGAGTTTAAGGAAGGGGCAATGGAGTAGGTTTGATGAGGAGGGATTCAGAGAACTCATAAATTGGTTTGTTTGGCTTTGGCTTAGAGGAATGTGTGAACTCAGCCATTATGATTTGCAAACCATAGTCAATTGTGGAAGTTTGCTACTGCTCAGGCAAAGGGTTGATCGGAATGCTGTTCAGGATCAGGGAAATGAGGAGGAAGCAATGAGGGCGGAAGGCAATAGATCTGCATCAGTTTTGCCAGTTAAGAACATACTTTTCTCCTTGCAGCTTTGTGACCAGGGTTATCTGAAAACTACTAGGTTAGTCTGTGAAAGCAGCTTAAGGATGCTTTAAATTTTAAGACACTTCAGTGTCCCTCTAACGAACAACAAGATTCCCTGTCTGATCATTATCCTTGAAGTTGCTCCATAGTAATTTATAGCGCCATTTCCTCCGCATAAGCACTTTTTTAATCCATTCTATGAGTAAGTTTTTATTTATTTATTTTGGTGTATCATTTAGGAAGCTTAGATGAAGCTGCAACTTCAAAGAGCTTCTGGTTCATATCGAAAACAAATTACCTCATGCCTCCCACCGACCCGTACGCTCTCACAGAGAGGGCCTTCTCAGGGTGCCGTCCGCCAAACAATGTCGGCTGGCGGCCCCCGGGGCAGGGCCTTCTCTGTTGGAGCTTCTACGCTTTGGAACAAACTTCCCCCTGGTTTACGCCAAGTGCCTGATCTTCGGACCTTTCGCCGTGAGCTGAAAACACACTTATTTATTCAAGCGGGACTGGCCTAAAAGTTTTATTAAATTTTAATTGGCTTTTTACTATTTTAGGGTTTCAAATTTTAATTGTTGGCTACTGTTGTAATATGCTCCGTTTTAAATTTCTGTTTTAATTGTGTATATAGTGGGTTTTTTATCTTTTGGCCCTGAGTCAAAAGATAATTCGGGAGAAGGGCGGTATAAAAATTTAATAAAATAAAATAAATAAATAAAATAAATAAATAAAATAAATAGGATGTTGGTGGAGTTGTGGTTTGTATTTTTACAATTATACTTATTTTGTACGCATAGGTGTCATTGATACAAACCATACTTCCACCAAGCATCACAACATCTGGAATCATTTCCTCCCAAAGATCCTCTGAAAAAATCAGGTTTTTTTAATGGTCCTCTGGAATATGGTAGAGATGGAACCACTTGTATCTCTGGAGCAGAGTGAAGAAGAGCTGCTCCATGGAGCAATTAGGACAGCCTCAAATAAGGCAATATTCCAGTTAAACAGTATTCCACTACTGGAAACGTATTAAGGAACAATTCACAGGTAAGGAAAAGGATTTCAATTCCTTTTAATTGAAAGTGCTACAGTATTCTTGCTTTGTGAACTGTTCTCTCTCCAGAAGTACTTGTCTTCATTGTCAGCATTTCAAGCTAAAACCACAAGAAAATCCAAATACATATTGTTGTGTCTTGCCCGCCCTCAGAGCAGCCGGGGCCTTCTTACCTGCTCCCGAACACTGAGGAATGTATGCCTCCCGGCCCAAATCCTGGCTCCATGCCCACACAAACTGCAGAAGAAGGAGCATCTCCGGGCCCCAGCCCTGACTCCATGCCCAGGCAAACGAAGCAGCTAGACCCCTCCCCCTCCTCCACAGCATGTGAGCCTGAGGAGGATTTATTCCCAACAGCTGCTGATTGGTGTGACCCTCGCATCAGAAGGCTGGATAGGCGGAGGCAACAGAAGGAAGGGAGGGGCAGGCCTTAATGAGTGCTGAGTCATGGAGCCACACCCCATGGCCTATATAAAGGATCTGCTTTCTGGCAGTCTCTGAGCCAGGCAAAGTCGAACTTATCTTGCTGAAGTCACTTTCTGGTCTCCTGCCTGCTCTGAGGACTTTGCTAGGACTTTGGGCAGAGCTGCAGAGGCAAGCCTGATTCGGATTTCCCTGACCCGGCCGTCAGCGGAGGAGTGGGACACGACACATATATACACATATACGGTACATGCATCATCTTTTTTTAGAAGAGGTGAGGTTAATTTATAACTCATAATAATTCAAACAGTTCAAAAATTGTTTGCATTATTGCAATAGATAAGAGGGGGGATAATAGTACAAGTTGCTGCCACTTGATTGCTGCAAGTCACATCAACCAACAGATTAACTGTAGATCACAGAACAACAAAAGATGCAGTATGGGGCCGCGGTGTGGCTCAGGCTGTAAGAAGCCTGTTATTAAAAACACAGCTGCCTGCAATTACTGCAGGTTCTAGTCCCACCAGGTCCAAGGTTGACTCAGCCTTCCATCCTTTATAAGGTAGGTAAAATGAGGACCCAGATTGTTGGGGGGGCAATAAGTTGACTTTGTAAATATACAAATAGAATGAGACTATTGCCTTACACACTGTAAGCCGCCCTGAGTCTTCAGAGAAGGGCAGGATATAAATGTAAAAAAAAAAAAGAATATCCAGTTGGACCGCTCTTGCTTCCTGTACCTCAACTCATGCTTCTTCCTAAAGGAAACTTCCTAAAGGAAACAATTCATGCTTCTTCCTTAATTGACTTCCTTTAGAGCACATAGCCACCCAGATATTCTTCCAATAGTCCCAGATGAGCCTGGGACAATAGGCAGACCAAGCAGCTGGAGCCCATCTGGTGGTTTAGGATTAACAAGAGGAATCATTACCACAAGAGACTGCATCTCCTCTCTGGCCCAAAAGACATGCAAAGATATTCAGATAACCTAAAAGTTTGAAACTTTGCTCCCAGAAATGGTTCAGAACTTCTGTCAATCAAAACAGTTTTGAGTTAAAATGGTTTTGATTGACAGAAGTCGTTCGCCATTTCTGATAGCAATGGGCATGTTTCCAGTAATTATACGTGCCCCGATCACCAAATGCCTTGATCAGCCGAAGGGTCCACCCTGGGAGGAGAAAGAAGTGACCAGTTCTCAGGTAATATAAATCCTTACTGAATCGCCAAGCTTGAGGAATAAGACTGACTATGCAATGTCTCAGAGAGGATGGTTCTGGTTCAGCTATCTGCTTTGGCCGTGATACAGATGTACATTATTAGCTCTTATTTCTCTTTAAAGAATACTTTTTTACTAAAAGTTTAGTGAAGCCTTTCCCAAGCTGATGTCCTTCAAGTGTATTTACACACAGTAGTTCTCGGTGGTTCTCAATGTCTCTCTTGGCTAGGGATAATGGTAGTTATAGATCCAAACATCTAGAAGGCAGCAGGTTGAGAAAACTGAGTACCAATTCCAATTCTATTCAATATTCCTGAAACCTAGCAGGAAAATATGTATCTGCCCTTCAGTGTAGCCTATCTCAGACACTGTAAAACATGAAACATGACCAGGAAGGGAGCCATCAGATAAGAAGCATCTCTTCACTCTCATTATCCCAGCAACAAAACACTGAGGCTTTGAAGTTATCCACTGTGCAGTAATCAGCGTACATTGGCTTTCTCATTAAAAAGTTCACAATCTATCGTCTTAATACAGTCAGTAAAGCACGAGAGTTTTATGCTTATGTGCTTAAAGCTGAAAGTCCACCATCTTCGGATGGTAGGAGAAAGGAAGGCGAAATTAAAGAAAAAGAAGTGATAGTAATGGAAGAAGATCTTTTACAAGTGTTGGATGTGTCTAAGATGGGATCAGAGATTTCAAAAGAGCCAAGGATGACAAGAGCAGCTGTCAAACGTAAGGAACAAGAAGAAAAGGCTCAACAGGCTCAATCTGCTATTACCAAGACGGAAACAGTGGGAGGAGCAAGGCCCAAAGAAAGATATGATTTGCGGCTGGTGCTTCAAAAGTTTCCGATTGCTGATAATGGCAATTAGACTTTTATCTTGGAATGTTAATGGATTAAACTCACCACAAAAGAGAAGAAAGATATTTCATTATTTGAAGCAATTTAAAAATGACATTGTATGTTTACAAGAAACACATATTAGAACATTAGACCAGAAATATTTGATAAATTCAAAATTGGGAATACATTTTGTTGCATCTGCTACAGAAAAGAAGAGTGGACTAGTTGTTTATATAAAGAGTAATTTATCTGCAACATTAATTGAGGCGGATAATCAAGGAAGATATATTGCTATTGAACTTTTACTGGAGGGGAGAAAAATACTTTTAATAGGAGTTTATGCACCAAATCAACAACAAGAAAAATTTTATAAGTTTTTACATAAAAGAATAATATCTTGGGATTATAAAACTTATATATTAATGGGTGATTGGAATGGAGTGATGGATACCCAGAAAGATAAAAGAAGTCTTAGAAATATTTCCAATCGTGTAAAACTGCCAAAGGCATTCTTTGATTTGATGGAAGATTTAGAATTGAGAGATGTATGGCGAGAACGCAATGAAAAAGAGAGAGATTTTACATTTTTTTCTGACAGACATCAATCTTTTTCTAGGATCGATTTCATTTTAATTACTAATGATTTGTTTTTCAGAGTGAAGAAGACAAAATTTGTTCTAGAACTTTGTCTGATCATAGCCGGTATGGATTGAGTTAGATCGGGAAAAAGAGGCCAGGAGGTCGTGGAGGATGAATGAGAACTTGTTTAAATATGAACAAAATGTAAATGAATGTAAAACTCTAATGAAGGAATTTTTTTCTTTGAACATGGATAAAGGGACACCTATAGAGATAGTTTGGGACACCAGCAAAGCTTATATGAGGGGAATTTTATTAGAGATGAATAATAAATATAGAAATAGACTGCACAAAAGGCGAAAAGAACTAGAAGAGGAAATTAAAAGGAAGGAGCAGTTATTGGTATGTAATCCAGGAGATAGTAAAATAAAGAGTCATTAAATATATTAAGAGGTCAATTTAATATGTTAATGGCAGATCAGGTGGCAACTAATTTACAATATGCAAAACATAATTTGTTTAATAATTCTAATAAACCTGGAAGGTGGTTAGCATATTTATTAAGAAAGAAACAGAAACGACGTATAATTGATAAAATAGAATATAGAGGTAAGGAAGTATATCAGCAAAATTTGATTAAAAAAGCTTTTTTAGAATATTATACTAAGTTATATTCTAGAGATGTGATTAATGATAAAGATATACATAGATATTTACACCACCACGGTATTTTAGTAATTACAGTACATCAAAGCAAAGAGTTGAATCAATTAATTTCTTCAGAGGAAATAGTGTTTGCAATTAAGCAGCTTAAAGCGAATAAAGCACCAGGTACAGATGGCTTGACAACTACTTATTATAAAAATTTACAAAATGAGATGATTGTACCACTTAAGGAGTTATTTAACAGAATACAAAGGGGAGGAGAAGCTCCTCCTTCATGGAGGACAGCTTTTATTTCATTAATACCTAAAGAAGATCGAGATGGTGTTAAACCAGAGAATTATAGGCCAATATCGCTTTTAAATACTGATTATAAGATATTTGCTAAGATACTAGCGAATAGATTGATGCCACTGATGAATCAATTAATTCATAATGACCAATCAGGATTTATTAAGGGGAGACAGATGAGATATAATATGAGACAAATTGTAAATTTACTTGAATATTTGGAAGAAACAGCCAGGTTTCAGCAGCATTCCTCTTTTGGATGCGAAAAATCTTTTGATAGATTGGATTGGCAGTTTTTGTTTAAAGTAATAGAAAAAATGCAATTTGGGGATTATTTTATTCAAGCAATTAAGGCTATATATCAAAAGCAAACAGCTCAAATAATAGTAAATGGTGGATTAACAGAATCTTTCAAGATTGAGAAAGGGACTAGACAAGGATGTCCCTTGTCACCATTATTATTCATTCTAACTTTGGAAATATTATTGAGTGGTTTAGATCGAATAAAAGGAATTAGAATTAAAAATCAAGATTATAAATTAAGAGCGTTTGCAGATGATTTGGTTGTTTCTTTATCTCAACCAATACATTCAGCTGTATATTTGATGGAGACAATTGATCAGTATAGTAAGGTATCTGGGTTTAAAGTGAATCAACAGAAGACAAAATGATAATTAAAAATATGAATACACATCAGAGGAAGAATTAGAAAGAATAACTGGATATGAAGTAGTTAAAAAGGTTAAATACTTAGGAGTATACATTACAGCATCGAATGTAAAATTATATAAAAATAATTATGAGGTATTGTGGGGAAAAGTAATTAAAGAAATGGAGAAATGGAAGAAGTTACAATTATCATTGTTGGGAAGAGTGGCAGCTATAAAAATGAATGTTTTGCCTAGATTTTTATTTTTGTTTCAAATGATTCCAATATTGAAGAAAGATGCAAATTTACAAGAATGGCAAAAAAGGATTAATAATTTTGTATGGAAGGGTAAAAAACCGAGGATAAAGTTAAAAATAATGCAAGACGTTAGGGAAAGAGGGGGTTTAAAAATGCCTAACTTGAAATTGTACTATGATGCAGTTGTTTTAACTTTAATTTCTGATTGGATTAATTTAACAGAGGAAAGGATTTTGAATATAGAAGGTTATGGTTTGTTATATGGATGGCATGCATATGTAATATATGACAAGAAAATTGATAAGACATTTAAGAATAATATGGTCAGAAGTGCGTTGTTGAGGATTTGGAAAAAATATCAATATAAGTTAGATGGAAAGATACCAATATGGACCATCCCCAGACATATGATAGAGAATATAAATATATTACAAAAAATGGAAGTTATCACTTACAAAGAGCTTTTGACTATGGAAAAAGGGGAATTACAGTTAAAATCTAGGGAGAAATTGAGGGATGAAGGAAGAAATTATACATGGTTCCAGTATGGACAATTGCAATCTAGATGGAAAATAGATCAGAAAATTGGTATAAGGCAAAGTGATGATAATCTGGTAAAACAAATAAAAGATCAAGGTCAACAGCATATAAAGAGATTATATAATGTATTGGTTGAAATTGATTCAGAAATGGAGTTGGTTAAAGATTGTATGGTAAAATGGGCACAAAATTTTCAACAACCTATAATGTTAGAAACATGGGAAAAAATTTGGGTGAGGAATGTTAAATTCACACAAACACAAAATTTAAGAGAAAATTTTTATAAAATGTTTTATAGATGGCATTTAGATCCTAAAAAACTGTCATGTATGTATCCAAATGTGAAAGCAAAATGTTGGAGATGTGATTGTGAGGATGCTACCTATTATCATATATGGTGGACTTGCAAAAAAGTTAAAGCCTTTTGGATTAAAATATGGTGGATTATGCAGAACATTTTGAAAAAGAAGATCAAGTTTGTTCCACAGTTCTTTTTATTAGGAATAATCTCAGATTGCACTGTTATAGAGACAAAACTGATTCTGAATTTAATAACTGCTGCAAGATTATTGATTGCACAATATTGGAAGAAAGAAGACTTACCTACAATTGGAGAATGGATTAGTAAAGTATCAAATTTAGCAGAAATGGCAAAAATTTCTGCCTACTTGAAAGACTGTACACAAGAAAAATATATTTTGGAATGGAGGAAGTGGATTGATTATATTCAAAATAAGTATCAGATTAAAAAATATCAATTAGTTTTTGAGTGAAGTTAGGAATTGCTATGTATTAGTTTAAGAAAGAAGGGAATTGATAGTGTGATGGTGTGAAATGGAATATGTTTTATGTTATATTTTAGATTATGTTTGTTAGTTACAATACCCTGTATTCTGTTCTGGGAAGTCTCGGGGGAATGAGGGGGGAAGGGGGAAGACTATAAATTGATTGGTTGCCATTGTACAGGAATAATGGTAGAATTAAACAAGTTGGAATGGTGTAATGTCGGGACTGCTCGCAAACACTCCCGAAGGAAAGGGTAAGGAAAGAGGAGTAAAGAAGGAAGAAAGTAGGTAGGTAGGTGGGTAGGGAGGAAAGAAGGAGGAGAAGAAAGGATAGGAGGAGGAGAAGAAGGAGAAGATAGAGGTTAGAAAGGATGGTAGTGAGAAGTGGGAAAGAGGAGGAAGTAGGAAAGCGAGGAGAAGGTGGTGGGGAAGTTTAAGAAGGATGAGAAGGGAAGAAAGGATTAAAGGGGAGTGGCAGTCGAGCAGCCCTGATTGAGTATAATTTGAGTATAGGACTGATTGTTGGATAAGTGATTGTATTGTACACTGGTCAAATTGTGGGAATTATTATGGAAAATAAAAAATTTTGCTCTATAAAAAAAAAGTTCACAATCCAAAAGGTACTCAATAGCACATGGATCGTTTAGGATTAGAGGGAATGGCATAGAAACCACAGAGGCAGTGTGAAAGAAATGAGATGAAGCAGCATTTTAACAACCTTTATTCATATGATTATGTCCTTCCACAGGCAGAAGATAGGCAAGTGTGCTACGCCAAGTTCATTTTAAAGAGAAACATCACCCTCCTCCAAATGGGAAATGTATCACAAAAAGCAGTGGTCATAAAAGAATAAAGTACCATCGAAAAATGAAGTGTGAATGTATTTTACAAGGCAAAACAATATTCTTCTTATTGGCTTGAAAATGATTAAAAATGCCCAGAGAAGGAATATAATATATGGCTGGAAGGATGAAGAAAATGAGCTAGTTGGAGCCTGTCTATTTCCCTTCCCCATTGTGATCAGCACTGGAACAAAAAGAATTAAGTATCCTTTGGAGAGAAGAGTGGAACTTCACTGGATGAAGCAAGTACACATCCAGTAGCCCAGTTCCAAGACTGGTGCATAGTTCCAAATACCGCACTTAAAAAGGTTTTTGTGCAAGGAAAGGACAACCAAAATTATAGGAAATTATAACAGCTTCCTTAGAAGGAAAGGATACAGAAGTGGGGGCTTTTTAACTTAGAACAAAGACAAAGATGAGATCCATCCAAGGCAAATATTTTAAACATGGCATTAGAGATCTTAGAATTAGAGATCTTTCATTGAAACTAAATTTAGGGGGATTCAGGACCAATTGAAGAAAATGTTTTATAGATGGCATTTAGATCCTAAAAACTGTCATGTATGTATCCAAATGTGAAAGCAAAATGTTGGAGATGTGATTGTGAGGATGCTACCTATTATCATATATGGTGGACTTGCAAAAAGGTTAAAGCCTTTTGGATTAAAATATGGTGGATTATGCAGAACATTTTGAAAAAGAAGATCAAGTTTGTTCCACAGTTCTTTTTATTAGGAATAATCTCAGATTGCACTGTTATAGAGACAAAACTGATTCTGAATTTAATAACTGCTGCAAGACTATTGATTGCACAATATTGGAAGAAAGAAGACTTACCTACAATTGGAGAATGGATTAGTAAAGTATCAAATTTAGCAGAAATGGCAAAATTTCTGCCTACTTGAAAGACTGTACACAAGAAAAATATATTTTGGAATGGAGGAAGTGGATTGATTATATTCAAAATAAGTATCAGATTAAAAATATCAATTAGTTTTTGAGTGAAGTTAGGAATTGCTATGTATTAGTTTAAGAAAGAAGGAATTGATAGTGTGATGGTGTGAAATGGAATATGTTTTATGTTATATTTTAGATTATGTTTGTTAGTTACAATACCCTGTATTCTGTTCTGGGAAGTCTCGGGGAATGAGGGGGAAGGGAAGACTATAAATTGATTGGTTGCCATTGTACAGGAATAATGGTAGAATTAAACAAGTTGGAATGGTGTAATGTCGGGACTGCTCGGCAAACACTCCCGAAGGGAAAGGGTAAGGAAAGAGGAGTAAAGAAGGAAGAAAGTAGGTAGGCAGGTGGGTAGGGAGGAAAGAAGGGAGGGAGAAGAAAGGATAGGGGAGGAGAAGAAGGAGAAGATAGAGGGTTAGAAAGGATGGTAGTGAGAAGTGGGAAAGAGGAGGGGAAGTAGGAAAGCGAGGAGAAGGTGGTGGGGAAAGTTTAAGAAGGGTGAGAAGGGAAGAAAGGATTAAAGGGGGGAGCGGCAGTCAAGCAGCCCTGATTGAGTATAATTTGAGTATAGGACTGATTGTTGGATAAGTGATTGTATTGTACACTGGTCAAATTGTGGGAATTATTATGGAAAATAAAAAAATTTTGCTCTATAAAAAAAAAAAAGTTCACAATCCAAAAGGTACTCAATAGCACATGGATCGTTTAGGATTAGAGGGAATGGCATAGAAACCACAGAGGCAGTGTGAAAGAAATGAGATGAAGCAGCATTTTAACAACCTTTATTCATATGATTATGTCCTTCCACAGGCAGAAGATAGGCAAGTGTGCTACGCCAAGTTCATTTTAAAGAAAAACATCACCCTCCTCCAAATGGGAAATGTATCACAAAAAGCAGTGGTCATAAAAGAATAAAGTACCATCGAAAAATGAAGTGTGAATGTATTTTACAAGGCAAAACAATATTCTTCTTATTGGCTTGAAAATAATTAAAAATGCCCAGAGAAGGAATATAATATATGGCTGGAAGGATGAAGAAAATGAGCTAGTTGGAGCCTGTCTATTTCCCTTCCCCATTGTGATCAGCACTGGAACAAAAAGAATTAAGTATCCTTTGGAGAGAAGAGTGGAACTTCACTGGATGAAGCAAGTACACATCCAGTAGCCCAGTTCCAAGACTGGTGCATAGTTCCAAATACCGCACTTAAAAAGGTTTTTGTGCAAGGAAAGGACAACCAAAATTATAGGAAATTATAACAGCTTCCTTAGAAGGAAAGGATACAGAAGTGGGGGCTTTTTAACTTAGAACAAAGACAAAGATGAGATCCATCCAAGGCAAATATTTTAAACATGGCATTAGAGATCTTAGAATTAGAGATCTTTCATTGAAACTAAATTTAGGGGGATTCAGGACCAATTGAAAATGTTTTACATAAAATACAATTAAGCAGTAGAATGATCAGAATTTAATAAAATTAAATTTAAAATAATTTTTAAAGGAGACTAGACAAGTGAAAATGAGACAGGGAAAATCTTAGCCATAAATGCATTCTAAATTTGATTTTATCTAGTATCTCCCGAGTCACAGCCAACAAATTTTAACTATCAAGGAGCAATAATGAAAAGTGTCTCTCTAGTCCAATTTTACAATTGGTCGAACCTGACTCTGATGTTCCAGTTATCTATCTGCTAGGCTTCTTCATCTGCAAAAGGATACTATGGCAGAGAAAGGCCCACTGGAAAGATCCCAGGAAGGCAAAAAGAAAAACCAATTGGAGAAAGTCTGAGCAATCATCTCATAGATCCTTCTGACCAAACCTTCAGTTGGTAGGGATGTTATACAGTGGCATGAGGGTAGCCATGCTTGCTCTTCTCTGCTGAGCAACTTTAGTTTTGCTCTTTGTGCCTCTCCTCTCTCTTCTAAGACACATTTGAGACAGATCAAAGGTTAAAAGTGTCCAAATAATAGTGGACAAAATATTCCAAGTTCAAAAAAGAAAACTTTAAAACATGGTAGCCCTCTGTCTGTAGTTCAAAATAAGTCTTCCAATAGTACTGTGACCTTCTTCAAATTCACATGCCTTCTGGAATAATTGGAATACTTCCAGTAAAACAGGAACCTGTTTCAGATTCAAAGAAACTGTTTCAAGCATCAATGATTTGGCACATCTCTAGAAGAGAATAATTTAGGGGAGAGAGGAGTCATAACATTAAGGGAAAAAATTATCACAAGCTTTTTAAAATTTTGCTTGTTAAAATGTTAATAGCAGGGCTTTTTTATTGATATGTATTTAAGAATTTGATGTAGTAGTTAGGCTATGAGGTTATAAACTGGGAGTCTATAAGACTGTGAGTTGTACTTCCCTCTTAGACAGGAAGCCCACTGGATGACTTTGAGCCAGTCACTCTCTCTCAACCCTAGGAAGGAGTTAATAATGACACAAAAACACACAAAAAACTTTAAAAGCACTACCAAAAAATAAATACAGTGTAATAAAATAAAACATGTTATTTAAAGCAGAAAAGAATAATAGTAAGAAATAAGAAATGAGCAATACATATGTAGTCCATATGTTTCACCATTCTATATCCTTAGCTGAATTATAATAAAGACTACCGTGTTTCCCTGAAACTAAGACCTCTCTGGATAATAAGCCCAATCGGGCTTTTCAGTGCATGCGATAAGCCCCCACTACAAAATAACCCCACCACCAACTACTTACACGCATGCGCAGCCAGTCCTGCCATTTCCTCTGGTTGCTTGCCATGCAAACAACACGAGGTGAGACAGCGAGGCCGGAGGGGGGGAAGGGGGGAACATGCCCCACACGCCATTACCATGCCTACTGGTAACACTGATGGCTACTGCAAAAAGAGCGGCAGGCCAGCCGCGCGCCTGATAACCAGCAGGCCAGTGACGCACCTCGTGCCTGGTAACCGGCAGGCCAGCGACGCACCTCACACCCAGTAACCAGCAGGCCAGCTACACGCCTCACGTCCAGTAACTGGCAGGCCAGCAATGCGCCTCACACCCCACTCCTTAGTGGCAATGCTGATGGCCACCGCAAAAAGAGAGGTAGGCCAGCAACGCGCCTCGCGCTCCACTCCTACCTACCACCGCCTCCAACAAAAATGAGAGAATGGGGAGTGAGAAAGGAAAGAAAAGAAAGAGAGAGAGGGAGAGGATGAGAGAGAGGAAAAAGAGAGAGAATGGGGAGAGGGAAAGGAAAGAAAAGAAAGAAAGAAAGAAAAGAAAGGGAGAGGGAGAGGATGAGAGAGAGGAAAAAGAGAGAGAATGGGGAGAGGGAAAAGAAAGAAAAGAAAGAAAAAAAAGAAAGGGAGAGGGAGAGGAAAAAGAGAGAGAAACATAAATGAGAAAGAGAATGGGGAGAAAGGAAAGAAGGTAGTACTTTTTAGTTCCTATTCTTGAGGCTTGTAGACGTATTCCTTAAACAAACTATGTTTGACTTGCACATTGCAGCCATAAATGATTTAAAAATGAACAAGATTGATTTAATTTACTGATCATATCACATCACACCAAACCAAAATGCAACAAATCAATGTTTACAGTAATGTGTGATCCAAATAACAAAATTACAGAGTTGGAAGGGACCTTGAAGGTCTTCTAATTCAACCCCCTGCTCAAGCAGTACCATTTCAATTAGTTGTTCAGTCTCTTCTTAAAAATCTCCAGTGTTGGAGCACCCACAATTTCTGGAGGCAAGTCGTTCTAGTGATTAATTGTTTAACTTTCAAGAACTTTCTCCTTAGTTCTAGATTGGTTCTCTCCTTAAACCCATTCAGATTTCATAATGTAATTAAAATATAATTTGAAAAGAGATGAACAAATCAAGTCCCCATTCCCTCTTCATCCTGTATAAACAAAATAAAAAAAAATGAAAGGGTTCCTTCAGGCTATTGAATTCAATCCACTTCATTTAGATGCTCCTCCCTAATACATTTAGTAGAGCCCATTATCACCCCAACATATAAAATGTTAACAGTCAGATTTTTTTTTTAATCTTATTTATTTATTTATTTATTTATTTATTAAATTTTTATACCGCCCTTCTCCCGGAGGACTCAGGGCGGTGTACAGCCAAAATAAAACAAGAATGTATACAATTTAAAACAACAATTAAAAAGAGCAAATTTAAAGGCTGATTATTAAAATTTAAATTAAGAAGTTAAAAAATATTAAAAAACCCAATTAAAATACATCCCTAATTATGCCAGTCCCGCTTTAATGAATAAATATGTTTTGAGCTCACGACGGAAGGTCCGAAGATCAGGCACTTTACCTTTATCTTTATCTTTACCTGGAATCTGTCCTCCGATAACTTTATTATTCCATAGCCAACTGTTAGTCAACTTTCCTCTCTGTGATATATTTTCAGATACTCAGAATTATGCTCACTTTAAGTTGATGCTGCATCAGCATCAACCAACATTGCTTGACGCTGACCTGACCCGAAGAAAAATGCAGTTATGCCCTTGGGAACGAATTGAGCAGGTAGAGATAGTCCTCAACTTATAACTATTTATTCAGGGTTGTTATGACAGCATTGAACAAATGGTATCTGTGACCAATCCTTGGAGTTCCAGTCATCCCAGCAACATGACCATGTGATTGTGACCTGTTTGCACTTACAACCAGCTGCACCGTCCTGCATCTGTGTGATTATCATTTTCAATGTTCTCTGCCAGCTTCCATAAAAAGGTACTAGGGAAGCTCCTTGCAGGGAAGGTCACACATCAGAAGTCTCCCATCCCTGTGCATCCTCCCCCAGCCGCTCTTAGGCTCTCTGCACTGGCCACTCCTGCATCTTCAACTCACCTCCCTTACACCCTTATGCATTTTCTCCAACCTGCACCTCTTGCATACCTCCACACACCCTCTGATCAACATCACTCACGCACACCTTTGCAGTTTGCACACACCCCAACCTGCATTTCATGCACCCTTGAAGACCCTCTCTCACACCCTTACATATCCTTTTCCTTCCTCCATCTGGCAGCAGCCACTTATCTGCCTGCTAGCCTGGAATTTGCAACTTCTTTCTGGTTTCCCCACTGGGTTTGATTGTGGAAAGTTAGCCTCACCTAACAAATGTGGCATTCAGTTAACAAAAGCAACTACTGTAGGACTACAGGGATTGCCATCACTAAGCAATAGAGTCATAGATTATGACCGCATCAATTAGCAACAGAAATTCCAGTTCCAATTGCCATTGTAATTGTAACTACCCATTGTAAAAAGGACTATGTCTGCTGGGCTTGTTTGTCTACTACAAGAGGCTTATGTTGTTTCAAGCAACATTAACAAATCAATTAAGTTTTAATACAATTTTTATTTGCTGCCTCAAAATTTAGTTTCCTTTCTAATTGTTTAATAACCATAATAAAGTTATTGCATGTAATTCCGCAATTAACCAGATGTTCCCTTGTAAATTAATAAAACTACTCAGGTGCTTTTGCAGCTGTAAATTTTCCAATGTCTGAACACCAGGATACAGTATGCTAAAATTTAATTCCATCTTTCGGAAAGAATATAGAGCAGAAATGAACACAATGCACTTAACTAATACCAATTTATTATTTCAGTTTGTAGAATCACCCCCTCACCAGTGACTTAACTATTTCACAAATCCATCATAAAATAAAATGATCTCATCAGTTTTCTTTAAAAATTGAACAAACCAACATCTACAGATAAATCAAATCAATGTGATTTATTGATTAACTCAGACCAAGCATAATTGCCTTCTTTTTGTATTATTTATTAGGATGTATTATTTCAATTTGGAGGCTGGTAGACTCCATAGCGATTTTGCTCAGCTTAGCAACCACACCCCCCCAAAAAAAACAATCTTGTGCTCCTTTACAAGGTTCAACAGGCAAAAAAACTAGCAGTTTTCCATGGGGAAAAAATGAATGAAAAAACTGCAGCCTTGATTTCTTGAATTCCCACTCCATCCAATTCCCATCTCCATCAGCCTTATCCTGGTCTGCGTGGCTTAGTAGTTCAACAACACCTGAAAAACCACAGGCAACCCAACCCTATTATAAAATCATTTTATAATATAATTGAAAAGCGCTCCTTTCACAGACACTCCTTATAACTCCATCTTCAGCGACCACACAGCGTGCGCCCTAGCAAGCACATTATAGTTGTGTAGCCTTTAAAAATCCGCTGCTTGTATTCCCCTGCATTTAAGCACGGACGTCCAGGAGCGAGCAAGCAAGCAAGGCAAATTACGGCGTCTATTCCAGGAGCCGCTTTAAAAACACGCATGCGCGTGTCCTCCACCGTCCCGTCAGCCTCAGTGGTGACGGCCCGTCAGCGTCGCTACTTCCTGTCCCGTGATGCTTCACGTCCCAAGCGGAACAGGCGCAAGATGGCGGCTGAGCGGCAGGTGGCCGGGAGCGGCGGCGCCGCCGGTGGCCGTGGTACCGGTAGTAGCGGCGGCGCTAGTTCCATGGCTGCCCTCGAGGATAACAAGGAGAATGAAAAACCCAAGTCCGGTGGTCTCGGAGACAGCCTGGGCCTGGAGAGTATCCTACCGGCGCGTTGGAGGGAAGAGCGCTAATGGGGACGTGTCACTTAAGGCAAAGGGCGAGCCCTTCTCAGGCTTCGGCTTCTGCATTGAGAAGCTTCCGAACTTCGCGTATAATTTCTAACTGCTTTGTCTTCCCGAATTTCGGGTAGTGACGATCGATGTATTTGGCTGACTTTCAAAAGTGGAGACCTCTCCTGAAATTAACATTAGGGAAATATATAGTCCAAGGCATGTTGGAGGTTAGAGAATTCCCTTAGCTCTTAAGATGCGTTACAATTAATTAGTTACAGTGTGAAAGTGCTTTTTTTTCTCTTTCTTTTCTTTTGCAAAATATTGCATTGAATAACTCATTAGCCAAGTTTGGGATCTTATATATAGGTAATAGGTACGCGGACTGCCTCTGGTTTGTAAAGCAAAGCAACTGAATTTTTAAACTAAACTCCTAACTGAAAAGTTATGCTTCGTGTTTCTTTCTTCGTGTGGAATTACCCCAAGGCAGATATAGGCATGTTTGTGGAGGAGGCACAATATCAGGTCTTTGCATGCACCATGTCAGAAACTTGTTGAGTAAGCAACCATATTTCTGTTTATAGATCTTTCATGATAATGTGAAATGTATATAACAGATAAGTTTCAAAAACTTACATTTTAGAGAATGATACAGTTAAGGTATGCCATCCAGTTGTAAAATAAAATGCTACACAGAAATAATGTGAAGCTGAAATGTTAATTTTATAAATTTTATTCATATTCTAATGACAATTACTGTACAACTTTAATTAGGGGACACAACAGTGATATATAATGTTAATTTGTAATTCTAGAAATTTTTGACTTCCTCAGTTAGTATAGTTTATGGGTAATGATTTTGAAGCCACAGTTAGAAGTAATTTATATTAGCTTACCACTGAATCTAGTTAGTAATAGCAAATAGCAAGTACAGTAATTCTATTAATTTCCAAGTTCAGTAGTAAATCATTACTTTAAAATTGCATCAGGTTTTACATAACATATCTCAGGATTGGTAAAATTGTAGCTGTTTTATTCCAAAGCCAAACAGGCAACAGAAAGGTTTAGGCTTATAATATGAATGCAGGAAAACCTTTGTCATCCAGCTGGTATTCCATTATAATCATGCTCAGAAACAGTCACTAACTAGTTATATTTGAACTTTAAAAAAATACTAAATTGTACAGTATATTTTGTATGATTTAACTGTATAAGTTATATTGTTGGAAGTTTCCTTAACAAGTCTTTTAGTTCTTCAGATTATTAAAGAATCACAGCAGCAACATGGCCTACGTCATGGTGATTTTCAGAGATACAGGTTTGTATGCAAGGAATAATCATGGAAGTTAACAGTTGAACAAGAAATGCCTTTGTTTTTATTAATAAAAATACTTATTTCAATAGTTACAAATGATACAGCTGATTTTAGAGAAGAAATTAAAAATAGAATGAGTTAGATACCAATGCTAACCGTTTTGTCCTTAATATTGCTGGGAATCAGGCGCACGTGAATTTAATAACATATGTGGTATATTTTTAAATTACTGGTAAGCATGGTTTTGTCGCTTGGTTTTAGGAAAGTTCTGACCATGTGTTTAATTTTGGTTTATTTTATTTTTAAATTTCTGTGCCACCTATCTCACTTATCAACCAATTGTATATGTCTTGTATATGTGCTGCATATTTCCTGGTACACAATAATTGGATAAAAACATATAATTTGGAATACTGTATCCAAGTAAGCTAAGAATTATTATTTTTTTGTAATTTAGTGGTTTATACTTTCCTGAAAAACCTAATTAACCATGTAAGTTGCGCCTCTGGCACATGTACACTGGTGAAACTGTTCATCAGTCCATATAAATTTGAAGATAAGTTTTCTGTAGATATCACTTCATTGATGTCCAGCTATCAATCCATTGATGAGTAGAAATCTAGCTTAAAAATTGTTGAAATTTCCTATTTGTCAATTTTTTCTATGACTGCATATTTTACTTTTAAGAATTGATACATGAATTGACTTATTTTGCTTTTGGTACCTGTCTTTTTCTATGATCGTATCTTTTCTGAATGACTTCCTTTAAGCCTTCTGCTATTATTTGCATTGTCTTATCATATTTTATAGATTGCGGCAGTGTTTTCTCTTGAGACATATTTTATGGGAGGGTAGGGAAAGTAGATTGAAAGCAAATATGACTCTGAATAAGAATTAACCATTTCTTTTCTCTTCACCCCTTGAAGAGGTTATTGCTCCCGTCGACTAAGGAGGCTCAGAAAAACTCTTAACTTCAAGATGGGAAATAGGCACAAGTTCACAGGGAAAAAAGTAACAGAAGAGCTATTATCTGACAACAGGTACTGGAAGGTTCTATTAACTGCAAGATATAAAGGGCTATATCTAGCACCCTCTTTTTAACCCAGCAGAATGTGTCATCTGATTTATCAAATTTCCTTTGCAGATGCCTGTTCCCTCTCCTATTCCATGAACAGAAAGATCTCTTGCATACCTTTGCATTTACATCCAATTGTACAGTTTGTATAGCCTTTTGTTGCCTGGAGAAACTACAGAACTGTAACAATCCTCAATTTCTAAGAATAAATTTGGAATGCAAAGATGAGGTCAAGAGGCCTAGCCTCTATTTCTCTTAGAAACTCTGAACACAGACTTGTATTATGCTTGGAGGTCAAGCAAGCTAACCTATTTCTGCCTTCCATTTTTGAGTTGGAGAGGAGAATCCGGTCTCTTTAGCTTTCTTCTGTCCTCATAGGAAAAGATGGGAACAGCATCCTGAGCAAAAGAGAGGTTAACCAAATTCCAAAATTATACTAAATTATGAAACGTTGATAAATTAAATTGCCCAGTGTCTTTGAATACAGTTATTTTACAAAGAAAACTACTTTTGTGTTCCTGAAGCAAATCTTAGAAATGATGTAGGTGCTTTAAAACATTTTAGTGTGTTTTGAAGTTGTTTCATTTCCATACAATAAGCATTCCAGTTTCTGTGTTAGTGTGTTAGAATGAAGTATTGAGACTGGTAAATTTTGCATTCACACTTAGTGCTACACTGTTGTCCAAAATGCATGTCCTCTGGATACAGTATCAGAAATACTGTACTTCTAGAATGTTATTGATGTGTATATATAAATGTACTGTCAAAATCTATCAAGATAATAGATGAGGAAAGACAAAGTTGATCTTTCCAGGATTGTAAGGATAAAAGAAGGCTTGTGGAAATGTCCTTCACCAGGAATTCTGAAGAGAGGGTGTGATGTAAATATAATCAATCACTTGGTAGAAAGGGACTTTGAAATTGATTTGAGACAAGATGCCTGATTGGGGCAGAAGTATAGGAACAGATGCATTTGTTTTGTATTTCGGTTGAAATTCTCAAAGAAAACTTGCTTTGAATAATTTTTAATTGATCTTATGCCGTAGATATTTACTCCTGATTCTTATGGATGCTGAAAGAGCCTGGAGTTATGCAATGCAGCTCAAGCAAGAAGCCAACACAGAACCACGTAAACGTTTTCATTTGTTATCTCGCCTACGCAAAGCAGTAAAACATGCTGAGGAACTGGAACATCTCTGTGAAAGTAGCCGGGTGGATGCCAAGACAAAGCTGGAAGCTCAGGTTAGGACTAGCTTTTAAAACTTTCCTAGAAAGGCAGAGAAAATGCACTAGAGTTAATTTCTTAGTGGACAATTGGATCTAAACTGTAGATAATAAAAGCTCCAGTGAAGAATACAGAAAGAAAAGAAAAAAGCTTATTATAGACAGTCTGTTCGGACACAACTCAAGCTATTTTCAGAAGGGCCAACCTTCTGCTGTGTTACTTAATATGCAAAAAAGAGGAAGAAAAAAACCCAACCATATAAAAATGTAAGTTTCAAATGTTAAGCATTTGGGTTGTACTAGACTCTATCCCTGAAACTCATTAGGCCATTCTGCAGTCAGAATAATCAGTTTCAGGGTCAGGATATTTTGATGGAACTTTTGCATGTCTTATTAATGTAATATGAAGTAATATGAATATTTGCCAAGCAGTTGTTTATTTATTCTAGCAAACTAACTAAAAAGAATATATTCCACCGCTACTATTTCCTGTGGAAAAACAACTCATGTAATCTGCATACGTTTTCATTTTTTTTTTAATTTACATTTATATCCCGCCCTTCTCCGAAGACTCAGGGCGGCTTACAGTGTATAAGGCAATAGTCTCATTCTATTTGTATATTTACAAAGTCAACTTATTGCCCCCCCAACAATCTGGGTCCTCATTTTACCTACCTTATAAAGGATGGAAGGCTGAGTCAACCTTGGGCCGGGCTTGAACCTGCAGTAATTGCAGGCTGCTGTGTTTTAATAACAGGCTTCTTACAGCCTGAGCTACCACGGCCCCAGATGTCTGAAAAAATATTGTCTAGATAGACAGATGTCTGAAAAAATATTGTCTAGGTAGTACAATTGTATTACCTAGTAATACAATTTGAACTCCATTGCACACCTATTTATTTTTATGAAAACAAATAGCATACTTATTTGTACTTGATATTGGTATATTTCCTGGTATTTATTAATAGCTGCTATGGAAAAATCCAAAATCGGTAGGCTACCATACAGTCGCACTACTTATCATCCATCTGCATTTTTCTTATAGGCATACACAGCTTACCTTACAGGTATGCTTCGATTTGAACATCAGGAATGGAAGGCAGCAATGGAGGCTTTCAACAAGTGCAAGTGAGTTTCAATTTTTTTTTATTTTTATGTCCATTATCTATTAAACAGTTTTTTCTCATTTAGATTTTTCTGGATGTAGCATTTTTTTTCTCCTGAACTTTTTAAAATCCATGTAATACGTTTTGTTTCTGCGTAGCCTAGTGATGAAGCT
This sequence comes from Ahaetulla prasina, assembly GCF_028640845.1. Lineage (NCBI taxonomy): Eukaryota > Metazoa > Chordata > Lepidosauria > Squamata > Colubridae > Ahaetulla > Ahaetulla prasina. The sequence goes on from NC_080540.1 coordinate 129,182,910, forward strand.
TAAAAGCTCAGTATTTTACAGTAACCCCTCAAATAGAAAGAAATTGTTTTTAATACTGTAAAGTACTGACTATTTGGTTTTTAATTTTCCTTTTGCAGAACCATTTATGAAAAGCTGGCTAGTGCTTTCACAGAAGAGCAGGCAATATTATATAATCAGCGTGTGGAAGAAATCTCTCCAAATATTCGTTATTGCGCTTATAATATTGGTAAGTAAATCAAGAAGAAAAATATATTGGAAGAATTTAATAATTATTATTCTCATATAGTCCTACCAATGTTGACAAGGTTAGCTATGTAGAGCAAACCCTACTTCTTTTTAGAACAGGGGTCTCCAACCTTGGTCCCTTTAAGACTTGTGGACTTCAACTCCCAGAGTTCCTCAACCAGCTTTGCTGGCTGAGGGACTGTGGGAGTTGAAGTCCACAAGTCTTAAAGGGACCAAGGTTGGAGACCCCTGTTTTAGAAGATGTTACCTAGCTGTGTAATGAAATATATGCAAGAAAACAGCCAAGCTCAGAGAGCATCAGGGACTCCACTATTCTCATACAATTGCCTGTGAAATTAATGCATTAGTTAGACTAAATGCAGAATATTTTTCAATGTGATATTTATATTAATTTAAACAAATCCAAGCTTTCATACTTTTTGAGAAGAGTATGCAAATATCCAAGGTGACAGTTATTAATGGGATTCTTAACATGTTCTCTTCATTTGTCCAAATAAAAAACCAACATCTTTTCCTTGCAAAATAAAAAAAGACAGTTTTTATGGAAGACTGCTAAGAAACCTTCCTTCACATTTTTGTCTTTTGCTGCAGATTACAATTTTATTTGTTGATTAAACTATGCCCACTCATCTCTCCAAGGCGATTTTTTTATTTGCATAATAATGCAAATATTTTTAATACATATTACAGACCAAAATGTTAATATTTAGATATACAGTATTAAATATTTAATTTGGATATGCTTGGCCCTTCTCCTAAGATTTTTGGTGTCGTGTATAGATAGCAGCTAACTATATACTGATACCCTTAGTTTCTTGCACATTCCTGCCTATTTAAGTAGGTTAAAATACATGCCATTGTGATGCTACCATCCCCTATGCTGTGAGCTTTCTTGGAAGTTTTGCAGTACGTTTTTGTTAAGTGAGAAATTGTGCTGGATGACAGGCTAACTGAATTCTGTCCTTTGTTTCTTAGGTGACCAGTCTGCTATTAGTGAGCTAATGCAAATGAGGCTGAGGACTGGTGGCACTGAAGGTCTCCTTGCTGAAAAACTAGAGGTAATTAATCTCACACTTTTCCCTTTTGAAAGAATGGCTACTGATGCCTGATTTTAACTGATATGTCCCTTTTCTTTTTAAGAAATCTAAAATACAGTGTAAAAACCCAAAATTCAAAATTATCTTACAAAATAATATTTTGAAATTATTTTAAAAACACAAAAGATAAATTTTAACCAGATCGTAGAGTTAAGAAACCTGTAACTCTCCACTGTCACATCAGCAGTAGTCGGAGGTGACTAGAATCGCAGTTTAAAAAACCCTAGAAGACCATGGATTCTGGTTCTGTGAAGAATGACAGGAGAGATGGGAAACTAATAATTGTACATTTAATGTCTTCATCTTCTGTAAATCAAATACCATCTGTTTAAAATAATGTTGGGTCTTCCTAGTTGGTAGTTCTAATAATATTTCCTTTGTTTCCCCTAATCTGATTAATTCATTTGTTTAATATTAAAAATTATCATTTTTGTGCTGCTCCAAAGGGTACCATTTGTGTGGTTTTGCTATTTTGCAAATTATATAAATTGCAGCAGAAATTTACTCCTTGCATGAAAACATTGTTGCATTGCTGTCCACTGTATTTTAAAAGACAGGAAGTATTTGGAATGCAGTTGAAAAAGCCATGTGCTGTATAGTTTAATGTCATCTTCACATGACATAGAATTTGAGCTAGTATTTTATCTGCTCATTGCAATTGCTAACAGAATAGTTCGTCATTTTAAAGCTTGTACTTTTGTGGATTGAGATTGGTCAATGCATTTCTCATTTTCCACTGCAGTTTCTTGCCAATAACTTCATATATACAACTTCATGCAGTGCCCTTCATACATTTATTTGTGAGGCTTACATACTTTTGGTAGTAATAGTCTCCCCTAGGAGTTTGTCCTGGAAATGCTTTGTAGGTTTGAATGTAGATTGGAGCTGCAGAAAAACCTTGCACTCCACTAAGTACTATGGCACCATGCTTTTAAAATCTGATACTTAAATGCTTTCAGACTTGCCTTTCTGTATTTGAGAACACCCAAAGCAAACTTCCAGCCTTTCCTCCACTTCAGTAGGCCATCCAGCAGATCAGTTATGTTCATGTTTGCCAAGAAGTACCCTGTTGGAAAATTTTGAAAGATATGACAGTGTCCCCAGGACCTCATGCTTCCCAACAACCTTGATTGATCTTTCAATCTGAGGCAAAGGCTTCTTTTTAATTCTGTATGTATAAAATCACTTTAAGAACATGTTTTTCAGTTATTCCCTCTCTTCATGGTAAAGCTGGCTATAAAATAATCATGATTTGTGATTGCAATAACTTGAAAGTTAAACTTTCATAGATTACAGTTGTATATTACTTATTGCATACAGTGAGAAAAGTGTATTGTGAGAAATAAACGCTTTTCATTAGAAGGCCAAACCAAAATTTCCCTGTTTTCTAGTCGTTAATCACACAGACTCGAGCAAAGCAGGCAGCCACTATGAGTGAGGTGGAATGGAGGGGAAGAACGGTGCCTGTGAAAATAGACAAAGTGAGAATCTTTCTGTTGGGGTTAGCAGATACTGAAGCAGCTATAACTCAAGTAAGTAAACGCTCCTGAAACCTGTGATTTTAGCTCTTAAGCAGGGTCCTATGGTCATGTGAACTCAATAGCTACACTATTATATTCTGATTTCTATACAAAGGAGGAAATTTAAATATAATTTGTTACCTATTTAAATTCATTTATCACTGAATATGGGCAAGAAATCATGCCAGTTCAGTTTATTTTATTGCCCATCATAGACGGCAATAAATCCAAAATAGGGTGTTGTGAAGATGAGCAATTTAACACAATAAAATGAAAAAGAAGTACTCAGCTTGTTTGTGTAAAAGACTCTTAGAAGCTGCTTATTGATACATTACAGTGAGTACTCCAGGTAACAAAGCAGTATTAGGAACCAAAACCTTTGTCTAAAAAATGAGGTAATGGTTCATGGCAAGAAGTAATAAGAACACAGCTGTCACTTGGCTATTTGCCACCAAATATTGTAATGGGAAAATACTGGACCATGTCTGGCTCACTCCTGGTTTATAGGGATGGTAATAATTGTGAACATCACCCTGGGTCATGTGAACAAATAATGCTTTTGGTGTTTTTTCAAGCAGAAAATTGAAATTCATAAATTCCATATTTAAAAGAGTAACAGCTTTTGACCCAGGAAGCTTAAGTTTCTTGTCAAAACTCTTAATCTTGTCCAAGAACGTTGTACTCTCAGTTCAGATTATTGAGTAATATGCTGTTATTTAACTCTTCTGTTATTGTAACTTTTTCAAAGTCTTGAATTCATGTGCTGTGATGCAGTCTCTTTCCTGTGACTTGGGAATGAATCAAAGCAGCATATGCCACAAAATCCTGAACGTTTGCTAACTCTTCCCTTCATGGTATCTTAGAAGATAAATAACTGCATTAGGAAAGGAAGATAAATTCATTTTTATATAAGTAAAATAATAAAACGCCACCTCATTTCCTTTTGTTTCAGCATTACTATTTTGGCATTTCCCCTTCGCATGTTTGAGGTGGAAATGGCCTCACAGGTGGAGCAACCAAACTAGTCTGACCTGTCTCTGATTATTCAAATTTAGAAAACTTAACTTCCCCTGAGTTCTTTGAAAATTAGAGACTTATTTTAAAATTGTATTATTAATCCAATTAAATATTTGAGGAATTAAAAAAATACATTAAAAGAATGTTCTTTAAAGCAATTTTAAAAAATAAAATCTGCCCTAAAATTGTGAATCTCATATTCCAGCATTTTTTCTGGAGACCTGCTCAGAGTGGTCAAAATTCTAAATAACTGAACTGTAGAATACATCCAAACACAAAATCTTTAAACAATGGATCTTAAGTAATTTTAATCTGACAAAAATGTTATGTATTATAAAATGCTAATGAATACCTATGGCTATTCTAACTCTAGATTACTAAACAGGAAAACTATCAGCAGAGATAAAACAGTTTCCTATCATTAATCTGTCACAGAAAATAGCACTGTTGACTTTGAAGGTTGTTTTTTTTAGTGGGAGAAAGGAGGACAAATAAAACTATAGGTTATCAACAACAAAAAGATTCCTTACAGTCTGGTGGTAATAAGTTACAGTTTTAAGCATTAGAATAGGAACTGCATTTTAGAAAACTCCAAAATAAAATTGAATTGAACCAAATTAGAGGGAGTTCATAGTGTGGCTTATTGATAGAGAATATGAGGTGGAACGCTTTACCCGATAATATATGATTCTGGGTATTCTTGCCAATATTCTCCCTGCACTATTTTATGCAATGATTGTATGAAGTGGAAGATGTTGGTTTTGTTTATTGGCTCACATTTTATTAAATTTAGGAAATATTAACAGAACCACTGTGGAAGGGTTTTTTTGTTTGTTTGGTTTTTTGTAATCTGAAGAGCCCAATTGTGCCCCTTCTGTTATATCATAAAAATATAAAACGGTAGATTTAATCTCCACAGTTTATCACTGTAATAACAGTTTCACTAATGTTGCATATAATACAACATGTTTGTAAGACTCACTGGTTGCAATTGTTAATGTAAGTTTTAGCCTCTTTTGATTTCAGAGATTGAAAAGTGATTGAAAAATTGTTTCTGTGCTACTTTGTTTAGGCAGAAGAAGAAGAAACTAAAGAACGTTTGTTTGAATCTTTATTGAGTGAGTGCCGGGACGCAATACAAGCCGTTCGCGAAGAGCTGAAGCCAGATCAGGTGGGCCATAAAGTAGAAGGTTTGTGCATTTGACTCTCCTTTGGTAAGAAAGGCAGTATAAATAAAATTATTGGTGAGCCTGCTTGAAGAACTATTTGATGCTAGATCCTACATGATCCTTTGTGAAGCTATAATAAACTGCAGCTGTTCCTCAGTTTTGTTTGCATCCAAACATTCTTTTCTAAAATAAATAAATTACACCTAATATTTTGTTTCCTACAGAAGCAACGGGATCACTCTTTGGAAATAGATTCTGGAAAAGTCACTAATATTCAGTATCTGCACAGGTAAAGAGCCTTTCCAGAAATGCCTGACTGTTAGATTAAAATCATTCAGGACAAATAGTAGGACTGCTTTGGTGTCATCTCACACCCTTGTCTGCCCAGCTCATCATCTATTAACAGCTTTGTATATATTCAAATGGTTCTGAAATGACCTTTAGTAATAATGCAGTTTTTAATACTCTGCTTCCTAGTTACCTGACTTACATCAAGCTGTCTACAGCAATCAAGCGCAATGAGAGCATGGCAAAGGCACTACAGAAGGCACTCCTTCGTCAGCAGCAGCCCGAGGAAGATGGCAAGCGTGTTCCTCGACCTCAGGATTTGATACGCCTTTATGACATCATCTTACAGGTAAGCATGTAAGGAGTGGTTTAGCAGTGGGAGGCTTATGGTTCCAGTTTTCTTTTATCTCTAACAAGGTGATTGCAAAGTAGATGCGGAAAAGATGTGCTATTAAATTGGAAGTGCAAGTCAAACAGGGCGCGCAAATTGGTAGCATCAGAATTTATTCCTCCATTAAAAACACGGTAGAAGTGTTGAAAATAAAGATGTTTTCTGAAATTTTGCTTCATGCAAAATAATATTTTCATGACTACTACATATAATAAACATACACCTTACTTTTAAGGATCTCACAAAGTTGCTTCCTAAATAATTTTAATAATTACAGGTTATTTTTTTGGACAGCAGATAAAGGGTGTTACCTTGTAAAGAGATTACAGTATTTGAAAACAATGCTCTGCTGATTTCGGTACTATTAATAATTCAGTTTGTTAAGCAAATAGTGCTGATTAAAGTAAATAAAATTATTGCTGCTTTACCATTGTCAAATTTATTTAATTGGATAAAATATTTATTTATACTGTTTGTTGTAAAGTTTATTTACATTTAAGGGCTTTTTTTTCCCCTTTGGTCTTCTCATTTTGATCACACTGAAGAATCTGGCAGAATTGCAACAACTTCCTGGCCTAGAAGAAGATAAAAGCTACCTGAAGGAAATAGGAATAAAGACCTTGGTGTATAAGGCTTACCGGTAATTCCCAAACAAACAAAGTTACTTGTTCAGTCACAGTTAAACAATCACAGTTATACAGTGGCTTGGATCCGAACAATACTGTAATGAGCGCCAAAAGATATTTGTGCTATTTTGAGTCAAGAAAAGTCATAAAATGGGGCAAAATTCACTTAACACATGTCTCACTTAACAATAGAAATTTTGGGCTCAATTGTCGTAAATTGAGGATTACCTGTAATGAGTTCAGAATTGTAAGAAATGTTCCAGTTACTTCTGTAGAAACAACCATTTCACCATTTCTCCCACTCCCTGACATAGTTCGTCCAGGCAGTTCAGACAGGGGGATGTAAAGTGGGAAAGACTGGGTGTGAATAGTTTCAAGAAAATTGTGCTCATAGAGCAGGGGTGTCAAACTCATGTCATCATGTGACATATCACGACTTTCCTCTTTCGCTAAACCAGGGGTGGGGGGTGGCCAGCACATGACGCATCCAGCCCACGGGCTGTGAGTTTGAAACCCGTCATAGAGAATTGATATTTAAAGAGTTAATTGAGCCATAGTTTACCAATCTACTTGGTATGGTCTTCTGTTCCTCCTAGATGCTTTTTCATTGCACAATCATATGTTCTGGTGAAAAAATGGAGCGAAGCTCTTGTTTTGTATGATCGAGTACTGAAATATGCCACTGAAGTCCAGGCTCAAGCTGGGACTAAAAAAAGCAACTTAAAGGTAGGAAACAAATTATGAAGTGTGCATTAACAGTTCTAAGGTGATGTAATTGAGGGCATACATATTTAAATTGATTACATTCTGCTAACTGTAATGTACAGTTCTGATTCATTTGTTGAAACAAATTTATGATTGATCACCCATTTTTAAAACTATAAAATCAAATTATTTAGATTTGTCTCTCATTAGACAATGTGTCTCTGTGTATGAGAGAGAACGAGAATGAGAAAGAGATGTTACTATACCACATATATTTGTATTTGGCAACTCAAACGGGCATATGTATTTAATACTCATTTTATTTTCCTAACAATGAAAAAAAGAGAAACATTAGCAAATCTAGTTTGGGGGGGGGAGGTGAATGAATATGGAGGAAAAATGAAACTACTAAATATATATCTTTTATGGAATTGTTCTGAATTATATAGGAGCTACCTGATGTTCAGGATCTGATTACTCAAGTAAATGCAGAAAAATACTCCTTGCAAGCAGCTGCCATATTAGGTGAGTGTGGCTTTCCAGATTCCCACATACACAGTATTCATAGGGAAATGGCTTTTAAGATTCAAGAGGCATAGTCTGCAAACATTTCAGAACGGAAAGCAGGAGTGGCTACGAAAGACTTTCCTTTTTTTTAACGTGGTTCTATAGCTTTATTTTTTCAGTGGCTTGACTGGGCAATTCTGGAAAGAAAAAGTAATCATTTTCTACTGCCCAACAGCTGATAGGGAAGAAATATAGGCTCGGTCTAAATTAAAGTTATAAATTAGACTTTAAAACATCTTTGCCACAATCCAATTTTTTTATATTCACTCCCCTGTCTGGCTGTATTGATTCTCTGAAGACCACTGGGAAGATAAAGCCTTTTCCCTTTGACTCTTTTAGATAATATTGGTTCATGATCTGTTCATCTGTTGCCTTCACTGCTGCATATTCTGTCCACTTCTGTTCATCCTTTCACACCTAAAACTCCTTTCTAACCAGAATTCTGCCACCAAGATAATTAACTTCTGATATTCTTTAGAGTCGTAAGTACCTCAGAGATTGAAGGCAACCTCCTTTTGAAGTCTGTTGACCTTCTATTCTCTCCTTTGATGTGTTGCTCCTTGTAAATTTCACTATTGTCATCTATTCATTTGCTCACATATGTGTTTTTTTTCCTTTGATGCCAATAGCTTTTTCTCTATAACTTAACTTTTATCTAAATTTATTAGCATAAGCATACTTAACATAAGTATGTATGACATACTCATTCCTGTGTCAGACTTAGATTGGTGCCATCAATTCCTTGGCCCTTCTCTATAGTAGTGTACTATACTCTATCTCTGTGTCTATATCTGTCTGTCTGTCTGTCTGTCTGTCTGTCTATCTCATATGTCCACCTATCTCACAAGAAGCAACTCTGAGTGACATACAACAATATTAAGGAATAGTTATACAGTTAGATTTGGGACAGCAACATTTACATTTTAAGGAGAAAAATTGGAGATAAGCATTATCATAAATTATAGACAATTTCATTGTTCACATTTTTAAAATGTAGCCTTGTTCTGGTTTAATTGCTAGTAAATGCATTTTCCTCAAATACTTCTCTGATTCTTTCAGATGCTGATGACAGTCATGAGGCAGAATCTCCGTCCCAGGTCAAAGATGGCAAGGTAAGCAACTTTGTGTATGCAGTAAAAGCACAATTTCAGAAGGATCACAATGTCTTACGTTATTGTGTATCAGTATATAATTTGAATTACATATATTAGAGATATGATGATAGCAATTTTTAATTGTCCCTGTTTGTTTAGAAAGTTTTCTTGGTTGGGTTGTTTGTTTTTTTGGTGGTTTTTTTTTTTTTGCATAGTATACAAAACAATGGATTTGATGGAAAAGAAGCTAGAAAACAATCAGGGAGAACAGAAAAAAACAACGTAATACCTCCCTAATTATGCTGCTTTGTTTTTGCAAAGCTAACATTAGAATAATGAAGAATTTAAAAAATACCCAGAAATGGAGTAAGCTCACTAAACATTAGAGACATCCATAGCAATCACGAATATGTTCTGTCTGTGCATTTTTTCTATGCATAGCCTATGCATAATTTCAAGAGAAAAGATTTACAGCATGAGCTTGGCAAAAAAAAAATCTTAAGAGATTTTTGAAAATCTCTTAGATTTTTGAAGATTTAGGTGGATATTATAAAAATATTATATGTAGTGGCTCTTCCATTCTTCTTTTATGCTAATTGAAGCTGGGGAAGTCTTGATCAAAGTTCACCTTAATCATAATTGGGTTTCTTTAAAACAGAACAGCTTTGTGGTAATATTTAATGCATCATATTGCTTAGTCCTAATATTAACCAGGTATTTGCAACTCAATTAGAAACTTATACTTTAGTTTTCTCTTCTGTATTTGCTAGCATAATAGTATTTCCACAATAGATTTGGATAATTTTCTGAGGTTTCCTCAGCAACTATTTATACATCTATAATGGATGTCCCTACTTCATTGCCTTGAATTCATTATCCAGAAAGTTAGCTATTTCTGTCATTAGAAATAGAAACTTGCCATGGCAAGTTCCAGATGTGTGGACTCAATTCTCAGAATTCTTCTCAACCATAACCATGCTGGTTGTGGAATTTAGGAAGTTGAAGATCATTTATTAGGGAAATGTGCAGATTGTGCAGTTTGAGAAACCTTAAACTAGAGAATTAAGTAACATTGTCCAAATGAACTAATTTTTGTTCCTTTGTATCTTCCTTTTTTATCAAGCCACTTTCTGAACGATTTGAGATTTTCTGCCTGGATCCTTCTCTTGTCAGCAAGCAAGCAAGTCTGGTGCATTTCCCTCCAGAATTCCAGCCAATTCCATGCAAGCCTTTATTTTTTGATCTGGCTCTCAATCACGTCACTTTCCCACCCCTGGAAGATAAAGTAGAGCAGAAAGCAAAGAGTGGTCTTACAGGATATATCAAAGGCATCTTTGGATTCCGGAGTTAACCAGGGCTGTTTTCAAGGAAAATGTTTCCTTTATATTGGGGAAATCTGCAACAGGTTCAGACCTTATCTGCTTGAGTCTAAAATCCACATGGGAGATTTTCAATATTTTTCCAGTATTCTGTCTGTCCATCTGATTTATTAGAACCATTTCAGTCTGAGAACATAAAAAATGTGCTCTGTCTCCAGCCTTATCTCAAAGAAGAAAACACCTGAGGTCTGAATCCACTCACGCCCAGTGCCTCAGGCAGGAACAAGTATCCATTTTGTAAGGATCATTTATTTTTGGTAGCTGATACCACAAATTTAATTTTTAAAAAGCTAACTCAGTCGTCTGGACAAGACACAGCAGAGGGAAACCAAAGGCACAGATTTTTACAGAATTTGAACTGCCTCAACCAGAATCTGTAAAAACTCAAGTTTAATTGATCGTACTGCCTGCCGAGTTTAATTTTCACTTCTAACTATGGATTGAAGATCAGAGTTGATAGATTATGTTTAAAATCCATATAGTAGATTATACTACAGGTTTTAAAGAATATCTTTATATAATCTTTTCTTTAAAAGGCATCACTTCCTACTAAGTTCTTAGAGGATCTCTTTTGGATACTAAAGAGCCTCAGCTTCAGAAAGTTATTCTCCATTTCTGCATTAAAAGCCCTTTTGCTTTTTTTTTAATTTTTCCTCATATAGTTTATTTGAATTGGCAAATTGGAAAGGATACTTATTTTGTACTTTTCATCCTTTCTGAAAATTATACATGGTGGTTTTAAATAGTCCACTTTGTGAAAAATCAATATATGAAGCCACTGGAATCTTAAGCAATAAAGATTTTAGTCAGATATTAACAGACCTTTTTTTGTGAGAACATTTCCAAGTGCGGTAGGAATTCCAATATCTTAATATCTTTTCCCAAAATGAAACAAAGAAAAACATATATCTAGATACATCTTTTACATACGTGTTCTGTTTCCAGCTATATTATTAGTCTTAAATGTAATCTAGTTAGTCTAAAATATTACTTGGATCAGCTAGTCTTTAGCTATCTTTTAGTGTTCATACAGCACCACATTTTTGTCATACTCCGTTCCAGTTTTGCTCTGCTGCTTCTTGGCTTTGTTGAAAACAGTATTAAAATTGGATTATTCAGTTAGGAATGTTCCACAAAAACAGTTGCTCGAGCACTGTGCTAATACACTCTAGAGAATTGTAATTTCCAAACCAAATTGGGTGTAATTGTACCAAAATTATTGGAACTGTTTATCTTGTATGAAAAGCTATCACAATTCTCATTAGGATTTAATTGTGCCACTTCTGTTTTAAAATATGTGTGAAATGGACCCTGTGGTCTGTTGGGCGAGTAGAATTTTATAGAAAAAACTTATTGTGGGGCGAAAAGGAAGCAAAAAATATTTTCTACTGTATCAAGTGATTAAATTTGAGATTGAGATGGGGCGTGATAAACTGATAATTTATCAGTTCTCTTAAAAGCTTAAATGGAAATAACAGATTTGACTCAAGTAACTATGGCCCAGTATCATTTTTGGCAATACGTCTGTTGGGTTTTTTTTTTTTTTTGGTGGATTGTATTTTGCTTCAAACTTCCTGTCCTGATTTTGAATTAAATCCAAGAATTGTATTCTTAAGAGGTGCAATCCAACTTATTTTTGTTCACTTCCCACCTCCAAACTTTTGGGTAGCTGGTACATCCCACTCCATTTATCTCTGCTGCCTTAATTAGCTATAAAATGTTTGTTAAGATGTGGCACAAAGTATACTAGAAAGACAGAAAAGAAACCTTTAAACTATAAAAACATATTCTTGCTACAGCCCAGTTTTAAATAGTTTAAACAATTCAACTGCATGCTCTGCTTTCATTTGAACTTTCCTTCCTGGAACATTTGAAGAAAACCTTTGCAAGTAGGATTTTTCCCAGAGAAGTAAACATATGACTTGATTGTTGCAATAAAAATGTTTACGGTTACTACAAAGATGTGGACACCATCCCTGCCCACATGCACTCATTATTAGTTGGCACATTGTAGTATGTTATTTCATGGACTTGGCAAGAATAGATTGAATCTAGTCCTTGACTTAAGAACACAATTGAGCCCAAAATGTCTGTTGCTAGGCAACAGTTAAGTGAGTTTTATTTCATTTTACGACCTTTCTTGCCACAGTGGTTAAGTGAATCACTGCAGTTGTTAGTAACATGGTTGTAAAGTAAATCTGGCTTCCCCATTAACTTTGTTTGTCAGGCACAAAAGATGATTTACATGACCCCGGGACCAGGGGTGAAATGCTCCCGATTCACACCGGCTCTTCCGATTAGGTAGCGATGGCAGCTGTTGGTTCGGAGGACCGGTAGCAAAAATCCCTGGCCCCGCTCCCCCTGCCTCTGCTGATCCACACCATCAGCAGAGGGTTTTTTTTTTTACTTTTAAAAGTTTTTCTTCAGCCGAAACATGCCTTTAAAAGTAAAAGAAAAAAAAAACCTCTGATGATCGCGGGGCTGAGCAGAGATCATCAGAACACTTTAGAAGGTTTTTTTTAAAAAACCCTCTTCAGCCAAAGGGGAAAAAAAGGAAAAGGGAGGGGGCTTTAAAAGGCTCCTCTGGCCATCCCAGCTGAGTTCCTCATCACCAGAATCTTAAAAACATGTTTTCTATATGTTAAAACAATTATTTTAAGAGGTTCTGGGCTGCTATGAGGGAACTTCAGCTGAGATCGTCAGAGGAGCTGACTTTAAAACTTTTTTCTCTCTGGCGATCCCAGAGAAGTTTCCTGATCCTAGCAGGCTTTTAAAATCACTTTTTAACAGCCCCCACTTACAAGAGCCCCCACCCATGCCCAGCCAATTCCCCCTCCTCACTTACCTATAATTACTGCATACTGCTCCTTCTGGGCTGGCAACTCAATGCTTACTTCAGCTACTGATTACAGCCTGCTTTGACTTCCTGCTTTCTGAATGAGAAACTCTGGGATTTGAAGTCCACAAACCTAAAGCTACTAAAGTTGGAGACCCCCTGATCTAAAAAAATAAATAAAAATAATAAAATATTTGTGCAGCTTTCTGAAATGTGTGTTTCTGTAGCGTTTCACTAACTACACAAACACACAAAATCTCACAAAGCTGTATGTGGCATTTTGTGTGTGTGTGAATCAGTTGTGTGTGTGTAAAGTGTGAAAGTGTGAGGTTCCTGCTTGTTGCAGGGGCCATTCTGGGTGAAGTGCCACTGCTTTTACATTGTGTGTGAGTCTGTTGTGTTGTGTGTGTGTAAAGTGTGAAAGTTGGTTTTTGGTACCTCTTATAGTTTTATATACTTTGTTTATTATTTTTATTATTTATTGTTATTGGCCATGCCCTCCCAGCCATCTGACCACCAAGCCACGCCCACCAATTAAGCCACGCCCACAGAACCAGTAGGTTTTTAGATTTCACCCCTGCCCAGGACACTGCAACCATCATCAATATGTGCCCGTTGCTAAGTGCCTGAATTTTGTGACCATGGGGATATTACAATGGTCATAAGTGTGAAAAATGATCATAAATTGCTTTTTTACAATGTTGTAACTTGGAACGGTCACTAGACAAAAAAATGGTAATTTGAGGGCTTCCTGTATTTAATTGTCCTGAACTAATGAGGTTGCCTAAAAGTTCTCAATATTAAACCATCTAAACTCTGTATGTATGTAGTTATAAAGGGATGAGGATTTTTAATCTCTTGTTGAAAGTTGGGATTGGGGGCAGGAAGAATCTTCCCAACAGCAATTAACACCCAGAAAGGCAACAATCATACGTATTTGTACATACCACAGCATGAAAGAAAAAAGGGTTTCTGTAAAGTGCTCAAAACACCCACACAATAATAAATACTACAGTTTCTGTGGAGGAACTACAACTGCCTAATAACAAAAGATTCTGTAAAATGCATTATTGATTCATTTTTCGGAATTAAATTACAGAATTTGGTCAACGCGCACAAATTTCTGGATATCATAAATTTACTTGCATATCCAGGGTGACAAATTGGAGTTCAGCTTTTGATATAATATTTCAGTGAGTGAGCTGTAATCAAAATAATGCCCATGGTAATAAAGTACACAAATTCTTAGTTACTAAACTCTACCAGCAGGTTGCATGTGTATGTTAAACAGAATGGGGGAGAGCATCAAGCCCTGGGGCACGCCACAATGGAGCAATTCTCTGAGTCCTTTCCCTGTTATCGCTTGGCCCGTCCAGTCACACATTGGAACCATCTCACAAATCGATCTTCCAATTCCTTGCCCTATAGGCAGTCTGAAAGATGCTATACTTCTTTAAAGTACCTATCAGAGTAACCAGTGTGACTTTAGTCCTGCTAATGGTCCATATAATTTATTTCTTTAATTGCTGCCCCATTCTTTATAACCTTCATAAATGAGAGAATAGATAAGTGTGCCCATGATACCCCTTGAGAAGTGGGTGAACCAGTGCTGCTTTCAAGGCTGGTGGCATTCTCCCCTCTTAAAAGAGACATTGAATGTAATTATCTACCTCCCTGGTTCTTCCTGTCTGCTTTAACCAGGAGAAGCAGATGTCAAATAAAGAAGTGGCAGAACTAGAGAAGAAATTTCTGCCCCCCTTGGGCTCAACCCCGCTCCCCAATAATTTGAGATGATATCCTGTTTGCTCTGAACTGAAAGCTGGATAGACAGGATCCAATGACACTAAATGTCATTGTATCCTGTCTATCCAGCTTTCAGTTCAGAGCAAACAGGATATCATCTCAAATTATTAGCCTAATGACCACAATTTGAACAGACTGAAGTTCTTCCATACTATCTCCTCAGAAAGGAGAGGTCTTAAATAGTGCTGCTGGCTGACATTTTTTTTTATTTCTTTTTGTCACAACAATATACACAAACAATTGTCATAGATAAAACAACATATCTTGAAGAGAAAATATATATATATAAGTAAAAAAATATGCGTCAACTATATTAATTTGATACAATGAAGGGAACAATAGGACAGGAACGGTAAGCACTATTGTGCTCTTATGCACGCCCCTTATAGTCCTTTTAGGAATGGGGTGAGGACATTCTGGAGATGTAATAGGATCATTTTAACAAATTTATCGCAACAGAGTAGCCTTGAATCTGAACTCTTGCCATAACCAGTCACATTCTCCTCTTGTCTTCCTCCAGTCATATCTTTGCTCACTTTGTCTCCCAAAGCAAGTAAAAAAAAAAACCTAAAGAGATTTCAACAGGCCTGTCAGCAGCTATCCTGTCTAATGCTCTGTGTGTATTCCAGAGGCTAACTAAATGCACGACAGAACTCTCCATTTCACTAGGGAAAGCCCCAAGTACCATTCTGAAAACCAGGATCTATTAAACATTCAGACAGGTCATACACAGTGCAAACTGGTAGCTCTGGTTAACCCCATGGTCACGAGGCAATGATCAAGGAACTGACAAAAACATCTGCCAACACCAGTTTATGTTTCATCTGGTCCAAGATAAAAGCCATATCTAATGTGTGGCTGCCAATAGGGTTTAGGCCAGTGTTTCTCAACCTTGTATGCAACATAAAAATTCCAACATATATGCACACTTGTTGAGAGAAAATGTCTAGAACTGTATTTATCTGCAGATGGCAACGCTAGGTAGACAAAGTGTGAGGAAAATAACCATTGTATAGGAGAAATGATGATGATGGCTAGATACATATGTGCACACACAGAGACATAATTTGGCCGGGAATTTAAGAGAAGTAAAGAACATGAATTGATTAATGAAATATTATAATGTTATAAATAATAAGATCAAATATTACATTGGATGTCTGTAAAACTAAGAAAAAGTGCAAAGATCTTATGGGATGCAGTTGAATTATGCAAGGAAATGAAATATAAGTTTTAATTATAAACAAAAGAGCTAAAGTATATATCAGAAGATATAAATTGGTTTCACTGAGATTGTGGTGGGTAAGTATATAAGTGGGACTCCAGGCTGGTTAGAGTTGCCTTTTATATTTCAGAATATGGTCATAATGGAAGAACAATAGTTGAGTTTTGGGAAAAATGTGAATGAATACAATATGGGGGGAAATACCCTTAGATGACATAAATGTGTGGTTGAGAATGAGAGACAATAAGAAAAGTGATTTGAGCTTCCAAGAATGAAGTGAATAGTTACTGGTGAATATCAGTTTGTTAACATGGTTTAGACATAAGCCTATAGTTAACAATATACGGTACTTAGCAAGGGACTCAACAAAAAACTCCTGGTAAATGTTACTGCTTAGGAGGGAAAAAATTGAGAAAATTAATAAAGTATGCAAGAATTACAGGACGATATGAATGTGGAACAAGTAATTTGTTGGGTAAAAGTGTGAAGAAAAGAGCGGGGGGAAAATCCTAAGGGGAAAGTAGAATGTGAAGACTCTGTGGTACATATAATTGGTTTCTCAGGATTATGAATGATGAAAAGAAAACTGATATAGAAACTGCTTAGAACAGAATGCCTAGAATTATGCATTTATGGATAAACATATAAGGAATGGTTGTGGAAACTCCACAGATACAGTGATTGGAAATATGAATGTACATGCACTTCTAATACAGTTGATGTTGCCAACTAGTGATGGTAGGGATGCTTCCTCATGCTCCTTTTCCTGTGGCTTTTTCTGAATAAAGTTTAAGATTCTCTAGAAAGCAGATAAAATTACTAGAAAGTTAGTCAGATAATGAGAGTTCTGCTGCTTAGCTGCAGCCCATCTCCAGATGTTTCTGTTGGTGCTCTGTCAGGTTGCAATCTGAGATAGAGTCTAGAGAACATCAGCAAAAGCTTGCATTAGAACGGTTTTCATTAAGTCTGAAATTCCTGTTTTCTGTTCTTTCCATTTCTGTACGTATTGTACTTTAAGGAATAAGTAGGTGTTGCTTTGACAGAAGGAGAAGTTCAGTATGTGTAAAGGTTGCAGGAAAGGTAATCATTATCTTACTTTTCCCCTTTTTGGTTAACTTTCACTTTTCAGAAATATTTTTTTGCTCAAAATCCAACTGCTGATACTCTTGGTATTTTTGATGTATTGCTTCACATCTTTAAGAGCTTGCCTTATTTAAAGAAATTGCTCTCGCGTTCATGCCCAATAAAATCTGGGGAAGAAATTTCTTGATAGAGAACCTCTAGCCTAGAGAAATACATAACTCTTTCAAACTTCAAAACTTATCAAGTGCAGAATGTCAACCTAAAATATTTCCGATAAAAGCATGGAACCTAGCTGCTAACAAAACTGTCACTCTGAGACCTTGTAACCCCTCTTTAGCTAACTTTTCTTTGTAAGGTATTCAGACCTGAACCAAAACCTTCTGATTACTGGATCTTGGTGTGGTATCATTTCCCTGTCATTTCCCTAGCTTAGCAGTTGTCCCCCGAGTCTATTCCAAACAGTTGTGCTATGTTATTTCCACTTTGGGAAGGGGTGATGGTAGGTCTCTTTTTCACCTATGGCTTAGTGATTGATAAAGCATAGATTCTAGAGTACTGATTTAAAAATTGATCAGGAAGCTCTTACTTTACAATGTTCAGCAAGGAGTTGTTTAAAGATATATAAATTTTTTAACTTCCATTGCTTGAAACTTGAAATCAGTCTTAATGGAAAGTGTGTTTTTGTCTGTCTTCTCCCATGAGCCTTCTGTTTAGTTTTACAAACAGCATCATTACTCACTGCATAGCTCACATTAACTGTTGTTTTTAAAACACTTTTAAAAGTAGCTGTTTGCTTTTAACAGAAAAGTTTTTATCAGGGTTTTTGTTATTTTTATTATACATGCTCTGTTTAGTATTTAGATGTTTGAAATATACTAAAATTACTCTGTAATTTTATAAATATTTTATTGTGCATTGCATAGTTGACATTTCAAATTGCCTTAAAACTCTGCATTCATAAAGGCCCTTAAATGGTTTTAGATAGTCAGTCCCTCTGGCTCCTCATTCTCTTTTTGTCTCTCTTTCTCTCTCACACACACTCACTTATACACACACAAGGATAAAGTGGATAGCATGAAGTTAGGGAAATAGGACTAAGCCAGAAACATAGAATATGTTGGGTGAGATCATCAGTGGTTTCGGTGTGAAGTATCAGCTGTATGCGGATGATACTCAGCTGTACTTTTCTACACCGAACCACCCCAACGAAGCTATCGAAGTGCTGTCCCGGTGTCTGGAGGCCGTACGGGTCTGGATGGGGAGAAACAGGCTCAAGCTCAATCCCGCCAAGACAGAGTGGCTGTGGATGCCGCATCCCGCACAGTCAGCTAACCGCGGCTGAACATCGATGGCGAGTCATTGGCCCTGATGGAGAGGGTCCGCAACTTAGGCGCCCTCCTGGATGAACGGCTGTCTCTAGAAGAGCATTTGACGGCCGCCTCCAGGAGAGCGTTCTACCAGGTTCGCTTGGTACGCCAGTTGCGCCTTTCTGGACCGGGATGCCCTATCCACGGTTACTCACGCACTCGTGACGCCTCGCCTGGATTACTGCAATGCTCTCTACATGGGGCTCCCTTGAGGGGCATCCGGAGGCTACAGTTAGTCCAGAATGCAGCTGCGCTGGTGATAGATGGAGCCCTCGTGGCTCCCATATGACACCTATCCTGCGCAGACTGCACTGGCTTCCTGTGGCCTTCCGGTGCGCTTCAAGGTTTTGGTGACCACCTTTAAAGCGCTCCATGGCATTGGGCCGGGTTATTTACGGGACCGCCTACTGCGACCGAATACCTCCCACCGTCCCGTGCGCTCTCACAGAGAGGGTCTCCTCAGGGTGCCGTCAGCGAGGCAATGTCGTCTGGCGGCGCCCAGGGGAAGGGCCTTCTCTGTGGGGGCTCCCACCCTCTGGAACGATCTACCCCCCGGACTTCGCCAGCTTTCGGACCTTCGGACCTTCCGCCGCGGGCTTAAAACATACTTATTTAATTGTGCAGGACTGAGCTAGATTTTAAATTTTGGGTTTTAAATTGGGTTTTATTTCTATTTTTAATTGGACGGGCTTTAGAATAAGTTTTTTAAATGTTTTATATTGTATTTATATTCTATTTATCTGTTTTTAGTGCCTGTAAACCGCCCTGAGTCCCTTGGGAGATAGGGCGGTATATAAATATGATTAATAAATAAATAAAATAAATAAAAAATAAATAAAATAGAATAGAATAGAATTTTATTGGCCAAGTGTGATTGGACACACAAGGAATTTGTCTTGGTGCATATGCTCTCAGTGTACATAAAAGAAAAGATAAGTTCATCAAGGTACAACATTTACAACACAATTGATGATCAATATATCAATATAAATCATAAGGATTGCCAGCAACAAGTTATAGTCATACAGTCATAAGTGGAAAGAGATTGGTGATGGGAACTATGAAACGATTAATAGTAGTGCAGATTCAGTAAATAGTCTGACAGTGTTGAGGGAATTATTTGTTTAGCAGAGTGATGGCCTTCGGGAAAAAACTGTTCTTGTGTCTAGTTGTTCTGGTGTGCAGTGCTCTATAGCGTCGTTTTGAGGGTAGGAGTTGAAACAGTTTATGTCCAGGATGCGAGGGATCTGCAAATATTTTCACGGCCCTCTTCTTGATTCGTGCAGTATACAGGTCCTCAATGGAAGGCAGGTTGGTAGCAATTATTTTTTCTGCAGTTCTAATTATCCTCTGAAGTCTGTGTTTTTCTTGTTGGGTTGCAGAACCGAACCAGACAGTTATAGAGGTGCAAATGACAGACTCAATAATTCCTCTGTAGAATTGGATCAGCAGCTCCTTGGGCAGTTTGAGCTTTCTGAGTTGGCGCAGAAAGAACATTCTTTGTTGTCCTTTTTTAATGATGTTTTTGATATTAGCTGTCCATTTTAGATCTTGCAATATGATAGAACCCAGAAATTTGAAGGTTTCTACTGTTGATACTGTGTTGTCAAGTATTGTGAGAGGTGGAAGTATGGAAGGGTTTCTCCTAAAGTCTACCACCATTTCTACGGTTTTGAGTGTGTTCAGTTCCAAAAAAACATTGGCTGCATTCACACATTGCATTAAACTATGGTCTGTTTTAATCATAAACAACTGACCAAACTATGGTGCTCTGGTTCACACATTCTACTAAATATTAAACTATAAGTTAGAAACAATAATGGCTGTGTTTGTACCATACATTAGACCAAAATGAAACAAAACACATTACCATAATGATCATGTGTTAAGTCTTGGGGTGATGAAAATTCAATCCAAGTGAAAAAATATTCAAATTCTTTTGTAGGAGAGCATGTTGTAGCAAATTTGTTTTTTAAAAGTTTTAATATTAAAAAATCCAATTTTGCCATTAAAATTTTCCTTATGCCTTCACCAGATGAGTTATTTTAGATTTCTGCAACTAGAAAACACATCCTACCCAATTTCTTCCTTAATTTTTCCGGATTGGAACTGAAACATCCATCTACTGAGAATACTATCAGCTTTGTCATCTGCTCATAAATTTCGTAGTTGTCTATCTGTCAAGAGAGAGAGGGAGGGAGAGAAAGAGAGAGAGAACAATAACATGGCAAGAAAAATACAATAAATACAACTCTAGAACATTTTGCCTTCTGCTTGCAGAAAGGAGAAATTAAATGTAACAAAACATCAAATGGCTGCAATGTAGAAATTCAGCAGGCTATATTTTAGGATATAATTGCAATAGAATCATCTCCTCGTAGTCAGAACTGATATATCACAATCAAAGTCGAAGTTGGAAAGCCTGTTTGCTGTGTTGTTATAATTAGAGGCTTACATTTTATTATGCTTTTTTTACTGTAAATAATATTGAGATAAAAGGCAGGATAAATAATTAGCCCTTAGGTCTATTTATATAACTTTGCTAAATTGGAGCTGTTCTGGTCTTCTCAGATGGCATTTCATACCAAATTATACCCACAGTATTAGCTGGGATGCTTTGCAATGTCTCATCCTGTTTGGTGTTGGTTATCTAATTTGGATTAGCTAACATGATGCTTCCTACACAATTAAAAGGATGCATCAGGAAAGTCAGCTTTCTCTTACATTTCTGAGGGCAGCTTAGGGATAATTGCCTACTAGCTACTTGTCTTTTATTTGATGTGACAGATAGTCATCCTAGTATTACGGTAGGATCTAGGTTAGAGGAAAAAATAATGTGTTTTCTCTTGTCCATTTTACTAGAATAATAATGTATCTGTCAATCAGTCAGATACCATTAATAGCAAACCAATGTATGTTCACAATAGTTAAGGTTCTGAATACCTTCCGTGACCTTTATATTAGTTTTTCCTAGATGGCCAACTAATATAGAGAGAATCTCAACTCTCCGTATTCCCATTGAGAAGTGTGAGAGGGATACATATACGGTACTTTGTGTATAATAAGACTAGCCCAAAATATTTTGCTGCCTGGGCTAAAAAATAAGATGGTTCTCTGTCCTATTCCATGTCTCAAGTCAAGTTTGTTGACAATTGAATATTTCTTCAGCGCTAACAATTCAATTTAACCCTCCACGCCACCATTTCTTTGCCCTGCCTACGTGAACTGACTCTACATTTCAATCCAATAAAGAGTTGATTCTCTTTATATAAACTTTGTGTTTATATGGTACATTCAATAAACGGTGTGCATTCCTCTTTAATCTAATTTCCCTTCAGACTTCTTCCTCCCTTTCCTCTCTCAGCCTCATTGCTCTTGAGAGGTTCCTAAAGTTTCACACCAAAAAGGAAGGAGAGGCCAGGACAAAAGCTATTTTTTTTCTTAACCGAAATTAAATTAAAAGTAATGATATTCAATTCATCGATACCTAATTAATTAATTTGCCTCTTCAGAGGAACAAAAATGGCACTTTGGCAGGCATTTTTATAAAGCTCAAATGCCAAAGCCAACATTTTTGTGGAAATCTGCATTCCAGGGAACTTGTGTTATTGTTAGTTTACTGCAGGTCCACATAAAAGTGGAAAGTGTGTCTGTCTGTGTGTACAGGCAGATGAGAAAGATCTGCTAAGTCACTATCATATGCAGGGCCTGATTTTATTTTTACTTCTCTTTCCAAAAAAAAAAAGGATTCCTCTTGAGTGGGAATAATCAGGAGATGTGGAAGCTGCCATTGGAATATCTCAACACTTGTCCTTCCTCTCTCCCTTTCTGTTCTCCCTTCTGTTATTTTTACAGTTTTGACATTTGTTCTTGTGAAAAAATGTCATGAGGGAAGTTCTGCCACTCCACCTCACCCCACCCCAACCCACCTGGGGAAAAGCCCTGTGCCACTTGGGTCAACAGAAGATTATAGCATTAATTATAGAATGCAACCACCTTCCTTAATTATTTTTTCAAGTAATAAAGTCAGGAAAGCAGATGTTATGGAAAAGCACAAAAGGGCAATATATACAACACAATATGCTCAAACCTCACCCCTAGAATTAAATGCATGTAATAAAACCAAGGATGGTTTGTTTTATTTTTATTACAATTATGTTCTGCCTTTCCCCTAAGGACTGGAAGCGGCATAAAGATGGGATGCCTTCCATTTTACCCCCACCACAAATCTTCAAAGATAGACTAGGATGAGAGGCTGCAAGGGAGCAAAAGTTACTCAGACCAGTGGAGAGCTTCTGTTCCTTCTTTTTGCCCATCATTAGTCTTAAATTTTCATAGTCAAAACATTTGTGCCACCACATACCTAATTTATTGGTCCAGTTTGGTCTACTCTAGTGGTTAAGGCATCAGGCTAGAAAGCAGGAGACTGTGAATGCAAGTCCCACCTTAGGCATAAAAGTCAGCTGGGTGACTTAGGGCCAGTCATTCACTTTCAGCCCAACCTACCTAAAAGAGTTGTTGTTGTGGGGAAAATAGGAGGAGGAAGATGTGTTGGATATATTTGCTATCTTGAGTTTTTTGTAAAAATAATAAAGGTAGGATACCAAATAAATAAGTAAATAAATATCTCTGTGGTGATTAAGCCAGGAGTACATAGGTTCACAAAGTAATCACTATTCCTCAGCCCAACTCACTTCATAGGATGGTTGTTATGGGGAAAATAGACGGAGGAAGGCATATTACTAATGTTTGCTACTGTGAGTTACTTATAAAAAAAGAAAGGTGGGATAAAAATTAAATAAATCGAATGTCAGCATTCCAGAAAACCCCCTCCTGCAGAAAAGACTCCAGAGCAAACATCTTTCAAAGTTCTTTTACTAGCATAGGTAAACTGGCACAATTGGATAAACTCCAAAATCACCATCCCTTTGACCCCTCTGCCAATCACATGCTCCAATCGCCAACCATCCCATCTCGAGACATCACTCCGGCCACTCCTTCTCCAAATGTAGGCCCGGCCTAACCTTGACTGGCAGGAAGAATGTTATTATGTCTAATGGCCCCTTCTACCAAACCCCTCCTCTTACTTTCCCACACATGGGAAAGTGGCAACGTGGAAGCCTCCGGCCTAGTATGGCTTCCAAAGCTGACATCGAACTGTCAACCATTGACTGAATGCTCCTGCGCTAAACCTAACCTGTTTAATGGGAATAAAGGTGTGGGGCAAATCAAATACTTAAGTGGACAAAAATCAATTTGACTAGCGGGCAAAAACTTTTTGGTGAGGAAAAAAGAAACAAGAACCCAGTGGAGGTGTAAACATGATCTCAACCAAGCCTCTCGATGACTTCACCACACTAATTCTTACTCAGTGCACCTTAAAAGCCTTGCCTGGGCTCGCCCATGGAGATACAGAGGCAGGACCTGTTCACTTTGGTTCTGAAGCATTAGAAATGAAGAAAAATATGTGGCTCACATCCAACATGTATCTACATTTTTTCTCCTGTGTCTACATACAACAGGGCCTTCTCTTTGTTGTTTTAGGGAGGACAAATCACTAGGCATTAAAGAGCTAATCAAAGGATAGAGCTAGGAGGGTGCAACTGAGGAAAATAAATCATGTTAATATGTCACTGAAGTGTCACTATAAAGTTGAATCTTGGCTTAATGTACTTGAGAATAAGCAATGACAAACATGGATGGCCTGATTTCTGAATAATACAAAATACATGACTGGGCTGTAAAAAGGCTTGATTCTGATGGAAGGAAATAGAAATTCTAACTTGGGTATTAAGCATCTGCATTGTTAAAGGGTGTTGGTAAGTTTCAGCTCCTTTCTTTTTGTTTCTCTTCCGTCACTCTCATGTGACTCAAAGAGAGAGAGATGGAAAGGGTTTGTTGCAATCAATGGTTCTTATCCCTGCTATATTTGTGGATCAATTGTCACTTCTTATCCCTCCAAAATCCCTGTGGATTAATTTTCTAATTTTTGGGTGGTGGCAGTATGTGTGTGTGTGTTTGTCCACTTATTCTTACTGTTTTGTGCTGATGGATCTTATTTAAACCAATAGGGGATTATAAAATCAAAGATGAGCAAAGATTATTTCTTTGGTTGAATCATAATTTTGCTTGTCCTGCTGCATATCTTGCATTTTCTGATCCGTATTAACTAATGAACTGATCAAGCATCTATTGAACATTTAGATTTTCTTTGTTAAAGAAAATTTGTTTGTTAAAAACCCTCAGTTTTTTAAAGTTCTAATTATTTCAGGAAATAATTCCTGAGCCAGATCCCTAACTTTTGAAATGTTCAAATTTATTTATTTATTTATTATTTAAATTTGTATACCGCCCTTCTCCCGAAGGACTCAGGGCGGTTCACAGCCAAGTAAAAATACACAATACACTATAAATACAATTAAAATACAGTTAAAAAACTTATTAAATTGGCCACGATTAAAATTTAGAACTAAAACCCATTAAAACCCATAAACTTAAAAAACTACCCCAGTCCAGCGCAAATGAATAGGTGGGTTTTAAGCTCGCGGCGAAAGGTTCGGAGGTCCGGAAGTTGACGAAGTCCGTTCCAGAGGGCGGGAGCCCCCACAGAGAAGGCCCTTCCCCTGGGTGTCGCCAGACGACACTGTCGCGCCGACGGCACCCTGAGGAGTCCCTCTCTGTGAGAGCGCACGGGTCGGTGAGAGGTATTCGGTAGCAGCAGGCGGTCCCGTAAGTAACCCGGCCCTATGCCATGGAGCGCTTTAAAGACGTTCACCAACACCTTGAAGCACACCCGGAAGGCCACAGGTAGCCAGTGCAGCCTGCGCAGGATAGGTGTCACTCGGGAGCCACGAGGGGCTCCCTCTATCACCCGCGCAGCTGCATTCTGGACTAACTGTAGCCTCCGGATGCCCCTCAAGGGGAGCCCCATGTAGAGAGCATTGCAGTAGTCCAGACGAGATGTCACAAGGGCATGAGTGACTGTGCACAAGGCATCCCGGTCTAGAAAGGGGCGCACCAGGCGGACCTGGTGGAAAGCTCTCCTGGAGACGGCCGTCAAGTGGTCTTCAAAAGACAGCCGTTCATCCAGGAGAACGCCCAAATTGCGCATCTTCTCCATCGGGGCCAATGACTCGCTCCCGACAGTCAGCCGCGGACTCAGCTGACTGTACCGGGATGCCGGCATCCACAGCCACTCCGTCTTGGAGGGATTGAGCTTGAGCCTGTTTCTCCCCATCCAGACCCGTACGGCTTCCAAACACCGGGACAGCACTTCGATAGCTTCATTGGGGTGGCCCGTGTGAAAAGTACAGCTGGGTGTCATCAGCGCACAGCTGGTACCTCACACCAAGCCACTGATGATCTCACCCAGCGGCTTCATATAGATGTTGAACAGAAGGGGCGAGAGAATCGACCCCTGCGGCACCCCACAAGTGAGGCGCCGCGGGGTCGACCTCTGCCCCCCCGTCAACACCGTCTGCGGCCGGTCGGGGAGATAGGAGGAGGACCACCGATAAACGGTGCCTCCCACTCCCAATCCCCCCCACCCGCGCAGCAGGATACCATGGTCGATGGTATCGAAAGCCGCTGAGAGGTCTAATAGGACCAGGGCAGAGGAATAACCCCTATCCCTGGCCCTCCAGAGATCATCCACCAACGCGACCAAAGCCGTCTCAGTGCTGTAACCGGGCCGGAAGCCGGACTGGAACGGGTCCAGATAGACAGTTTCCTCCAGGTGCAGGGGGAACTGATATGCCACCATACTCTCTACAACCTTCGCCGCGAAGCGAAGGTTGGAGACCGGACGATAATTACCTAAAACAGCCGGGTCCAGGGAAGGCTTCTTGAGGAGGGGCCTCACCACCGCCTCTTTCAAGGCGGCCGGAAAGACTCCCTCCAACAAGGAAGCACTCGTAATCCCCTGGAGCCAGCCTCGTGTCACCTCCTGAGTGGCCAGCACCAGCCAGGAGGGGCACGGGTCCAGTAAACATGTGGTGGCATTCAATCTACCCAGCAACCTGTCCATGTCCTCGGGAGTCACAGGGTCAAACTCATCCCAAACAACATCACCAAGACCGCCCTCAGATGCCCCGTCCGAATCGCCACAATTTTGGTCCAGACCGTCCCTAAGCTGAACGATTTTATCGTATAGATAACCGTTAAACTCCTCAGCACGTCCCTGCAACGGGTCATCCCGCTCCCCTGGTGAAGGAGGAGCGGGTCACCCAAACAGGGCAGCTGGGCGGTTATCTGCCGGCGCAATGAGGGAGGAGGCGTAGCAGTGCCTCGCTTCCCTCAGTGCCACTAGGTAGGTCTAGTATAGGATCTAACTAGTGTCCGATCAACCTCTGAGCGGCTGGACCTCCAGGAACTCTCTAGGCGTCTTCTCCGGCGTTTCATCCCCTCAGCTCCTCGGAGAACCAAGGAGCCGGTTGGGATCTGCGCCGGGTCAGAGGCCGCAAAGGCACGACACGGTCTAAAGCCCCAGCCGCAGCCCGTTCCCAGGCTGCAGCTAGTTCCTCTGCCGTGCCGTGAGCCAGACCCTCAGGAAGTGGCCCAAGCTCCGTCCGAAACCTCTCTGGGTCCATCAGGCGCCTGGGACGGTACCAACGTAATGGTTCTGTCTCCCTGCGGTGTTGGGAAAATGAGACCCTGCATGCCACTCCATTTTATGCAGCCTCCATTTTATGGAGAAGCATGATTGACCTCAGCTGGGAGCAAGGCCTTTTCTATACTGTAGTAGCCTTTGTAGTGAACTCTCTTCTGAGCAGCCTTCTCCTGCTATTCTTCTAAAGGTGGTTGAACAATAAAGGAGAATATTTGTAGCTTGGGATTGAAATGAGGAGTCCTTGGTGCTCTCTGAGCTTGATTGTTTTTTCGAAGATGTTTCATTACTCAAACTAGGTAACACCATCAGTGCTGGATTGAACAGATTTGCTTCAATGAGCCATCAGAGCTTCTGCCTCACAAGATATTGTCCAGGACCTCATAGGCATAGCCAGCCAAGCAGAACCTCACATGGCCTTCACCAGCCTCATTGCCATACCAGATGTTTGTGTTCATGGTTGTTTGTTTAGATCAAAAATAAATACACACAGCTGTAATGTATTTTAAAGTTAAATGCCAGCCTTCAGTATCTTGTTTTTATTTCCAGTAACTCTTGTAGGACCCACATAGATTCTGTAAGCATTCTCTTGAGTGGCTATAACTGAGAATTTAGTTTAGAAATGGCTCTTCCTAGATAGAAAAAAAAGCCAATAATGAATTGATAGAGACCATTTTGGTGGACTGGTGGAAGTGGTGTGGAGCAAGCTCACCAGCTTGTTTCTCGGTAAATGATTGTTTTCTACAATAATCAAAAATAAAACTATTTTCCTTTTGCAGAATATAAATACGAACATCCTAATTTTTATTCATTACCTAGGGGAATGGTACTACTAATATTGCCATTTTGGTTCCTTTTAAACAGTGAAGTAGGAGGGAGATTCATAAATATCTGAATAGCATTACATGACGCCATGGCATAATCTTTTGTGGGAAAATCACCTCTCATTTTATGCTAGTATAGGAAACTACAATAGATTTCCTATATGATAACATTCTCGTTAGTTGTTGTCAGACTTGGTTAAGAAAGAGACTGCATAATTTCTTTTACTTTCTTTTTAATAAGGTTTTTTTTCCCATTTTTATGTGAAACTAAAAAACAGCATCATTCATGAATCTTACGCTCTCGTCAGTAAAATGTACACAATAGACACTATTGTCTATTGTGTAGACAATGTACACTATGTACACTATTATAACAAAATCTTTATTGAAGTGTTAATAAGGAAACAGAAATGTGAAAAATGTACAAAGAAGCTCAAGTCAGCATCACTGTTAGCCAGAGAGACAGCCAACATAGCAACTGATTCGGATTTTAGGATTTGGCAGAACATTGTTAGAATTCTAGCTTCATTCATTGTTTTGTATTTTTACTGAGAACAAGAAATGAGCTTATGAGGTATTCCTTCTCCCCCACAGTTCAATTGTTAAATTACGGCTTCTGGCCCTGTGTATCTCCACTCCCCCTCCCCCACTCCAGAACGTGTTGTGGTATCTAAGTAATCCATGTTTTCTCACTGAGGATGAAAACCTTTTCACAGATTTTCTACATGTTAGTCAGAGAAATCCAATTATTTCTAAAGTGGGGAGGGAGGTTGCACAACCCTGGATGAAGAAAAATGAAAGGAGGAAGCAGGCGTTAATAAAAGGTCTCATGTTATAAGTTAGTTATTTCTGTGTGGCAAAGCAGGCGAAAGGGGATTTGCATCTAATATGATTGCAATATGAATTTCAATTTTATTGAATAATGTAGAAAGACACATACGAAAAAAAAATCAGTGAAGACTTGGATTCTATCTTCCAAAATATAATAATTCTGATAATAAGAGAGATATTTAAGGTAATCCCAGTAAACTTTAATCATCTTCAATTTGTTCTGTGAGAAAGCAAGGAACTTGTTGTGGATTGTTAGAGTCTCCCCTCCTTTATGGCCCCAGTTGGTCCAAAACCTGCATGCTCTGGTTTAATCCCCTTTATAAAACATCTTTATTTTATTTTATTTTATTTATTTATTTTGTCACAACAGTATATATAAAGCCGCTGGGTGAGGTTATCCGTGGTTTCGGGGTGGACTATCATCTGTACGCTGATGACACCCAGCTGTACATTTCCACCCCGAACCACCCCAATGAAGCCGTTGAGGTGATGGGCCGGTGTCTTGAGGCCATACGGGTCTGGATGGGGAGGAACAGGCTTCGACTCAACCCTTCCAAGACAGAGTGGCTGTGGGTGCCGGCGTCCCGGTACAGTCAGCTTACACCATCGCTGACTGTGGGAGAGGAAGTACTGACCCCCAGGGAGGGAGTGCGCAACTTAGGCGTTCTCCTGGACAACCGGCTGTCCTTAGAGGATCATTTGACAGCCGTCGCCAGGGGAGCTTTTTATCAGGTCCAGCTGATTCGCCAGTTGCGCCCCTTCCTTGACCGGGACGCCTTACGCACGGTCACTCACGCCCTCGTCACTTCCCGCCTGGACTATTGCAATGATCTCTACATGGGGCTCCCCTTGAAGAGCACCCGGAGGCTCCAGTTAGTCCAGAATGCGGCCGCACGGGTGATAGAGGGAGCACTGCGTTGCTCCCATATAACACCTATCCTGCGCGGCCTGCACTGGCTACCGGTAGTCTTCCGGGTGCAATTCAAGGTTTTGGTTACCATCTTTAAAGCGCTCCATGGCTTAGGACCGGGATACCTTCGAGACCGCCTTCTGCTACCGATTGCCTCCCAACGACCGGTGCGCTCCCACAGAGTGGCCCTCCTCAGGGTGCCGTCGACCAAACAATGTAGGTTGGCGACCCCCAGGGGGAGGGCCTTCTCTGTGGTGGCACCAGCCCTGTGGAATGAGCTTCCTCCAGGATTACGACAACTCCCTGACCTCCGGACCTTCAGACGTGAACTGAAGACTCTATTATTTCAGCGTGCGGGACTAGCCTAAGAACAATGTTTTAACCAAATTTTAATGGGGGTTTTATTGGTTCTTACTGTTTTAGTGATCAGGCTTTGATAATATTTAGTTTTAATCTGGGTTTTAAATGTTTATTTATTACATTGTTTTATATTGTTTTAATATGCCTGTGAACCGCCCTGAGTCCTACGGGAGATGGTGCGGTATATAAGTTTGATAAATAAATAAATAAATAAATAAATAAATAAATAAATAAATAAATAAATAAATAAATAAGCATAAGCATGAAATAACTATACAATATATAAGCATATATATAATAACTATATGAAATTGGATACAATCAAAGGGAATCTTGGACCATAAAACTGCTAACCATAATGTTTTAAATATTGTACAATTTCATTTCAATTGATATTGACTTTGTTTTAATTGATTGATTCACTTATTTCTGTGATTTAGAAGACCTCCGATTCAATAAGATTTGGGCAGGTTTATAATCAGGGATGCAGTGGCTTAGTGGCTAAGATGCTGAGCTTGTCAATCAAAAGGTTGGCAGTTCAACGGTTCGAATCCCTAGTGCCCTGTAACGGGGTGAGCTCCCATTACGTGTCCCAGCTTCTGCCAACCTAGCAGTTTGAAAGCACATAAAAAATGCAAGTAGAAAAATAGGGACCACCTTTGGTGGAAAGATTCTGTGCACCTTTGGCGTTTAGTCATGCCGGCCACATGATCACGGAGAATTCTTCAGACAGCACTGGCTCTTCGGCTTTGAAGCGGAGATGGGCACTGCCCCCTAAAGTCGGGAACAATTAGCACATATGTGCGAGGAGAACCTTCACCTTCATCTTCAACTTTATAATGTTTACAGTGAACAATAAACACACAGACTATGTATACCTGGAAGAAACACATACTTAATCAAATAAAATTCTACAGGGTTCTGCATTCACCCTAATGCAAGGGCTGAATTGAATGTAGTTCATAAGATTGTGCTCCATGCATTTCATAATTTTGTCTTCAATCACATTGAAAACTGCATTTCAGTGGTATCTTTTAGATAACTACTGAGACCTACTCCAATTGCTTTTGGGAATTTCAAGCTGCCTACCTCGCTATTAAACAAAATTCTTACTCCAGAAAATCATATAAAAGCACATTATCATCCTAAGGAAAACTGTTTCTAATTGCATATTAGGAGAAATTAGGAGAGATTTTTTTATATAAAACTAAATGGATTCCACATACAACCCTTCCTCCAAATGAATAGAATTTTGTAATTTAAATTTTGAAAGGTTGATATAAAAATTGAATAGATGCATTAGGCAAAATTACTTTATGAATAAATCCTATATTAGGTATTACAAATGCATAAATGTTACAGATTTCCTTATACTGCAGTGAAGTAAGCAGAGGTGTGATCATGATTGATTGCTGAGCCAAGCACGAATATATCTGCTGGCCATGCCCTCTAATGACTGAGCATTCAAGAGCAGTGGGGAAAGCGCCTCCCAATTCAGAATTTTGTTTGACTGTACCTTCCTTTAAATCCAGAATTTCTTAATACTTTGGTGGATTTGATAACCACCTACAACTAGAAAAACATATAACACATGTTTATGCAATCATATAAAATAAGTTCTGAATATGCTTTAATTTTTGGTGGTCAATCCATGTAGAATTTAGTGATGCTTTTGCTGATGGGCATCTTTCTCTTTTTGAATCATACCAAATATTACATGAAAGTAAATACAGAGTTTGCTTAATCTAAATTTTGTATAAATATTGATTCAAATATACTGCTGCCATAGTGTATGTTATGGGCAGTAATATCTGATTCTGCTTTTATTTTTCATAAGCTTTTACCTTTTGAAAATGACCTAAAATGCCCAAACCATCTTAGTTTAGCTATTATTATGCTTCTGCCCATTATATAAAAATATGAAAAAATGATAGAACATATTTTCATTGAAATCAATAATAATTTTTATTCCTAAGAAACATTCTTTTGGAATGCAGATTCTGTTGGAACTAGTCCATACAGGTAGTCTTCTTATGATCACAATTGAGCTCAACTTTTCTATTGCTAAGTCAGTTTTTAATATTATCTCATATTATATATACATGGTCCTCAACTTATGATTACAACTGAGGCCAGAATTTATGTTGCTAAGTGAGAAATTTGTTTTATATAAATAATTTTTTATTTCCATTTTCCAACATCATATTTATGTACAAACTATTATCCATCATTAATCATTAATTTTTATTTATTACTGATTCAGGCCTTCCCAACTGCCACTTCCTTTCTTCACAACCTCCCTCTACCCTCTACTACTTTCCCATCCTTCATCTCCTTCACTTTACTACTTCCTCTCCTCCTTCTCCACTCCTCCCTTCTTCCACCCTATCTAACCTTCTTATTCCCCTCCTCCTTCTCTACTCTTTCCTACCTACTTTCTTCCCTCCTTCTACTTCTTTCTCCTTTTCTTCCTGAAATAGCAGTCGAGCATCCCCAATATCATTTTAAATTTTTAATTTCATATCTTCAAAAATTACTGTACATTAATAATCAATCCATGTATCATTTCCCCTTCCCCCTCCTCCCCTTCCCCCAGACTTCCCAGAGCAAATACCGGGTATTATGACCAACAATCACAAGCTAAAGTATACAAAATATACATAACCTCCCACCTTTAAAAATTTTAAACTTTAGATCCCCTCACAATAAAAATAAAACAATAAAAATAAAAAGATAGGAAAGAATAATAAAAAAAGAAAAGAAAAGAAGCAATACCAACTTCACATATTACTTCTTCTTACAGTCCCTTTTTAAAATTAATCCATCTTCTCAAATTCAATTTTTTCCCCCCACTTGTATATTCCTTCAAATTTCATAAGTCCATTTCTCAAATTACAGTCCATCTTCTCGAACTCACATTTTTATCACTTATATATTTCTTCAATTGCCATAACATTTAATGTTCGTTCTTCTTACAGTCCATTTTAAAAATTAGTCCATCTTCTAAAGTTCAATTTTTTCCCCCACACACTTGTATATTCCTTCAAATTTCATAAGTCCATTTCTTAAATTACAATCCAGCTTCTCAAATTCAAATTTTCATCACTTATATATTTCTTCAATTGTCATAAAATTTAATATCCAATCTTCCAATACTACTCCATCAATCAAATATCATTTCGAATAAAATCTCTCAAATATAATATTTCTAGCTTAACTTCATAACTTTTACTATCTACAAACGTATCAATTAAAACAAATAATCATTTAAACTACATCCACAATATAACAGTAAACAATTAAAATCATTACATCCACATTATCTGAATTCATAAATTTCACTTTCCATCCTTCACAATTGAATAATATCATCCCATAGATTTATACCATACAAATAGCAAATAACAAAAATCCTATAATTTATATCCTAAACAAATCAATTCCAAAAATTAACCATAATCAACATATTCACATCTTAAACATTCCTCCCCTCTCCCATTCTATTTTCCATCATTTCCAAACCAATTAACTTAGCATCTAACAACAAAGGATTCCCACTCTTTAAAACATTAATATAAAAATGTCTCGCTTTCATAACTGAATTAAGAAAATACTTTCTGCCTCTAAAATTCACTGACAAACCCATTGGGACTTCCCATCTAAAATATATCTGATGTTTCTTAAACTCATCCACTAAAAAAGCAAATTCTCTTCTCTTTCTTAACATTTTAGGAGGAATTTTCTTCATCATTTTTATATCTTGTCCCAATATTTGAAATTTATTTTTATAAAAGGCTTGCAAAATTTCATACCTAACCTTTTTAGTTGTAAAATAAATAACCACATCCCTCGGTACTCTATTTTGTCTTGCCCACCAAGAATTAACACGATAAATTCTTTCCATGGACATGGAATTCCATGGACATGGACTTAGGCATGGAGGCCTTTTTTCTCCCTCTAGACTTCGGAGTTGTAAATGGGGAGTTTTGACTTGGGAGCTTAGGCTCCCCCCCCCCCCGGACTTCGGAGCATTCGCAACATCTGTCTGTTATGACTTTTACCATCTGGAACGGGATCTCCTTGCGAGAATGTCCATCATCTTTTATCATCAGTGGGACCTAGGTCAGCGGTTCTGAATATGACTGCTTTATCATCATCTACGGTTACGGACAAACTCATTTTTGCGCCAATTATGCCTGTTGCGAGATATGATTTATTCTTCGTTAGAACTTCATCGTCTGCGAGGATCCTCCGCCTCGCAGAAATGGCCCTCTACGTTATCGAGGGCCTATCTCAATGATGGGTTTTGGGACCCAGAGAGATGGCATGCGTTAAGAAAGAATCTTTGGAGTTTTTTAGACAAACAATTTTTAAGGGGTGGGAGGGTAAAGGTGGGTATCGGGGGAAACCGGGGAGGAGCCAGTCCTCGTTTGCTGATACTCTATTAAGTTCGGAGGTTGAGGGAAGCCTTGTTCTCCAATTCCAGAGGATTGTTCCATCAGTACGGTAAGTGGGAGAGGCAGATATGGCAAGTGCCAAACGTGGCACTCGCTGTTTGAGAGCGATTGCGCGCTCCGGCCCCTCAGACTTTTTCCGTTCCCTGAGTGGCCAGTATCCCCAGGGTTTGGACCTTAGGCTGATGTTGTGCAATGCTAGGTCCGTAGTGAATAAAGCCCCCCTGATCTACGATCTTATATAGGAAGGGGCTGCGGACCTTGTGGGCATTTCGGAGACTTGGTTGGGCATTGAAGGGGGGGTTCCCCTGGTGGAGATGTGCCCACCGGGTTTCCGGGCATTTCATCAGCCGAGGGCCCAAGGAAGGGGTGGAGGGGTGGCGGTGGTTATTAGAGAGAGTCTGGAGCCGATGGAGGCCACTGTTCCTCAGATAGCCGGTTGTGAATCCCTTTACGTGAAGTGGGGGCGTAGGATGCAGGTGGGCTTGTTGATCACGTACCTGGCTCCTTGCTGCGTGGCAACAGCCCTGCCCGAGTTGCTGGAGTTGATAGCCGGGATGGCAGTTGATACCCCCAGGCTTATGGTCATGGGGATTTCAACTGCCATCAGCTGGTGTGTCCGGCTCGGGAGTTCATGGCCTCCATGACGGCCATGGACCTGACAATTAATTGATGCCCCACCCACGCCGGGGAAGCACACTGGATCTGATTTTGTCTCTGGACAGTGGTTGAGTGGTCTGGAAGTACGAGAATTAGCCATTGAACCTCTGTCATGGTCAGACCACTCCTCCTTCGCCTGGACTTTCGGACCGCTGCTCCTCACCGCAGGGAGACGGGACCAATACGCTGGTTCCGGCCCCAGGCGACTGATGGACCCAGAGAGGTTCCTGATGGAGCTTGGGCCGCCTCGGCGATCTGGCCCACGGCTCGGCCGAGGAGCTTGTTGCGGCCTGGGATCAGGCCGCTGGGTGCCTGGACCGTGTCGTGCCTTTGCGGCGCCTGACCCAAGGCAGATCTCAACCAGCTCCTTGGTTCTCCGAGGAGCTGAGGAGATGAACGCCGGAGAAGACGCCTAGAGAGCGTGGAGGTCCGGCCGTTCGAGCTGATCGAATACTAGTTAGGTCTTTACTCAGACCTATCTAGTGGCATTGAGGGAGGCCAAGTGGGCTATGTTTCTACCCTCATTGCGTCACCAGAGAACCGCCCAGCCGTCCTGTTTAGGTGACTCGCTCCTCCTTAACCAGGAGGTTGCGATGACCTTACAGGGTTGTGCTGAGGATTTCAGCAGGTATCTGTTTGACAAAATCGCTCAGCCGGGACGGCCTGGACCAAAACTGGGTGGTTTCGGCGAGGTGACGGAGGCTAGTCTTGTTGAGACCATCTGGGAGGAGTTTGACCCTGTGGCTCCGAGGACATGGACAGGTTGCTGGGGCGGCTGAATGCCACCACATGTTTATTGGACCCGTGTCCCTCCTGGTTGGTGCTGGCCACCCAGGAGGTTACACGAGGCTGGCTCCAGGATTGTTAACGCTTCTCTGAGGGAGGTGTTGTTCCCACCGCCTTGAAAGAGGCGGTGGTGAGACCCTCCTCAAGAAGCCTTCCTGGACCCAGCTGTTTTGAGTAACTATCGTCCAGTCTCAACCTTCGCTTTGTGGCGAAGGTTGTTGAGAGTGTGGTGGCACACCAGTTACCCCAGTACCTGGATGAATCTGTCTATCTAGACCCGTTCCAGTCCGGTTTCCGACCGGTACAGCACTGAGACAGCTTTGGTCGCATTGGTGGATGACCTCTGGAGCGCCCGGGATAGAGGTTATTCCTCTGCCCTGGTTCTCCTTGATCTCTCAGCGGCTTTTGATACCATCGACCATGGTATCCTGCTGCGACGGTTGGGGATTGGGTGGGAGGCACCGTTATCGGTGGTTCTCATCCTATCTCTCCGACCGATCGCAGACGGTGTTGACAGGGGGCAGAGGTCACCTCGAGGCGCCTCCTTGTGGGGTGCCACAGGGTCAGTTCTCTCGCCTCCTGTTCAACATCTATATGAAGCCACTGGGCGAGGTCATCAGTGGTTTTGGGGTGAGTTATCAACTGTACGCTGGATGACACCCAGCTGTACATTTCCACCCCTGACCACCCCAATGAAGCTGTTGAAGTGTTGTCTCGGTGTGGAGGCCGACGGGTCTGGATGGGGAGAAACAGGCTCAAGCTCAACCCCTCCAAGACTGAGTGGCTGTGGATGCCGGCATCCCGGTACAGTCAGCTGCAACGCTGACTGTTGGAGGCGAATCATTGGCCCCAATGGAGAGGGTGCGCAATTTGGGGGTTCTCCTGGATGGACGGTTGTCCTTTGAAGATCATTTGGCGACCGTCTCCAGGAGAGCTTTTTACCAGGTTCGCCTGGTCCGCCAGTTGCGCCCCTTTCTAGACCGGGATGCCTTATGCACGGTCACTCATGCCCTCGTCACTTCTCGCCTGGACTACTGTAACGCTCTACATGGGGCTCCCCTTGAGGTGCACCCGGAGACTTCAGTTAGTTCAGAATGCAGCCGCGCGGGTGATAGAGGGAGCCACTCGTGGCTCCCATATAACACCGATCCTGCGCAGGCTGCACTGGCTACCTGTGGTTTTCCGAGTGCACTTCAAGGTGTTGGTTACCACCTTTAAAGCGCTCCATGGCATAGGACCGGGATATCTTCGGGACCGCCTTCTGTTACCACATGCCTCCCACCGACTGCACGCCTCATAGAGAGGGCCTCCTCAGGGTGCCGTCAGCCAGACAATGCAGGCTGGCGACCCCCAGGGGGAGAGCCTTCTCTGTGGGGGCACCTACCCTCTGGAATGAGCTTCCCCCAGGACTTCGACAACTTCCAGACCTCCGGACTTTTCGCCGCGAGCTTAAAACATATCTATTCTTTCGAGCAGGACTGGCTTAATAGGGTTTTAAATATGGATTTTATTGGGGTTTATTTTATATTTTGTATTGTATTTTAAATTTAGGCTATTGGAATAAGTTTTTTATAATATTGTTTTTATTGAATGTATTGTCTTTATTTTATCTGCCTGTTCACCGCCCTGAGTCCTCCGGGAGAAGGGCGGTATACAAATTAAATTATTATTATTATTATTATTATTATTATTATTATTATTTTCAATATTAGTCTCAAAATCTTCTGGCTCCACACCCTTTATCTGAGCAAAGGCTTGCGTAAAAATCTCCTTTAAATTTTCCTTCCTATTTTGTTTCAACCCCCTCACCCTTATAGCATATTCCATTAATCTATATTATAATATTACTCTTTCTTCATCTGCCCTATCTACCTTTGCCTGTATATCTTCCATCTTATTATCTAAGTTCCAATTGTTTTGATTTTTTTGAATTTCTTCTATTTTCCTTTGCAACTCTAAATTAGCTTTATTCATTTCTGCAAGATCATCCTGCATCTGAATACAAGAGCTTAATATTTGCGCAATTGCATCCTTTACCATTTTCATTTCCCTCTTCTGCTCTTCCACCACTTCCTTAAAATCCAACATCTCTTTCTCTATTTCATCAAATTTTTGATCTATTTCTAAAAAATGACTCTCCAAAAACTCCTGTAAAGAATTTCTTAATTCCTTTTTAATTTCTTCTTTTAGTTTTTGAATCTGAGCTGAAGAAATTTCAAAGTTTTTAATGACTTTTGGCACTATTTGCTTAAAAGCCATTTTTTTAAAAAAAAAAATATAGCTTAATAATGGACCAAGAAAAAGAAAAAAAAAATTAGAAAAGAAAAATTCAAAAAACTTTTCTTCTAAATCACTATAATCCCAAAGAAGAAGAAAAAATATAAATCATAAGATTCTCGTTTCTTCCATTTAGTCAGTATCTTTCTATATATCTTCTATTTCGACACTAGCTGTTAGTAAGCATTTCTTTAACTTTCGTTTTCAGTACACACATTCCACAAAACCGCCATTTGCTTTCTTCTCTCCTATCTTCGCAGCAAATATATCCTCAGGGGCTTGCAGTCTTCTTACAAACAAGTGTTAAAACTCCAGTTTCTGCTCCGTCCACGTTACAGTCCATCATAAATCAATTCCAGCCGTGGAAATTGGACGCTTCGTTTGTCCGCCATAAAGGCAGAAGCCTCGCCCAGCCAGGAGCTTATCAGGCTATGGAAGGAGAACTCCATGACTTAGGACCGGGATACCTTCGAGACCGCCTTCTGCCGCCGATTGCCTCCCAACGACCTGTGCGCTCCCACAGAGTGGGCCTCCTCAGGGTGCCGTCGACCAAACAATGTAGGTTGGCGGCCCCCAGGGGGAGGGCCTTCTCTGTGGCGGCACCAGCTCTGTGGAACGAGCTTCCTCCAGGATTACGACAACTACCCGACCTCCGGACCTTCAGACGTGAACTGAAGACTCTATTGTTTCAGCGTGCAGGACTAGCCTAAGATAGAAGGTTTTAGCATATTTTAATGGGGTTTTTATAGGTTTTACTGTTTTAGTGATCAGGCCATGATAATATTTATTTTTAATTGGGTTTTAATGTTTATTTATTATACTGTTTTAATATGCCTGTGAACCGCCCTGAGTCCTACGGGAGATGGTGCGGTATATAAGTTTGATTAATAAAATAAATAATAAAATAAATAACTCCCCGTAAGCCTCAGAAGCTTTTTCTGTAGCTGTATTAGGGTGTCTCAACTTCAACCCGAATGCTCATCTTTCCCTCTTTGCCCGAAGGAGAGAATTCCAAGCTGTCGGACCAAGATTTACGATGTCCTGACAGCTCTACTGACTAGGGAGTTAGCAGCTAAATCATAGCTGCTTCTCCATGAAGCGGAGCCATACCGGAAGCCTCTCTAAGTGAGAAATTTGTTAAGTGAGTTTTACCACCTTTCTTGCCACAGTTGTTAAGTGAATCATTGCAGTTGTTAAATTAGTAACACGGTTGTTAAGTGCATCTGGCTTCCCCTTGACTTTGCTGGTTAGAGGGTCACAAAATGTGATCACATGATCCCAGGACATTGGAACCATCATAAATGTCAGTTGTCAAGCTTCTGAATTTTGAACATGTAACCATGGAGGTGCTGCAATGTTGTGTGAAAAATGTTCATAAGTAACTTTTTTCAGTGCCGTTATAACTTCAAAGGGTCACTAAATGAACTGTTGTAAGTTGAGGACTGCCAGTATTTTCCATGCAAGTTAGCCATGTGACTGTAGCTGCAGAGCACTTGGCTGGCAAAAGTCAATTTAGCTAGAACCCAATGTGGACAAAATTGCACATCTGTAACCTGTTCCAACTCTCCACCGAATAGTTAAATCGGATGGAGATAATTATTGAATAAGGGAGGTATACTTAAGCAATAATAATCTATTCTATAATGTAGTCTGATTATCGCTTAGTATACTATATAACCTAGGCTACTGTATTTTGAAAATCATGATGCAAAGCCAGAGTTATGTATGAACTAGGTCATTGCAATTCGCTAGTGTGTCTACTTCATCTTAAAACAAACCATGGCTTACCTTGAAATAAAAATCCAGTCAATGTGTTGCTTTATCTTTTCAATTCTACTTTCCTGAGCTCCCTACCTACTCCAACATTAAACACTCATTGTATCAAAACTTTAGATCTATAGTAGCCAGAAGGAACTAACTATATAACACTGTCAGTCAATGTCATCATGTAACCATGTCAGTTGATCAATGAATCAATTTTTATTTTAGCTGTAGGCAAGAATAAAAACAATAGCAAAAATTAAAAAAACAAAGCAAAACAGAAAGAATATAGCAACAGCACCACACAGAAAACAGCATGGACAGATAGTCCAAGCAATAGAAAATAAGTAGATGGCTGCCTGCATGTACATTCAGGAAACACAGAACAGCTGGAGAATTTAGGAGAAACAGCTCAGGAGAAGTATCTGTCACTTAAAGAAGCCATCTCCCCCTTTCTACTGATAGAGCGATTGTAGCTCTTGCTAGCCATATAGGCTGCGAGCTTTCATTTAAAAAAAACTGTGGCAGGTTTCAACAGAATTGAGTACAAAGCTTCCATCTTTTCCTGGTATCCTACTTTCTAAACCAGGGCTGTCAAACTCATGGCCCAGGGGCCAGATGTGTCACGCACTGGCCACGCCCATGCCCAGTTTAGCAACCGGGAGGGGATGCCAATATGTCATGTGACACCATCGTGACAATGGAAGTTTGACATCCCTGCTCTAAATCAATGAGTTATTTGTAAAAAGAATAAATCCAGGATATAAATAAATAATAAATGTCTCCTACAGGTTGATGTTAATTTTTAAGATTACCTGTGAGCCCAGAAGTTAAAAGGCTTGGTTAAGCTACCATGGGTTATTGGATTCATTTCTTTCTTCTTTTCAACCCAGTAAGGGAGACCTTCCCATAAACAGGGTCCTAACAACGTGATCTTGCTTTATCTCTTTTTTTTGTTCTTCTTCATATGTGGGATTTCCCACTAAAAATGCAAGTCTACAGCTCTCAAAATGCACTGATTGGGTTTGTGAGGACATTTAGAAGGCAACAAATTTAGGTAGACAGACATATCCCATTAAGCAACGGCTATAAACCACTTTCTATCTAATTCTTCCATGCCACAAAACATTTCATACAAGTAAAAATAAAAATAAGTAAAAATTTATGAAATTATATACTCAGACTTACTTTTTTTCAAAGCTCCCACCCCAAAAAACCTCAGGACATTGCAATATTTCCTCATAAACCTTACCTTTTGCAATAACTAAGTTTCAGTAATGATGTTGATAATCAATGATGTTGATTACACTTGCCTTTAATGTCTTCCTTTCAAAACCTTCCAATGTTCCTATGTAGGTTCCTATGTTCATCTTCTGCAACAATCCAAACTCAATTTACGGACTACAAATTAAAGAACCTTTTTCAAACAGTGACCACTGCATGATTGATTTTCGTCTCAATATACGTCCATACTTAAATCGTCATAACAACAGAACTCCCAACTACAACTTCAAGAAAGCCAATTACGACCTTATAAACAACGATCTTTCATTTCTGAACTGGCAAAATCTGTTTGCAACCTGCATAACCGCTGATGACCTCTATAGAGTCTTCCTACTTGAAATCAATAGAGTCATTAAATTATATGTACCACGAACGACTACCATGTCCAAGAAAAACAAACTACCCATATCAATCAAAAAAAAAATCCCTCTGGAAAAGGAACAAAAAAGGCTATGTTACAAACTTCAGAAACCGCTACAGAAACATATGCAACCAAATAAAAACTGAATGCACAAATTACCACACCAAGCAAGAAGAGAACCTTCTACGCACAAATTCTAATCGTGCCTTTTATAATTTTGTCAACAATAAACTTAAAGACTCAAGATCCATCCCACCACTAAAAGATTCTAACAACAAAGAATGCAATGACGAAACAGTCAAAGCAAACCTCTTCAACATTTTCTTTGGCTCAGTTTTTGTAAACTCCGATAACACATATTCAACATTCCACAAACAAACCAGCAATGACTATGATGATTTAATTCATATAGATTTCACAGAAGACAATGTTGGTAAAGCTCTTCACAACTTAAAACCATCGCTTTCTATTGGACCTGATGGTCTATGTGCATATTTCTTAAAAAAACTTTCCATTAATATAGCTGAACCCCTAAGTATTATCTTTGATAAAGCTTTCACTACCAGTTCTCTTCCCAAACTTTGGTCACTAGCCACAGTCATCCCCATCTTCAAAAAAGGAGACCCCAGCTTAGTCGAAAACTACAGACCGATCTCCCTTTGCTCGTCACCTGCAAAGTCATGGAATCTATCATCAACCAATCCATTACCTCACACTTAGAAACTAACAACCTACTCTCCAACAAACAATTTGGTTTCAGGAAACAGTTATCATGTAACTTACAACTTCTCCACTGCAAAAACATATGGACTTCAAATCTAGATCAAGGCAAATCAATAGATGCAATCTACATAGACTTCTGCAAAGCTTTTGACTCAGTAGTACGATAAACTTCTCCTTAAACTAACATCCTATGGCATCTCAGGACCCCTCCACAAATGGATATCTGCTTTTCTGTCTAACAGACAACAAGTGGTCAAAATTGGCAATGCTTTATCAAATCCTGTTCCTGTCAAGAGTGGCGTTCCTCAAGGCAGCGTCCTTGGACCAACACTCTTTATTCTATACATTAATGATCTTTGTGACCATATC
This sequence comes from Ahaetulla prasina, assembly GCF_028640845.1. Lineage (NCBI taxonomy): Eukaryota > Metazoa > Chordata > Lepidosauria > Squamata > Colubridae > Ahaetulla > Ahaetulla prasina. The sequence continues at coordinate 129,225,510 of NC_080540.1, forward strand.
TCAAGTAATTGTGTTCTCTTTGCTGACGATGTCAAACTATTTAACACCACAGACAACCCTTCTATCATTCAAAACGACCTTGACCATCTAACGCTTGGTCTAAAATTGGCAGCTCAAATTTCAACCAGCAAATGCTCAGTCTTACATATAGGAAAAAGAACTCTAAAACTAAGTACATACTAGATGGACATTACCTTACAGACGACCCCATCCCGTTAAAGACCTTGGAGTTTTCATGTCAAATGATCTAAGTGCCAAAGCCCACTGCAACTACATAGCAAAAAGCTCTAAGAGTTGTAAACCTAATTTTATGTAGCTTCTTTTCCAAAACACCACACTACTAACCAGAGCATATAAAACATTTGCTAGACCAATTCTAGAATACAGCTCACCTGTTTGGAACCCTCACCACATCTCTGACATCAATACAATTGAACGTGTCCAGAAATATTTTACAAGAAGAGTTCTCCATTCCTCTGAAAACAACAAAATACCTTATCCCACCAGACTTGAAATCCTAGGCTTAGAAAACTTGGAACTCCGTCGCCTTCGACAAGACCTAAGTTTAACTCACAGAATCATCTATTGTAATGTCCTTCCTGTCAAAGACTACTTCAACTTTAATTGCAATAATACAAGGGCAACCAATAGATTTAAACTTAATGTAAACCGCTTTAATCTAGATTGCAGAAAATATGACTTCTGCAACAGAATCATCAGTGCTTGGAATACTTTACCTGACTCTGTGGTCTCTTCCCATAATCCTAAAAGCTTTAACCAAAAACTTTCTACTATTGACCTCACCCCATTCCTAAGAGGACCATAAGGGGCGTGCATAAGCGCACAAATGTGCCTACCGTTCCTGTCCTATTGTTTTTCTTTTCTTCTTCCTATATATGTTTATATGTGTATATACTATATAATCTTTTTGTATGATGTTGTGACAAAATAAATAAAATAAATAAAAATAAATAAAATAGATGTCCCTACCAGAAATAGCCTACGTATATAGAACCAAGAACTCTTAAAGGCAGGGCATCATATTATGCCAAGAATGGCTAAATAACTGCTATTTTTGTAAAAACCATAGGTATTCTTTATTCCTTTGTGAGATTTTGAGCAGTTTTGCAAAAAGTTTATAATTATAACCATCAAATGCAATTGCTACTGGAAACATCATTTCTATTCCTTTCCCCGAAGCCTTCTGTCTTCTTTTGTTCTGCACAACATTTTGTTGCATTTAGTAGGTGCCTAAAGGGTTTATTTGCAACACCCTCTGTTATTTTTGTCAGATCCTGCTCAACGAGTACAATATAGAATGATTTCTGCCTAGTACGCATAGAAACTCACTGACATTGCAGTCCTTCCAGTTAGACTACTTGCCCAAATTCCATCATTGGGTCACTTTTCTTGCCTTTGAAAAGATCCTCTCAGACACCCGTCCCTAAACTGGCACACTGCAGTTATGTTGGGCTTGCAAATATCAGCTAGAAAGGATTTCTAGGAGCCACAGTCTCAACATGCCTGCAAGCGTCAGCTTGGAAAAAGCTATTGTCAAGTATATTGTGTGACGGGTGAATTCTTAGAAATGCCCATTCCGAGTTCTATGCTCACAGATTCCCCAGCACAGTTATTGCGAGTGTTCTCACTACCATCTTTGTTGCACTTCTACTTTCCCCGAATCCAGACTGTTCTCCCTCCAGCTAGCCAATAGCGGAGCACAAAAACAATAGCTTACTGGTTTCCTCTCCTGATCGTCGTTCTTCCCATGATGGTATGGAAAAGGAAATCACCTCAGTTACTACGAGGAGGAAGTAGAAAACTCCCTCACTTCATGCAGTGTAGCCAGAAATGACAGGAAAATAGTGGCAACGTGCTATGGTGCCTTGGCTTTGGGGATGGGGACTCCAAGTTGGGAGGTGGAAGTAAGCTCCTGCTTTGAGGTGTTTCTTGTGGGACAGTCATATGTTAACGATCTCCATGTGGAACAGGCCACCATGTTCGAAATGGATTGTGGCCCTGGCATTGGAGAGGTTGGATGCTAACTGTCAGCCTATAAAATACAATAGAAAATTTAAATTTAGCTGACAATTTGAACCTGCATGATACAATGAGATGCAATGAGTTCCCTTTCTCGTTGTCTACTCCTTCATAAACAGAGGTGGGTTTCAGCAGGTTCTGACCAGTTCTGGAGAACCAATAGTAGAAATTTTGAGTAGTTCGGAGAACCAGTCAATACCACCTCTGACTGGCCCCACCCCCATCTATTCTCTGCCTCCCGAATCCCAGCTGATCAGGAGTGAATGGGGATTTTGCAGTAACCTTCCCCTGGAGTGGAGAAGGAATGGAAATTTTACAGTATCCTTCCCCTGCCATGCCTACCAAGCCATGCCCACCAAGCCACACCCACAGAACCAGTAGTTAAAAAATTTGAAACCCACCACTGTTCATAATGTAATATTCACATTAATAATAGGAGTATTTAATGATCACTTCTATGAAACAAATGTTAGGGGTTTAATAATATAGTCAGGGGATTTTCACTGGATCTGTTCTTTCCTCTAATAAAAGCTAATGTAGAGTTTCTAAAGTAGGAACTGTTGAATACTTAAGTCAGAAAATGCAGTGTATGTCCATGTAGGAAATGATTGAAGAAAAACTAAAGAGTTCTTCATTTTCATTTCATATGTCTACTAGCATCAGCTACCGACTGTTTTTCTTTTAATCTGACATGTTTAAAATTGGTTTTGATGTCCAGAAATATCAGATCAAGATATCACCAGTGATGAGAAAATTGAAATAAAAATGAAAGAAATATTTGGGAACATCTAACATCATTGAACCACTAATGCGTCTGGTACACTTCCTCTGGTCTCCAGCTGTGGCCAGATCAGATGGTAAAGATGGCAAAGAGAAAACACAAGATGTAGGATTTTGTACCTCTTGGTTTCCAACACAAAAAAATCCTGAAATATGGATGCTTATCATATAATACTGTATCTCATCCTTCTGTTAACACAACAAATATGATCTCAATGGTTTTCAGCTATATAGTATTTACTGGAAATTATGGGAAATGAGCCCCTAATCTCTAAAAGGCATCTGGTTGGAGAATTATGTTGTATCTTATCTTAAAGAGATGCATTAATACGTGTTTGAAATGAGGAGGATTGCCATTTGTGATCTGCAAAGTTCCAGGTAATATTAAGCAGAAATTGCTAAGTCTTTGCTCCTATCTTGTAGTCTCCCAGATTTTCTGCAGCTTAGATATTTCTACTCTAGCAGAAATGCTGTAAGAATCCCTGCTACAAGCAATTTGTGAATGCACAGAAACACCCTGAATCCTGAACGCATGTGAAGCATTTGCATTCATATCCAGCATTCAACAAAATTCTCTGATTCTCTGGTTTCCACAAGCAGTACCAAAAAGCTCTAATTAAATGGATATCTTTAGATTCTACTACCTAGATCTACACGTGTATGTCTCACTTCTTCAACTTCAATTCCAAATTCCTCTCTAGTTGTGTCCCAGAAAATGACATAAACTGCACACAAAAACCATTTGAGTTCTATGTTTATTCTGCCTATGAAGGAGTGTCATGCTTTGATATTATTTCTGGCAAGACTTTTCTTTCCAGTCAGATTCTTGGCAGCAGATGTAAAACGGGTTGCATATTTTTCCTGCACACCCATATCAGTTGTATCACAGATGGCATTGATCACCAAAGCCAAAAGGGCTTAGCAAACCACTAATGCCAATTTTGACTAAACTTACTCCACTCTAAACTTCCGCCTTGGAAGGCGGAAAGAAATAGCTAGTGCAGTTTGCCTACATATTTGTAAAGAGGAATGTTAAATCAGTTGAAACTGAAAAGTAGGTCATTGTTGGATCTATCTACTATCATATGAAAGTATCACAGATTGCTTTCTTTCTCCCTCTCCCTCTCTCTCTCCCCGCCCCTCCCACTCTGTGTTTGTGTGTGGTGTGTATTTGAGTTACTTTAGAATGAAGCCACTTCAAATCTCACATCTATAGAGTGAATTCAATATCACTGAGTCATTAGTTCCAGCAATCTATGAAGAAAGCTGCAAGTTGCCAACTCATCTTACAGTTGTTCTGTGGGCTGCACATTCTATGAACTAGATTTTCATCAGATAACACAGGAAGGTCCACAAATGAATGCTCAGTCTCAGTGAGTGAACATCATAAAATACAGTAGTCTTCCAAATGCACATATTTGGAAGATTGGCAAAGGAAGCAATAAATAGAAAAAAGATATGTGACGCCAATGAGATAGACTTGATAGATACCGTAAGTAATAAATAATGTAATGCTATAATGCTGATCAATGTGTTTGTTTATTCTTTATTACTTTCCTATCCAACCTTTATCCTCACAACATCCCTGCAAGGCAAATTAAGCTGGTTCACCAAGTGAATTTTGTGTCTGGGTGAAGGCAAGAACTTGACAGGTGCAGAAAGTTATTGTTTATTTATAATTAAGCAAGCTCTTTGCTGTTACAGAAGATCACTGGAAAACAGATAAATAGTGAGAGAAATCAAGGCATCAATATTTTTTGCCCGCTGCTCCATTAGAAATCTCAGGGCATATTGTGTTATTGATGTAACCTAGGCCTGCCTGGGCAATGAATGGTGGCAGTGAACCCCTTTGGCAGACTTGAGTTTGGAAAAGACTAATCAGAGATGTTGAATGGCATGTCAGGAGAATGGAGGCAGAGGACATGCCTACAGGGTGCAAGTCAGGAATAAATTTTGTTTAGAGACGTCCTAATATTGCAGCTGGGGCCACATAGTCTGTAGACCTCAATTTCCATTTGTTTCCACATTGTTTCCTTGTGCTGAGCTTTTTGTTAGAGTGTAATATGCAGTATGCAATGTGTGTTTTGTTGTATATTAGTCTATACAAACTATGTATATACCCTGTGTTGCTTTTCAACCCATTTTATATTGAAACCAAATAAAGTCTGTTCATAACACACTGAATTCAATTGGTTTAGTGAGGCATTACATTTCTGAAATTCCTATTGTCAAATTTGTGAACACCATATTCATGTCGAATTACCTTAGGACTTGCCAGGAGCTGTGTCTCACCTGGCTTTTCAAATATTTTGATATATGTTTAAAGACCATTAATGGGAAGTTGGAATGCTGCAAAACTAAAATCCAATCTCAACATCGTCATTTCCAAAAATGCTTCTGGGTTCTTTAGGAGCACCATAAGATCTTTTTTAATATATAAAAATGTGGTTGGTTACGTAAACTACTTGAGGGATGACAAGGTGGCCGGAGCCAATAGGAAGTCTCTTTTGCTCATTTCTCTTCAGATAAATTCTTGACTTGTGATTGGTAATGCCTAAGACTACCAACTCAAGGTTGCAGAAATATGAATGACTATCAGTAGATAGAAAACAGATACATTATACACACACACACATATTGGCACCATGCTACCATCTAGTAATCTTCCGAAGTTTTATAGCCAAGAGCTGATAATTTTACCAACATGGTAGTCCCTTTATGAATGAGCTTGAAAAGCCAGTTGCTATATGATCTTCCCATTCCTGACAGAGATGATGGTCTAACAAAAGGTTAAAGGAGTATTCCTATTGGGCACGCTAGATATAACTAAAATATAATTTTTCACTACAACCCTGGGCTTCCAATGTGACAGATATTGAAGCAAACAGATTTATTTTAAGTCACTTTCAAGGCATGGGTTCTTGATACTTTTCTTAATTAAGCCTGCTTTATGGAATACTTGCTTCCTACAGGAAGATACTTCCATCATACATAAACAAGTACATAATAATGTAGAATATCTCTCTCAATATGAATATATAGTTTGGACAGCACATTTTGTAAACAGGTTATCTATTCTGTGCTTTAGCTATGAATAGGGTTGCACTTTATTCTTTACTATAGACAAACATGATTTACAATGAAGTAGCCTTTGCAGGCAAAGAAAGGTATTGCATTAAATGGCTGTTGAAAACCGTGTGAATATAGCTGGGAAAGTCTTGGCTTGTACAGAGGCACATTTTTCTGAGTACCAGGGTGGGGTCTCCCACTCTCCCTCTGGCTTTTACTCATTCAGTCATAAACTGGTTTTTCTAGTCCTTTTTTTTTAAAGCAAGTTTTCATCACTGCTGTTGATCACCTGCACTTTGGGAGGAGCTTTCCAGATTCCGCTTTTAGCAATGTGCACACCTTCTCAGCCTTTCCTGTCAGATCATCTCAACAGGAGCAGAGGCAGAAGCAGGTACAGCACACTCACGCCTCCCATCAAGACCCTTCCCGATATCAGCAACAGGGAGTTTCCCAGGACAACGCCAAGATGTTCAAAGGGGTGGCCAAAGGCTCGCCAAGCGGGAGCACCCCGAACAAAGGGTCCCCAACCAAGCAGTTCAAGTAAGTTGCTGATTCTGTTCATTTTCTTTTCGCAGAATTGAATAAGAGCTGGTGTTAATAAAGTAAACCTAAAGAGAGAACAATTGCCTACATATATCTTTTTAAAATAATAATAATAATGTAAAGGCTAAGAATCCAGTCTTCTGTCTACTTGTGGGGCATAACCCCACTGAATTCAGTGGGATTTATTTATGAAGATGCATAAAGATACTCAACAAGACACTAAGGAAAATAGTTTTTCCTGTTTAATAAAAACAGTCCAGGTTCCTTCTTAGTTGCTTAAATAGATTGCAAGGAACAAGTGAAAGTATTATTTGCCTAACAGGATATCTGAAAACTAAAATCTGTTTTTGTCCCTTGTGCAAGTAGGCAAAGTTGAACGTAAATTCTCTTTCTCTCATATCCCCCCATCAGCTTTTCCCAATCTGGTATCCATGCTGGATGCGAATTTTAGGACTTGTAGTTTAACATGCCTGAGGGGACAAACTTATAGCTCTTTTTCTTTTTCCCCATAGAGAAACTTGTATATCAGTCAATATCTCTAAGGCAAGAAAATCTTAAAAGAGGTACTATGTAACAATGATTGTCCCATGTAGTGGAAGAAAATACGTACAATGGACATAACACTAGTTCTATTTTAAAGAGGTTTCCAGACTTTTTATTATTTGAAATTATATTGATGATATAATTTTCTATGTAATAGTTATATAAAGATTATATAAAAAGTTGTGAATGCTCCAACACTGGAAATTTTTAAGAAGATGTTGGATAACCATTTGCCTGAAGTGGTGTAGGGTTTCTTGCCTGGGCAGGGGATTGGACTAGAAGACCTCCAAAGTCCCTTCCAACTCTTGTTATTATTATTATTATTATATTTGTTTTATGGTCAGATTTTTTTAAAAAGGATGTGTATATAGACAACATGGATTTGCGATTTCAAACACATGCACCGTCTTTTCTATTTTCCATTCGTTTAATTCCTACAAATATTTTCTGCTAGACATGCACTTCGGAAATATAACCCATCTGTCTGGTACCCTCTTTTGATCATCAGCTAGATTTGGCTACCTTTTTTTGTACACTGTAAAGACTAAATATTTCATATTCCAAAAATCATATTGGGAACTATCCGTGGAATGTGGTATTACCTTTTTGCTGGCATCACTGCAACTCTAAGAAGCATGTAATTCTTTTTTGCATCATACTAACAGAATAAGTAGCTGAAAAAGTGGGGAAAATATATTATCAGAGGGGTATTAATTTGTTAATTTCTCATTTTTCCTTTGGGAGGTCAACTCTTATTTCCTCCGCACTCCCCCAACTATACTGTTGTGATGTTGGCTGAGCCAAGAGAAAATGAATGAATGAGTCAAAGTCACTCAAGATAGTCAATAGTTGGATGTTGATTGTTTTCTTCTCTACCTAATTGTTCTCCCCATTTTTTCTCTGGTCTGATGAAAGGCGACAACTTTATCAGGAACTTAATTAGTCTCCAGAAGAAAATTTCATAATGCTACAAGTCTAATAAAAAGTAAAATCTGCCAAATTTAATAACCTTTGATTTTAGATAAATGCATAAGTAACATAGCACTTTGTGCTTACTGCTTCTGTATTTAGATAGATGGTGTACTTGAGGCTATAATGTTGTGCAATATTCAGCCTGCCATTTCATATATAGTACACACAGTTGATAAAGTATATTATAATTACCATTAGAATGATTAATTCTCATATTTTGAAAGCAAAAAAATTATGAGTGTTGCAAAGGAAACAGCCAACAGCCAGGAAGTGATTCAGCAATAGATCAAATCACTTACTGGAACAGGTGAAGTTTAATGTAAAAATCTGGTTTTGCTTTATTTTCTGAAATGTTGAGAGGAATGGATATGCTCAATTTCCTGAATTCTATTTCCTTTTCGAGAAGGAAAAAGATGTTATTATTAGAAGGCCCGGCTGCTGAAGTCTCAGCTGAAGCTGTGCTCATGAAAATACATGATTTGTAATGTTGATTACTTGTATAGTGGATACAGCTGCAAACACTGTATCCATCACATATCAATTCTCAGATATCAATTATCAATTCTCCGTACTGTGGTAGCTTCAGGGTTTGTTGTTGGCTTTTATTGTTGTTGTTCTGTTTATTTTCTTTCTTAACTACTTTACACTTTTCAAAATGTATGCCTCCCCTGAATTTTTAGATCCCTCCATCTTGTTGAAAGGTGGAATCATTATGACACAACAGAAGGAGCAGTACTTGCAAAAATGTTTTTCCTATTATTATGAACATGTTAGACTAGCAACAAAATATTGTGATGATTAGAATGTTGCTCGGTTCCATCAACCATGCATTCCGTTCCTTGTTTCCTCCGGTCCAGTTTTTGATTTCTTCTCCCAACCAAGTGAATGTTCAATTCTCAATGCCTATATTAGGAATTCATTCCTCAGATTTTTATCCTTTTTAAATTTTCTCATCCAACTGAATTTCACTTGTTTTCTTCTGAAGTTTGGGAGGAGCAAGAAAAAATGGTGAAAATACCTTGGTTAAAAAAAAAAACTTTACTGCAGTTTTTCCATTCATCGTCAGCATCTATTTTGCCTTTTTATTATAGTGCTTAACCATGGATTTGCGAATATATTTTTTGAGCCTAAGAATACTGTGGGCTAGTCGAAAGCCTAGAAAAAAGGCTTCTATTCAAATGACAACTGAAAAGAGAGAGAGAATTCATTAGGTTTTACTCAAAGGTCGCAGAACTCAAAAACAATCTTGGTTACAAGTTCTTACTTTACTTCTCAAATTTTACAATCAAATTTTATGGTATAGCATCCGCTGAATTTTTTTGGTAGTTTATCCAGAGCATTATGAAGAATATGATTGTTTGTTTAAGTGATTTTCTTGAAGCTAATCAGGTAGCTTATCTTGAAACAAATTGAAGATGTAATATTGTTTCTTTACTTTTCTAGATTACACCTCATTTATGCAATAAATGTGCAATATGAAGTATGTAGCTGAAGTAGATGTGCAATCTTAGTACTTCGTCAAAACTAAAAGTCTCTCAGCTATGAGAATTCTTGAATGAAAATTATGTGGGACTATTTCATTGCATACTCCCTATGCAGCATTCTTATTTATACATATCTGAGAATTAGTCCTATAGGGCATTTATTTATTTATTTATTTATTTATTATTTACATTTGTATACCGCCCTTCTCCCGAAGGACTCAGGGCGGTTCACAGCCAAATAAAAATACAATACTATAAATACAGATTAAAAATACAATTAAAAAACTTATTAAAATTGGCCAGAATTAAAATTTGGAACTAAAAACCCCTTAAAACACATTAAAACACATTAAAACACTACCCCAGTCCAGCGCAGATAAATAAGTAGGTTTTAAGCTCGCGGCGAAAGGTTCGGAGGTCCGGAAGTTGACGAAGTCCTGGGGGGAGTTCGTTCCAGAGGGCGGGAGCCCCCACGGAGAAGGCCCTTCCCCTGGGTGTCGCCAGACGACACTGTGGCGCCGATGGCACCCTGAGAGCCCCTCTCTGTGAGAGCACACGGGTCGGTGAGAGGTATTCGGTAGCAGCAGGCGGTCCCGTAAGTATCCCGGCCCTATGCCATGGAGCGCTTTAAAGACATTCACCAACACCTTGAAGCGCACCCGGAAGGCCACAGGTAGCCAGTGCAGCCGGCGCAGGATAGGTGTCACTCGGGAGCCACGAGGGGCTCCCTCAATCACCCGCGCCGCTGCATTCTGGACTAACTGCAGCCTCCGGATGCCCCTCAAGGGGAGCCCCATGTAGAGAGCATTGCAGTAGTCCAGACGAGACGTCACAAGGGCGTGAGTGACTGTGCACAAGGCATCCCGGTCTAGAAAGGGGCGCAATTGGCGCACCAGGCGAACCTGGTGGAAAGCTCTCCTGGAGACGGCCGTCAAGTGGTCTTCAAAAGACAGCCGTTCGTCCAGGAGAACGCCCAAATTGCGCACCCTCTCCATCGGGGCCAATGACTCGCTCCCGACAGTCAGCCGCGGACTCAGCTGGCTGTACCGGGATGCCGGCATCCACAGCCACTCCGTCTTGGAGGGATTGAGCCTGAGCCTGTTCCTCCCCATCCAGACCCGTACGGCCTCCAGACACCGGGACAGCACTTCGATGGCTTCATTGGGGTGGCCCGGTGTGGAAAAGTACAGCTGGGTGTCATCAGCGTACAGCTGGTACCTCACACCAAAGCCACTGATGATCTCACCCAGCGGCTTCATATAGATGTTGAACAGAAGGGGCGAGAGAATCGACCCCTGCGGCACCCCACAAGTGAGGCGCCGCGGGGTCGACCTCTGCCCCCCCGCCAACACCGTCTGCGACCGATCGGAGAGATAGGAGGAGAACCACCGATAGACGGTGCCTCCCACTCCCAATCCCCCCAACCGGCGCAGCAGGATACCATGGTCGATGGTATCAAAAGCCGCTGAGAGGTCTAATAGGACCAGGGCAGAGGAATAACCCCTATCCCTGGCCCTCCAGAGATCATCCACCAACGCGACCAAAGCCGTCTCAGTGCTGTAACCGGGCCGGTTACATTAACATGGTACTGCTGACTTCTCAGGGGAAAATATACAGCGGATAAAGAAATCCATGGTGATGTTATAAAACCCATCCATCTGAACTAGAAATGTTTCAAGAATTCCACTGATTTGCAGTATATATGTTTGTAATAAACAATGAAAAGAATTTGGTTTTCAACCTTGGCTGATGTATGCATGTGGGCAAGGGTGTGTGCTTCAATGTGCACAATAACTCCATGGTGAATGCTTTCACTAAGAGAGAGTTCTACCATATTGCTGGAGGAAGCTGTCTTGTACTTACTGACACTATGGCTATTTTCCCCAATCATGTTAATCATACTTGGTTCTGTTTAGTGCACGATGTGAATGCAGTAATTGTGGTTTTTAAATCATTAAAGCAAAACTAGTCAATTAAGAAGAACCAGCTGTCCAGGATTTTAGCCTGCAAGGAATACTTTTACTAATGATGCTAAATAGTAAGATTCCAACTTTTTAAACACGTAAAGCATATTCTATTCTAAACCAAAATACAATGGTCAAGCACAGCAATGATAAATTTTATCCATTTTCATTTATGGGCTTTTCTTGAGATGTGGGCTTTCTGATAATAATCAGCGATGTGGTTTTGTTTTGATAGTTTTCTCTGGTAATTTCAGTAAAAACGACCCAGATTCCAGAAAGGTGTAGAATTGTAATATGCTACGATGTAAAGTAACACCTCTGAAAATGTAGAGTATCTATATTAACCTGATAATATATTCTTCCTACTTTACAGTACATCTAAAACATCTATAGTTAGATAATATGGCTTTATATTCAGCTGAGTCTGTGTATTCTTAATCTGTTATTTGTTCTTTTGTGTTGTCAGTTGGTTTTTCTTCACCAAAACAAAAGGCAAATAACATTGGTGGTGTAGACCCATGCAACTATAAGATGCATGGACTTCCCAGCATGCTGGCTGGGGAATTCTGGGATTTGACATCCATGCATCTTAAAGTTGCTGAAGTTTTGAGAAACACCAATTTAGACTAACTGGAATTACCTTCCCAAAACTTCCCTCAAATGAGAGCAAATTCCCAGCACATTCAGTGGGCTTTAGTCTTGGAAAAGTCTGCTTTAGATTTTGGATCCAAGATTATGATGTTTCATCTAGATTTTGGATCAAGATTATGATGTTTCATCTAGACACCCAGGGGAAGGGCCTTTTCTGTGGGGGCCCCCACCCTCTGGAACGAGCTTCCCCCAGGACTTCGCCAACTTCCTGACCTTCGAACCTTCCGCCCCGAGCTTAAGACACATCTATTTATTTGCGCAGGACTGGACTAGAATTTTTAAATGTTTTAAATTTTAAATTGGATTTTAATGGGGTTTTATTATTTATATTCTTATTTTAAATATTCGGCCTTATGTAATAAGTTTTTTAAATTGGTTTTTTAAATTCTGTATATATATGTGTTTTATATGGCTGTAAACCGCCCTGAGTCCCTGGGGAGATAGGGCGGTATAAAAGTGTGAACAAATAAATAAATAAATAAATAAATAAATAAATAATAGTTTTCCAGATTTTGCTTTTGATACAAATAACTTTTGTAGCTTCTGAATCCATTGTAATTTACTATAACTCTATCCATGTTATCCCTGTTTTATAGTCTATGTAACATGGCTGGGCAGTGTTCTGTATCCACTGTTTTTATTTATTATGCCTGCCTGCTTGTCATGCAGCTCAGGACAATGAACAAAACAACCGAGAAGGCAAATAAGCTAAAAAATGTAATTAAAAACATTTCATGCCAAGGGCAGTTTAGGCATTCAAACCATTAAGATGGGCTACTGATTCAGTACCTGAAGGATGAGCTGGATCTTCATGGCTTTTTAAAAGACAGACAGGGTCAAAGCCATCCAAGGGGAATATACTGTTCCGAATAGTGACAGAGGAGGTACATCGGCTTGTCCAACAAGATAGAACTTGAATGGTGGAACCTGGAGAAGGTCAATTCAATCAGGTACAGGCAGAAGAAATAGGAGACTTGTAGAACTTTTTAAGTGAGAACCAGCACCTTGAATTGGAAGCCCATTGGCAACTAATGCTGCTTGTATAGTATGCCTTGGGAGGGGGTATCCATAGCTACTCATGCTGCTGCATTCTAGCTATAGTTTGAGTTGTGTTGAAAGGCAGTCCCAAGTATAGAGCACATCCCAGTGGTCCAAAGACAAAAAAAGGAGCACACAGGGGGCCAGTTCAGCAGTTTGGATCCCTAGTACAGGTCTCCTGTGTGAGCAGGGGATTGGACTAGGTGACCTTTAAGGTCCCTTCCAACTTTGTTACTGTTAATGTGTTAACGTGCAGCTTCTTCAAGGCTGCATCTAGCACCTCTTAGCTCCTCCTTAATCTAAAGACATCTTTTCCTAGGATCAAGGTCCTGCATATGAAGGATGATCTCAGGAGACCCTGCTACTTTAAGTTTTTGCCCTTTGCATGCTCTGAAATAACATTTTGGCTTTGAATTTACATATAGATACACCATGTGTAATAAGACATGTTAAGCAATTATGCTATATCGTGTTTTCTGAGTTCCAATCTTTATGTTCCTGAGGTCTGATTTGTTTTAGGAAACTTATTAAGCTCCTCCATATGCAGTCTGATGCGCAAAACATCCTCAATATGCTTTATTTCTATAGTGTTTTACAGTATTACTACCCTCAAACTACCTCTCCACCCCAGCTCAGCTTTCATTCAGTAGTTGAGTGTAGAGAACGGCAGCCTAGCCTGAGATATCATCTAATCAACATTCAGTTTCTCTGTTCAAACATGCCACAGTTTACAGTTCCACTCCCTGGTCCTGTTTCTAGAACTCAGTGAATTCATAAGCAGCACAAAGGAAGCAAAGATTTATAAAGAGACAAAAAAAAAAGTTTCAAGCATCTCCTCCATAGGCACAGTCCATGAAATTGTCTTCATGAATTTCATTGCATTGCTCTATTGCCTTGCAAAGCCATTCACTAAGGTAGTCAGTTACTTATTTATTTATTTATTTTGTCACAACAATATATGTAGGAATCATACAAAAGATTATATAGTATATAAACATATATGGGTAAATATAAGGAGGCATAAGCATATATATAGAAAGAAGAAAAGAAAAACAATAGGACAGGAACGGTAGGCACGTTTGTGCGCTTACGCACGCCCCTTATGGTCCTCTTAGGAATGGGGTGAGGTCAATAGTAGAAAGTTTTTGGATAAAGCTTTTAGGATTATGGGAAGAGACCACAGAGTCAGGTAAAGTGTTCCAAGCACTGATGATTCTGTTACAGAAGTCATATTTTCTGCAATCTAGATTAAAGCGGTTGACATTAAGTTTAAATCTATTAGTTGCTCTAGTATTATTGCAATTAAAGCTGAAGTAGTCTTTAACAGGACATTACAATAGATGATTCTGTGAGTTAAGCTTAGGTCTTGTCGAAGGCGACGGAGTGGGAGTTACGTGGGAGATGGAACAGATAAATTGTTTGGAGGACCCGTAGCAAAAGCAGAGAATCTAAACATGGCTTTTGGGTTCATAGTAATCATAGTTATTGACAAACTGCATTTTTGCTACAAATCTTTCAACCATGCAACCATGATTGCTAACTTTCAGCTAAGTGCCTGCACTTGAAAGGAGAAACATGAGCAGGGATCACAGTGGGTAGTCTGTCCTATCTAGATTAATAAGTGTTCAACCATAGCAAAATCAGAGGGAGGATGAAAAAGATTTCATTTTTAAGGTGTTAAAATAAGCATCATATTTATGATTTTGCAGAACATACCACAGCTTTGCAACTGGAGAAATGTGATTGGCTTGGGGAGGGTATTTCAAAACACCCATAATAGTTGCCAACTAGTTGACAGCCATGAACAGAGCCTAATTTTTTGAGAGAGGACAGAACTACTTGATACAAAAAAAAACCCCCACACAATTGCATAACTATTGGTTTGGCATGGAAGTCTTTGTTTGTATTGACTGAAAACAATTACTAATTTGGAAGAAAATAGAAGATTGTAAATAATCTGACATACGGCTGATACTGGCTGGCTGCAGTTATTTTACCTTGGTAAGGAAATATAAAACATGGTTGTCCAATCTCTTCTTTGTAATCTTCAGTGATGGAGCATTCCCAATTTCTAAAGGCAAGCCATTCCACTGATTGATTGTTTAATTGTCAGGAAATTTCTCCTTAGTTCTAGGTTGCTTCTCTCCTTGATTAGTTTCCATCCATTGCTTCTTGTCCTGCCTTCAAATGCTTTGGAGAATACGTTGACTCCCTCTTCTTTGTGGCAGCACCTGAGATATCAGAAAACTGATATCACATCATTCCTAATCCTTCTTTTCAGTAAACCTCATTTCCTAATTTGATTTCTATTTGGGAACTTCTACAACCAGAAAATGTATCTCCAGAGGATATGTGCATGGGTTAAAAGGTAGGAAAATCATGGAGTTGAAGAAGCATCTAGCATATTTTTATAGATTAAAAATATTTGATATAAACAGACAGGAAGAATTATTTAAATGAGAGGAAGAGTTAACATAAATCCTGCAAAAGAGAGATGTGTCTCATCAACTATTTAGAACAGGGGTTTCCAACCTTGGTAACTTTAAGCCTGGCGGACTTCAACTCCCAGAATTCCCCAGCCAGTCCACCAGGCTTAAAGTTGTCAAGGCTGGAGACCCCTGATTTAGAACCTTTTGAAATATAATCCAGCAATAAGAAGGAAATTATCAGTTGTCCTTATGAGTAGTTGGGCTTCCAGACAAGCAATAGTTGTTACATCAACCCTGTACCAAAGACTCCAAAGTAAGGAGTCTGTGTGACTTCAATTCATACCGTACCTTTTCTTCAATCGATTCATGAGGACAGGTGTGATTTATTTTGCCCAGATGTTTTTTTCTTGGAAAGCTAAGAATGAGGCCTCCACTCTAGCATTTGAATTTCCCACAGAGTCCTAGAACAGGGCTCTCTAACCTTGGCAACTTTAAGACTTGTGGACTTCAGCTCCCAGCAAAACTGGCTGAGGAATTCTGGGAGTTGAAGTCCACAAGTCTTAAAGTTGCCAAGGTTGGAGACCCCTGTCCTAGAGCATCTGATATGGCATGCAATTTGCTCAGAAATTGCAGAAACATTTGGATCAGTGGTGAAATCCAATTTTTTTTACTACCAGTTTTGTGGGCATAGCTTGGTGGGCATGGTATGGCTTGGTGGGCATGACTTGGTGAGCATGGCAGGGGAAGGATGCTGCAAAATCTGCATTCCCACCTGACTCCAGGGGAAGGATCCTGCAAAATCCCCATTCCTTCCCCACTCCTGGGGGAAAGATTTCAAAATCTCCATTCCCACCCCACTCTGGGGCCAGCCAGAGGTGATATTTGTCGGTTCTCCAAACTGCTCAAAATTTCTGCTACCGTTTCTCCAGAACCTGTCAGAACCTGCTGGATTTCACCCCTGACTTCGATGATGGGCAGCATCCCAAACTCTTCAACTATTGCCACTTAAATCCAGTGACTTGTAAAAACAGGTAGACTAGCCAAAATAAGTGAGTCAGTAATGGCATGTTACTAAATGCTAGACACTATTATTGTCCTGCCTGGCCATCTTAAAAGCAGCACATAGCACTTTTCAATCCTGTGCATTTAGAGAGAACTTTTGCTGATCGCGAAAGGCCAAAGTCCAGAAACAAGAAAGGTTTCTGTGTGAACACAAATTGTTCTCTCCCCTCTAATGCCTGTATGGGTTTCTCTTTTTTTTAAAAAAACAATATAACACCCTGAGTCACAGTGTTATGGTTTCTTACATCCCATGCCATGAACAACAGAGTGTGAACAAGCATCTTGAAACTGTGACTTTCCTTTGGTTGGTCTCTGTAGAAAGGGATTTCATGAAAGTAAATACAATTGACAGGTTTGTCTCAACATGCCTGAGAAGCAATGTAGAATGACTCACATTCCTTCTAGTTTGGCAGGAAATAACACTGGAATTCTGGGTGGTGCTCAAGTATTTGCTACCATGTCTCCTCCTCATTCCTGGGAGGGGAAGGCTATGAGGCTGAACAGGAGACAAGCAGATTGTGCAACTGACTGAAAAGAATGACAAACTAGTTTCTCTTTCCAGACTGTGGAGGGCCAATGACCTCTGAGGAGTGGGGTGGGAGAAAAGAAATCATTACACAGGTGTATAATTTTTTCCCCCAGCTACAGTGCTGCTGTTATTATTTAAGTGCTAACAAGTTGACATTAGATACAAGAAATTGCAGTAATGCAGAAGCAGGGGCAACCTTATGCTCTGGGGAACTGGGGTGGAACTGGAACCAGTTGGCGGTAATTATAGGGTGCCAGATTTCAAGTCAAACAATCCTTTTCTACAGTAAAAACAAATCTGCTTTAGGAGGTAAGTGTGCTCTCTTTTGCCTGACACATTTTGAGCAATGGCCGGGAAGCTATTTTTCAGCAATGCTATTGCTGCATTCTGCATCTGAATTTGGTATCGAATAGGAGCTGGTCTCCCATGCCTCCAAAAAAATATCTTCCAACATTATAGCTTTATTATTTAATCATGAGGGACTAGCCTAAATGTATTTTAAATGTATTTTAATTATAGCTTTTAAATTTTAAAGGGTTTTATGTCGGCTTTGACCGTTTTAGCAATCTGGCCAATTAATATATTTGTTTTAAATGTTTTTAAATCCATTATTTATATTATGTGTATTTGTGTATTTTTAATATGGCTGTACACCACCCTGAGTCCTTCGGGAGAAGGGCGGTATAGAAATTGGATTAATAAATAATAAATAAATAATAAATAGCTATCTTTGTATGATATGCTAAACTAAAGCATACCAAGGCTAGGCTTAATATGCTGTCCAAATTTGCAGTCCTGACTTGCCGTAATCACAGTCTGGAATCATAGTTTAGAGCAGTGTTTCTCAACATTGGCAAGTTTAAGGTGGGTGGACTTCAACTCCCAGAATTCCTCAACCAGCTTGGGAAAATCCACCCATCTTAAACTTGCCAAGATTGAGAAAACAATGATTTAGAGTATGTTTATTTTCCTTGACTGTGCTCTCAAAACTGTAATACCAGAAATAATCCCATCCCTTCATCCTCTAGAACAGGGGTCCCCAACCTTTTGGACCTCAGGGACCACTAAATTCATAATTTTAAATCCTGAGGACCACTTATATGATCTGCCTAATGACCGGCTGGGTGGATGTGGGTAGGTGGTCATGTGACTGGGTGGGCGGGGCCAACTCAATGTCAAACTCACATCAAGGGGGGGCCTTGCCAGCCTCTACTCGCTACTCCTCTCCTGCCCGCCCGGGCTCCTTAGATTGGTCTGGCCGAGAAGGAGGCTCAGCAGAAGCACCTCACTGAGGACTATGAGCATAGGCTTTCAGAGGGAAGACCTGTGGGAGTGCAAGCCAGGTAACGGCGCCTGGAGGCTCAATGGGCTGAGATGGTCAGCCAGTTCCAGGCCATGAGGCAGTCCCACTGGAACCAGGCCCTCTGGCTTTTTGCCACCAGCGGTGCTTCCCTCCAGCCTTTGCCCAAAGCCCCACACCAGGAGGCTGAAGCAGACCCCAAGTTGGAATTTCTGCCCTCCTCTGCCCCACACAAGAAGACCCCAAAGGGGGAGACTCTCTGCAGCAACACAAACGTTCACTGCATATATCCGGTCCAGGGGCTGTATTTTGAGGACCCCTGATTTAGTGCAATATAAAAAATGCAAATACTTTTTCTGCGGACCACCAAAATTTTCTTGCGGACCACCAATGGTCCACGGACCGCCAGTTGGTGACCCTTGCTCTAGAAACAGGGTCAGGTAGCAAGAACATACCAAATCTGCTCCTATGGTACATGCAGCTCAAGTTAAACTATTACCTGCTTGGGGCTTTTTGAGAATATTCTGAGAAGAGTAAAAAAACAAAAAGTGAAAGACTGCCCGAGAAAGAATGACATTGTTTACTCGTGTATAGGCCTGTCCTGCAAACAAAGTTTATGCGTCTATGAAAATATGATGTTCCTGAAACTTAAAAGCTTCCTTTGAAGAATATCTAGACTGAATAAAATTAATTAAACAACATTTTGTTGCAGTGTCAACCATTTTTTCTAGAAGGGCTGGTTCATTTCCCTACATATTGCCAACGGTATTATTTTCACATGATTATGTATCAATATATCCCTCCTTTCTTTGGAGGATCAGCACACACTTTTCATTCCACAATAATAATTTATTCTAGGATTTGCTACTGTTCTAGTAATGTATGACTAACAAGGAGAGGGCTTAAATTGGATTTTAATTTGAAAGAACAGTCAGCATTTTAGTTGTAATGCCATAAAACTCTTTGTGAATCTCTGAAAGATTTTGATTTCTAACTTTTGATTTTGTCTCATTGAAATGATAGGATGTGTTTTAAGACATACAGCCCTGATGTACTGAAAGCCTTTGATTATTTTCTGGTCTACTTAGAAAGGCTGGTACCTATTGTGAGGAAACGGTGCTTCCAGATGACCAGCCTCTCCATTGACTTAAGGCCAAACTGGATTTTGCACAGCAAATTAAAGAAAATGCTCCAGTGTAGAAAGAGTTAAGATTCCTTCTGTAAAGTCTATTATACTATGATTCTCATGAGGGATGTTTGCAGAGTGTGGACAAAAAAACCCCAAGATGGCAGTAGGGTCAAAGCTCCACCTATTTTTTTATGTGCTTCATGGAGCTTCAGTTGTATTATTGCAACTGCCATCTTAGATTCTTTGACCATATAAAGCCCAGTTTCTTATACTTTGTTTTCCATTTTATTATTATGTTCTTTATGTTGCAATTAATATCTCTGCAACCTGGAGGCTGTTCTTTTCACATGGTTATGTGAAAGTTTTGTAGAATGCCTGATTCCCAAATAGCAATAGCACTTAGACTTATATACTGCTTTATAGTACAGCCCTCTCTAAACAGTTTACAGAGTCAGCATATTGCCCCAACAATCTGGGTCCTCATTTCATCCACCTAGGAAGGATGGAAGGCTGAGTCAACCTTGAGTGGGTGAGATTTGAACTGCCGAACTGCAACTAGCAGTCAGCTGAAGTAGCTTGCAGTACTGCACTCTAACCACTGCACACCTTGGCTCAAATGGTTTAAACACATCTGGTGTATGATATTTTACAATTGAAGGTGACAATGGGCACCACTAATATTGATATTAACATTTTATTAGTTAATATAAAGTGGCTTTGTTTTATCTTATAGTAGTTAAGAGGTTGTATTATGTGCCTCTGGTATTTGATGGAAAAATGAAGTAATAATTAAAATATGGGGCTTAACTGTCAGTGAGTTCAGAGTTTTTGAGTTTGTTTGTGTGTATCAGAGCTGTCAAACTCGCGGCCTGCCAACGCCCTATTTAGTAAAAAAGTCATGATATAAGTGATGACACCGTAATGATGCAAGTTTTACACCCTTGGTGTATATTATATAATTCCTGTTCAAAATACAAGCTTAGTTGTTGAAAAGCTAATGAAGAAAATGAATGCTGTGGACTTCTAGAGGAGGTGTTTGGAAATGTGGAGTCGACAATCACAGCCAAAGACCAAGGAATTAATGAGTAAACTGGTTCCTTGGAACCTGTCCAGATAAAGAGAGAATGAGAGATCATCCACATGTGCTCTGGACAGCTGCTCCTCATAAGGCGATCATGCGACAGATATTTTCTGAGATTCTGAACATTGGAAAACAGTGTGATTAGCTATCTTGCTTGTGACCATAGCAGAACTTTTTAAAGGACACTAAGTTTGCAAACCTCACTTTTTATCCACTTTCAGAAATTGCCTATAAATAATCTTTAAACTATTAGAGACCTTTGGTACAACCAGTTTGAAAAATCTTAACTGCGTGAGACTATCTTCAACCATGAACAAAAGAATAATTAATTACAAGCTTAAGTACTTAAAGAACTTGAAATAAATAGCAGAAAGCTAAACAAGATTTTGATCTAAATAACTTCCAAATGGATAAATGGTCCAGATAAATTTGGAATATTGTGTTTTACTGTAAAATTTTGGTATTAACTATAAAAAATAAACAATTTCTTATGAGAATTTTTTTATTTATTTTTTCTATCCTGGCAGTTGCAAGTTAATAACAAAAGATAATTTATTTTAGGAACTGGACACTAGAGGAGACAAAAGAGTTTAAGCAACAGAAAAAAATACAAGCTGGATGAAACTTAATACTGGGACTTATAAAACAAGACAAAACACAATAAGATCAGAAATATTAAAGGAGATCTTTGATGAATGGAGCCAGAAGTTAATAACTACAAGTGTGTGTAGTGGCCAGAATACCCGAGTGGCCAGAATACCCAGGACTTGGGCCTTCGGCTGATGTTATGTAATGCAAGATCCGTGGTTAATAAAGCTCCCCTGATTTTAGATCTTATCCAGGAAGGGACCACGGACGTTATGGGCATTACGGAAACCTGGTTGGGCACGGAAGGGGGGGTTCCCCTAGTAGAGATGTGCCCACCAGGTTTCCGAGCATTCCATCAGCCGAGGGCCCAAGGTAGGGGTAGCGGGGTGGCGGTTATTATTAGGGAGAGTCTAGAACCAAGGGAGACCACTGTGCCTCAGATAGCTGGGTGTGAAACCTTCTATGTGAAGTGGGGTCGTAGGACTCAGGTGGGTTTGTTGATCACGTACCTGGCTCCTTGCTGCGTGACAACAGCCCTGCCCGAGCTGTTGGAGTTGCTAGCTGGGTTGGCAGTTGAAACCCCTAGACTGCTGGTCATGGGGGATTTCAACTTGCCATCAACTGGCACGGCATCCTTGACCGCTCGGGAGTTCATGGCTTCCATGACGGCCATGGACCTGACTCAATTAATTGATGGCCCTACTCACACTGGGGGAGGCACCCTAGACTTGGTTTTTATCTCTGGCCAGTGGTTGAATGATCTGATTTTAAAAGATTTAGTTATCGATCCTTTGTCATGGTCAGATCATTCTCTCCTTTGTCTGGACTTTCAGACCGTTACCCACCGCCGCAGGGAGACGGAACCAATGCGTTGGTTCCGTCCCAGGCGCCTGATGGACCCTGAGAGGTTCCTGACGGAGCTTGGGCCGCTTCCTGAGAATCTGGCCCACAGCACGACTGAAGAGCTAGTCGCGGCCTGGGAACAGGCCGCGGCTGGAGCTTTGGACCGTGTCGTGCCTTTGCGGCCTCTGACCCGGCGTCGGTCTCAACCAGCTCCTTGGTTCTGAGTGAGATGAAACGCCAGAGAAGACGCCTAGAGAGTGTCTGGAGATCCAGCCATTCTGAGGCTGACCGGACACTAGTTAGGTCCTATAGCAGGACCTACCTAGTGGCACTGAGGGATGCGAAACGTTCCTACGTTTCCTCCCTCATTGCGTCGGCAGATAACCGCCCGGCCGCCCTGTTTCGGGTGACCCGTTTTCTCCTTCAACAGGAGGGGCGGGAGGACCCCCTACAAGGGCGTGCCGAGGAGTTTAACGGTTATCTATACAATAAAATCGTTCAGCTTCGGGACGGATTGGATCAAAATTGGGTAGATCCAGACGAGAGTTCCGAGACCCGTCTTGTTGAGGTGGTTTGGGATAATTTTGACCCTGTGATTCCCGAGGACATGGACAGGTTGCTGGGTAGGCTGAATGCCACCACATGTTTACTGGATCCGTGCCCCTCCTGATTAGTACTGGCTACACAGGAGGTGACACGAGGCTGGCTCCGGGGGATTGCAAATGCTTCTTTGCGGGAGAGGGTCTTTCCCGCTGCCTTGAAAGAGGAGGTGGTGAGACCCCTCCTCAAGAAGCCTTCCCTGGACCCAGCTGTTTTTGGGAATTACTGGCCAGTCTCCAATCTTTGCTTTACGGCGAAGGTTGTAGAGAGTGTGGTGGCATGTCAGCTACCCCAGTACCTGGATGAAGCTGTCTATCTAGACCCGTTCCAGTCCGGCTTTCGGCCCGGATACAGTACGGAGACAGCTTTGGTCGCGCTGGTGGATGATCTCTGGAGGGCCAGGGATAGGGGTTATTCCTCTGCCCTGGTCCTATTAGACCTCTCAGCGGCTTTTGATACCATCGACCATGGTATCCTGCTGCGCCGGTTGGAGGGGTTGGGAGTGGAAGGCACCGTTTATCGGTGGTTCTCCTCCTATCTCTCTGACCGGACGCAGACGGTGTTGACAGGGGGGCAGAGATCGACTCCGAGGCGCCTCATGTGTGGGATGCCACAGGGATCGATTCTCTCACCCCTCCTGTTCAACATCTATATGAAGCCGCTGGGTGAGATCATCAGTGGCTTTGGGGTGAGATACCAACTGTACGCTGATGATACCCAGCTGTACTTTTCCACCCCGGGCCACCCCAACGAAGCTGTCGAAGTGCTGTCCCAGTGTTTGGAAGCCGTACGGGTCTGGATGGGGAGGAACAGGCTCAAACTTAATCCCTCCAAGACAGAGTGGCTGTGGATGCCGGCACCTCGGTACAGCCAGCTGCAGATGCGGCTGTCTATCGGGGGCGAGTTGTTGGCCCTGATGGAGAAGGTACGCAACTTGTGCTCCTGGCGTGCTCCTGGATGGTCGGTTGTCCTTTGAAGATCATTTGGCGACCGTCTCCAGGAGAGCTTTTTATCAGGTTCGCCTGATCCGCCAGTTGCATCCCTTCCTGGACTGGGATGCCCTATGCACGGTCACTCATGCTCTCGTTACCTCTCGTCTGGACTACTGCAATGCTCTCTACATGGGGCTCCCCTTGAAGAGCACCCGGAGACTTCAGCTAGTCCAGAACGCGGCTGCGCGGGTTATTGAGGGAGCGGTTCGGAGCTCCCACGTAACACCTATCCTGCGCAGACTGCACTGGCTACCTGTTGTTTTCCGGGTGCGCTTCAAGGTATTGGTTACCACCTTTAAAGCGCTCCATGGCTTAGGACCGGGCTACTTACGGGACCGCCTACTGCCGGCCTCTATCTCCCAGCGTCCGGTGCGTTCCCACAGAGAGGGACTCCTCAGGGTGCCGTCAGCCAAACAATGTCGACTGGCGGCCCCCAGGGGGAGGGCCTTTTCTGTGGGGGCTCCTACCCTGTGGAACGAGCTTCCCCTCGGGCTTCGACAACTACCTGACCTTAGGACCTTTCGCCGTGAACTTAAAACCTATTTATTTCATATGGCTGGACTGGCCTGATTCTTAAATTTTTAAATTTTAATTGTGGGTTTTAAATTGTTGTAATTTGTATGGGTGTAATGTTATTTTAAATTTTTGGCATATTTGAATCAGTTTTTTAAGGTTTGTTTTAATTATGGTGTATATTTCTGTTTTGTATTTTACTTGCCTGTTCACCGCCCTGAGTCCTTCGGGAGAAGGGCGGTATACAAATTAAAACATTATTATTATTATTATTATTATTATTATTATTATTATTATTATTATTATTATTATTAATAATATTAATATTAATATTAATATCAATATTATCAATAATAATGCCTGCTCCTATGGATAGACTATGAACAAAAATTGTTAACAAATGACAAATATGGAGAAAATTTATTTGACAAAATAGAGAAAGTACAGAATGTGAAACTATAAATGACAGGCGAAGAGAATGATTTGGAAATACAAATTATAAACTAGAATGACCTGGAAAATGTTACCTTACTGGATCTACAAAAGAAGCTTGTTAAAGACTTGAAGCCATCTATGTGATGGGATAAAGGGGAATGGAAGAGAAATCAAATCCTATGGTAATATTTGATTGAATTAAAGATTAAAACTCTTAGGAATAAAACAAAAGAATGTATGATTGGTTTATTTGACCAAGGTTAAAATAAGACTTTTCCCCCCCAATGTTTGGGCAATTATTTATCGAATTTTTGCTGATAGCAGAATTGAATTTATGTTTTATGAATTTGCTTTTAGGTAAGGGATGAGATACGAGATGAGGAGATAGCTGTTTGACTTTAAAGGGAGTGAATAATTATTAAATTTGTTTATACTTAATGTAATGAAGATTGGAAATCACTTTTTATATAACCTTTTTATTTTTCTTTATATATTTCTTATTCTTTTTTTTCTTCTTACTTTTTCTTTCTTACCGATCTTTTTATTCTTGTTATTCTCTTCTTTTTTTCCTCTAAATTTAGTCTGTCTTTCAGGAAAAACTTCAATAATTTAACACATTTCTTTTGTAAATCCAAGATAAGAAAACTTTCCAAATTATTCTTCTGATTTGTTATTTGTATGTCCTCTTTAGTTTCTAAGACATCAGCCAGTTTTAAAGGTAAATTCATTTGGTATCTTTTTCCATATCAGTCTTGTAGTCTAGGTTTTTCTTAAAATCCATTTTCAAATCCACATTCAAATCGGATCCAATCTCTGTTTTATCCAATAAAATCTGTTCTTCTATAGCACTTGTTGAATCTATTTTTATAATATCTGACAATCTTGTGAATAATTTCTGAGTATATTGTTCCCAAACAACCTTAATTAGAGTATTGCTCAATTGCATTAATGGGTCTTTTCTCTAATAGGCATCCTTAGTTGCCTCTGGTCAACCTTCACGTCTCCCTTTATCATGTTATTCTTTATTCAGCAAAACTTTTCCATGGGAGAATTTCTTACAGTTAAGTTTAAATTTTTCATATACTCTTTTATAAAATGTTAAGTGTCAAT
This sequence comes from Ahaetulla prasina, assembly GCF_028640845.1. Classification (NCBI taxonomy): domain Eukaryota; kingdom Metazoa; phylum Chordata; class Lepidosauria; order Squamata; family Colubridae; genus Ahaetulla; species Ahaetulla prasina. Next base: position 129,251,205 of record NC_080540.1, read on the forward strand.
GTTAAGTCACCTCACATACACAGATCAATATCTACATTCTGATTCTCATGACCCATTGAAGCACAAAATGGGAATGATGAAAACCCTACACCACTGGGCTAAACATTTGCCTATGTTGGAAAAGATGGAAAAGAAAAAGAACTAAAACAACAAAAGAAACCCTCAGAACTTGTGGCTATCCCAACTGGGTCTTCATCAAATCCAAAAAAAGACCCAGCAGGAGCTTCTTCATATTTTACTAGAAGAGTTCTTAAATCTTCTGCTCGAAATAAAATTCCCTATACCACCACTTGAAATTTTAGGTCCGGATAGTTTCGAACTACGTCGTCTACATTCCAACCTATGCTTAGTTCATAAGATTATTTACCAAAACGTTCTACCTGTAAAAGAGTACTTTAATTTCAACCATAATAACACAAGGGCTATCAATAGATTTAAACTCAATGTCATTTGCTCTAATCTTAATTGTAGGAAATATGACTTCTGCAATAGAGTAGTAAATGTCTGGAACACTCAATCTGATCCTGTTGTTAGTCTGTCTAATCCCCAAATCTTTTACCTTATTTGTCTACCGTGGACCTTTCATGTTTCTTAAGAGGTCCCTAAGGGGGCGTGCATAAGTGCACCTGCGTGCCTACCGTCCGAATCCTACTGTCCCCATTTATATGTAATCACTCTATGTGATTCTATTTATATCTTTTTTTTGTGCCGATTTTTTTCATGTGTCCATGTCTATATTTATACTGTTACTTGTTTCCTTGTACTTGTTGACAAATAAAATAACACAACAACAACAATCACCACCAAAGAAGAGAACAAACAAAGCAATGTTGTCATTCCATACGTTGCAGAAATATCTGAAAAACTCAGGAGGATTTTCAACCAACATAATATACATATATACTTTAAATCCAAAAATACTATTGAGGCTAATGTTCCAGTTTGGGTTCTGATTCTATGGTATACTGAGCAAAATAACTATCAAAAAGAATGTGGCTTCAGTATGAAATTCTGAGCAAAAAAATCTGAATCTTTAACCTACCTGATTTCTATATCCTTATCTGCAGATCATCAAGCAGCAATGAACTAGCAGTGCTTATTTCTCGCATGCAAAAAAATGCTGACCAGGTGGAAAAGGACATCCTTGAAACACAGTCCAAACTTAAGAAGGTAAAATTGGAACTTGAATGCAAAAATCATGCTATATGTTTGACTCTAAAGTTTACTGGCGAAAGCTCCAAATAGAATAGTAAGATCTCATATGATGGTTGGGCAAATACATAAAACAAACCTAATCAGATACGAGGGGAATACCTGTGTTCTTTATTTCAAAACGACATGATTACAGAAAATCAGAGTTGCCTGGATGTATGAAAACTATTTAAAAAATAAAATTAAAAAAGTGGATTGAACTCCTGAAATAGTTTCAGGACTCCAACAAAATGGTCCTTCAGATATCTTCATTAGAAACTCAAACATTGCCTTCTAGATGTAGAAATGCCACTTCCTCTCTGTCCTCTCTGCTGGGAATGAGGCATATGCATATATTATGCTTTTCTTGTTGTAGGATGCTCTTAACCGTCAGCAGAACAAGCCTTTGGAATTCCAGCAGATAAATGGTAAAAACTTGAAAGACGCCGAGACACTTTTGAAAGACCTTTTCCTAGATGTAGACAAAGTCAAGCATCTGAAACATCCTCAAGCCTTTGAAATTGAAAAAGAGTAAGTAATTATTTATATTCCATGCAGCTCTCTTGAGAAATAGTAAATAGTAAATGCAAACTACATCAGGTTTGGGCAATTCTTCCTTGAAGAAACCCATTTTTTAACGAAGAAATTCCCTTTCTTCTCCCCTCCAAAAGTATCAAGCAACTCCATGTCCGAATGACACATCAGTGTGCAGAATATCGAGAGCTCTATGAAAAATTTACACTTTCTGAAGTTGGTTCCAAAGTGGACTGGGCAAAAATTCTAGAACAAAAACAGGTAAGAGTTGCTGCTTGGGCATGTGGCATTTCATTTGATCAAGTGCATTTCTTGATCAACAAAATTAATAAGGTTGAACATGAATTTCAGCTTTACTTGGAGATCACAGCAGAAGAACAAATGTTTTTTTTATCCTTGCAAGGCAATGATGATACCGGCATAATAGAAAATTACCTCAATGGATGCTTATCAGGATATACATGGCTTTGATAATGAACTGATCTGACCTAGAAATACAATAATTTTTTCAATAACGTTTTATCCAAATTCATAATGAAACCAGGAAGTTTGCTTTGTCACAGACAAATCTTTAAGGGGACCAAGTCATATTGGCCATGTTTACACATTATGGTGGTTTGTTTGATCTTAACTTACTATGTTATATAAATATAACCAACTGTAGCTTATGAATGAACCACAGTTATGCAAGCTATAGTTTAGCTCAATGGGTAAAACAAGTTGTTCTCATATACTGAAAAACTACTATTAAGCAAAATAAAAATAACCCTGGTTTAATCATTCATGCCAGACTAGGTAGTCAAGAAATATTATCAAGAACAGGCAGCTAGACTGGTAATGCAACCTAGCAACTATATTTCAGCCCACTTGTCTCACCATTGCGGAATTAATTATAGAAATAGGGCTGTGTAGTGTTGTCAAATGCAATTTCTCAGCAAACAAAGTTTTTTTTAAAGTGCAGTAAGAATATCCTTGTTTTACAGAGCTCCCTATAACATCATCTCCCATTTGTATTGCTGTTAGTAGATTATCAACACACCTAGATTAAGGGCGGGAGAATCTGCATGTTGCTGTTGCCTTGGGTATCAACATACTCAACAGCTTTATTTGTGTAAGCTTTCAAGATACCAGGTTTTCTTCATTAGTCATGTCGTTCTGCCTGTTTTCTGTTTTCCTAGAAATAGAATATCATAATTTACTCTTTGTATCAAATGGGTCACTTCTGCAAGGTACAGGTTTATCACTAAGAGGAGTTTTTTGGTGAGATAACTACAAAGCATTTCAAAATGATCCCATCAGTCTTTGCCTGTCTCACTTCTCCCCATAACCGCTTTTCCTGTACCTTTTCCTGGTTTTGAGTTCCACTCGCTAACATTTCAGGATCATTTGGCTTGAGTGCTAGCAGCGATCACAAGTATTAGGAACAACATGGCAATCATTTGGACAAGAGATCAAAGAAATGGAACAGATTTTTCTTGCAGTTGAATAACTCTAAATATATACAGTGTGGTGACTTACTGCTGGGTTTGTTGCAGAAACAAATCAGTGGAGGGCAATATGGGCCTACGATGCCTGAGCTGGAAAAACAAATTGCAGAACACAACATTCTTCAGAAGGAGATAGAAGCATATGGCCTGCAGATCAAAAATCTTCACAGTATGGTAAGATGGCATATGGTCAGTCTTTTCACTGTAGAGATGAATACGCGTACACATTTTATTTATTTATTTTATTTATAATTAAATTTCTATACCGCCCTTCTCCCGAAGGACTCACATCTTCCCAATGATATGTGGCTGGAGAGATTAATCTGATCATTTTAAGTTATATCCAATTTGGAAATCACATACCTTGAAAAATGAACCATTACACATTCACAAAACCTGTTTAAACAAACCAAATTCTCAGTGAATTTTAGTATTCTAGTGGGAGCTTCTAGAATCGATAGTTTGTATGAAGTTCCTATTTTTATGAAATTCACAAGTCTTAATTTGCTATCATTTTAGGGTAGGTACAGGTACAGTATTTCTCTTGAACAGTAAACTTCAGACAATGAATATTATAATTTTATATTATTGTACTCTAGGAGGCAGAACTACACTTGAGAAGAAATATATATGAAAATATCAGAAGTTTAAGACAATAGACTTGATTCTACATGTAGAGATATGATTATTGTATCCCAGTAATAAGATGGGAGAACAGACAGTATTTGTCAAAAATGTGAGCATTTTTGTGTTGCATAATTGTGGGTGTATTAAAAATGATGGTGAAAAAGAAAAAAAAACACAAAACAAAGCCATAATGGACCACAAGTCCCATCACCACTAGCTAACCCAGTAATTGTCCAAAGCTCAGTAGGGACATTTTGATCTGTAATCCAACTCATATGAGAGCACTGAATTTGTGAAGACAAAAGGGGCAAACAATCTGATGCCCTTCAGATGTTGTAGTCTACAGCTTTAAAAGTCTTCAACTTTGGCCATGCTCTTTGAAACTAAATTCAAACTCAAACCATCAGTGTTTGAATGGGAATGGCTACTTTTTTTTTCTTATCCAGCAATTCATTCTGAAGTTGCAAGATAAGAAAAATGGGGAAATTTCAAATGTTTAATGTTTTAATGTTGTAAAAGTTGCTGGGAGTCACTTGTGTGCAAGCTGGATAACCATATAAATTTGTTTAACAAAATAAATAAATAAATTTTGCAGAATGTAGTTGAAAAGGTTTGTTAAATGTCAGCATACTGGAAGTCCAGTACTAAAATGTTCCATTACTGTAATGAATGTTTTCATAAAAAGATCTCTGTAATCTTATTGTAATTAGAGGCCCTTTAATAATACTTGCACTTCTACTGCCAGTGAGTTATCAGACAATAACAGTTTACAGACTGAGTTATAATTAGCTTTAAAAAATGAAATATCTGTTCACAGTACTGACAATCAAATGCAAATCTGATTTTTTTTTTAGTTAACAGTTCAATTCCTTCAATATTTAAATGGTAAATATTGACTAAAATATTGACTACATTATGAAGGGCTCAGTTTGTTCATGGAAATTGTTTTTTTAAAGCAAAAGGCCATATTAAATCCAAATATTATAGTATAAAATTGTAACTTCACAGTAAGATAAAGCAAGATGGTATATCTTTTTAGCACATTATTTAAACCATTATTATTGTCCCTTTTAAGAATAAAATTGTTCTCACTCTCTCCAAACAGGAAGCTGGAGATTTAAAGATTCAATACAAGGACTTGCTGGTAAGAATTATATTAACTATTGTAGACTATAGCTTTTTAAAAAGAAAGTATTATTAAACTGCTATATCAGATTCATGTAAACTGCCATCGGAAAATCTGGCTGTTAAAGATAGGAGTCATTTGGTTTTGAGAGAATGTGACGAAGTCTTCCCAAACTGAGTGCCATGATAGCCATACCTATATACAAAATGGCTGCCGTAGTAGTTATGACCCTTTACAATACCCCCATTTAATGGAATATGAACTAAACTCATAGGTGCCCTCTTTGATTTCATTGGGACCTTAATCCAAAGAATTTCCTGCAAACAAATATGATATTAGAGGTTGGAATTTTGCTTTGCTGTTTCCAGCTTTTTCTTTAATTTTGTAAAATTGGGATAGGAGAGAAGATCTGGTGGATGTTAAGAGAAGTACCTAGAAGCATATTGGTGTTACGTTATACAATGTTGCCCACTTCTGATTTGAGGACTCTTTACAAGAACAAAAAATAAATAAGAGCATCAACATTTCCTGCCCTACACATGACACAATGTTTTGGAGTTTCATCCATTCAAACCAGAGACATGACTTACTGAGAACAGGCCAGCCATACTCTCCTGCCCCCACCAAGCAGCCAGCTTTTGCAGAGGATCATGAGGTAGCTCAAGCATGATGCTGGAGAGAGTTATTGGACTGGAAGCATAAGAAATCCTGAGCAGGGGCGGGTTCTAATTTTTTTTACTACCGGTTCTGTAGGCGTGGCTTATTTTGTGGCGTGGCTTGGCGGTCATGTGACACTGGGCGTGGTTTGGTGGTCATGTGACTGGGTGAGAGTAGCTTGGCCATCATGTGACTGGGTGGGCGTGGCCAATAACAATAAATAATAAAAATAATAAACAAAGTATACAAAACAATAAGAGGTACCAAAAACCAAGTTTCACACTTTACACACACACAACACAACACAACACAACTGACTCACGCACAATGTAAAAGCAGCTTCACTTCACGCAAACGGGCCCCTACAACAAACAGGAACCTCACAAAGCCACAAAAAGCTCAAAAACCAAGTTTCACACTTTACACTCATACATAACACAACACAACAGACTCACACAAACAGAATGCCACATACAGCTTTGTGAGATTCTGTGTGTTTGTGTAGTTAGAGTGCAACACTACAGAAACACACCAAATCTCAGAAAGCTGCACAAATATTTTGTTATTTTATTTAAATATTTTAGATCGGGGTCTCCAACCTTATAACTTTAAAGTTTGTGGACTTCAATTCCCAGAGTTCCTCAGCCAGCAAAGCATTTGGCTGAGCAATGGATTCCAGGCAGATTTATGGACTTCAACTCCCAGAGTTCCTGGGGAACGCCAATCAATTACATTAGCTGCAACTGATTCTGCCTTCCAGACAATGTAACTGATTGGAGACGCCGAAGGAAAGCGAGCCCGAAAGGAGCTTGCTTAATTAAGTAAGTGAGGAGGGGGGAATTGGGTGGGCCAGAGAAAAGAAGTTTTTAAAATGCTCCTCTGAGGATCCCTGCTCAGCCACACGATCATCAGAGTGTTTTTTTTTTCTTTTAAAAGCCCCTTTTTGGCTGAAGAAAAGAGGCTTTTAAAAGTAAAAAAAAAAACAACCCTCTGATGATCGGAGAACCAGTTTGGGGGCGTGGCCAGCCAGCCATTACCACCGGTTCTCCAAACGCCAGCAGAGTTTTACTACCGGCTCTACAGAACCGGAGCGAACCGGAGGCAACCCACCACTAATCCTGAGAGAGAATTCTAAGATTCATGGTGCATTGTGGGCACAATGGATATAAATGGATATATAAATGGATAGTTGCCTTCCTGTCAAACAGGCAACAAGTGGTCAAAATAGGAAGCACTCTATCAAATCCTGTACCCGTTAACAGTGCTGTTCCCCAAGGCAGTGTTTTAGGTCCAACACTCTTCATACTTTACATAAATGACGTTTGCGATCATATTAAAAACAACTGTGTTCTCGTCATTGACAATGTTAAATTATTCAACACTACAGACAATGCAACTACCCTTCAAAAAGATCTTGACTATGTATCAGATTGGTCTAACAAGTGGCAACTTCAAATCTCAATCAATAAATGCTCTGTCTTGCACATTGGCAAAAAAAATCAAAACATAAAATACAAATTAGATGGACATGACCTTATAGATGACCCTCACTCTGTTAAGGACCTTGGAGTACTCATTTCTAAAGATCTAAGTGCCAGAGCCCACTGTAACAACATTGCCAAAAAGGCACTAAGATTGTTAACCTAATCTTGCGTAGCTTCATCTCTGGTAATATTGTACTACTAACTAGAGCATACAAAACATTTGCTAGACCAGTCCTTGAATACAGCTCATCTGTCTGGAACCCACACTGCATATTGGACCTAAATACAATCGAGAGTCCAGAGATATTTCACAAAAAGAGTCCTCCACTCCTCTGCTCGTAATAAAATATCTTATGCCACCAGACTCCAAATTTTGGGTTTAGACAATTTAGAACTACGCAGACTTCAATCTGACCTAAACATAATACATAAAATTATTTACCACAATGTCCTACCTGTCAATGATTACTTCAGCTTCAACCACAACAATAGACGAGCAAATAATAGATACAAACTCAAGGTAAACCGTTCCAAACTTGATTGCAGAAAATATGACTTCAGTAACAGAGTGGTCAATGCCCGGAATGCACTACCTGACTCTGTAGTTTCTTCCCCAAACCCTCAAAACTTTAAGCTTAAACTGTCTATTGTTGACCTCACCCCATTCCTAAGAGGTTTGTAAGGGGCGTGCGTAAGTGTACCAGGGTGCCTACCATCCCTGTCCTAATATTCCTTTTTACTCATACTCTTCATGTATTCAAATTATGTTTATACTTTTACCTGTTATCTTATATATGATTGACAAATAAATAAATAAATAAAATGTTGGACAAGGAGTAGGAAGACTCAAGTTCTAGTCCACTCTCACCTATAGAAGCAGGTGGTTGTGGGGAAAATAGGAGGAAGAAATATTATGTTTGCCATCTTTAGCTTCTGCATGAAAATCAGGATAGAAATCTTATTAAATATTAAAAATTCAATGGCAGCTGTTTTAGCATTCCCAATAAGGATATTCTGACACTAAATTAGATGGGAATTATAAAAACCTTCAGCACCCTTTCCCAAAATGGCGTTCTCCAATCTTATTGGACTACCATTCCTGGAATCCTCAGACCATAACATCAAGGGCTATAATGCTTGAGAATGCTAGGACTTGTCATTGCAATATCTGACAACTGGACAGCAACAATGAAATGAAATGACAATAATATTTTTCCCCTCAATCTGACAGAAAGCCTCTATCTGGCGAGGCCAGAGCTTGAACAGCCTTTATACCCACCTCCAAGGCTGCATGAAAGAGTTGGCGTATCTCTCAGAGCAGCAGCAGAAGATCTTGAAGCAGGACTGGAGTGATCAAATGATTGATCCCCAGTCAGTCCGGCGTGAGTATGAGGTAAATGAAAAGTTGGATGTCCAGCTGTATCTGTAAATGTGGGAAGTCTTGGTTCATGAACTCTGTTAAGGAACATGCTACTCCTGCAGCATCAGTTTCAGATGTCCCCAATGGCACATCCCTGCCCATATACTACATAAAGTTTTGCAGGAAAACCCAGGCAAAAATTTCCTCCAGCCATACTGATTTCAACAAAACGTATTCATTGTTAAATGTAGAGGTTAATGTCCATTCTTTCAGGGACCAGTCAAACTTGTGATGGTGCTGAATGAGTGATACTTACAGCTCCAGCTGTTGCAATGCCCCCATACTCACATGATTGCAATCCAGATGGTCAGCAACTGGCCCAGATTTCTGACCGTTGCAACATCATCAGTCACGTGTTTGTGATTTGCAGTGTTCTGTGCCAGTTTCCTGCAACAAAAACCAATGGAGAATCTGGCAGGAAGTTGGAAGTCATGGTTATGTGAAGTCCTTGTTTAACAACCTGTGATGATTCACTTAACAGTGGTAACCAGGAACGGCCAGAACTGTCATCACTGGGCAATGTCATCCTGTGACATCATGTTTTATAACCGTGTTGCTTAGTGATTGAAATTCCTATCCCAATTACCTTCATGAAGACCCCCTATATTTGAATTTTGTAAATAACTTACTAGTGTTCTGGCAGGGCTGTGGTGGCTTCTAAAGAAGTAAATTGCCTTTTCCCTCTAGTCCATTTGTGGCATGTGTATCCTTTACATCATTCAGCTCATTCATTGTGGCCACTTCTACTGTATTAATTCTTTCTTCCTCCTCTTCAGGAGTTCAGAAACAATGAGCTTCTTAACCAGGAAGAGTATGTGAATATGCTTCAGGATGATGGAGAACGGATGATTGAACTGAAACATCCAGCGGTGACCCCAATCCAGGTAAATACAAAAATTCTGTAATCTAAAGGACCAGACTCTTTTCATTAGTTTGATTATCTGAAGAATATTTGCTCTATTCTTCTCAGGAGCGAACAAAGTTTTTTTTAAAAAAGAAAAACAAGAACAAAGGTAAATTCCTGTCTTCAGACTAACAAAATTAGATTGGGACCAAAACTTAATAGCAAAAAGGAAAAGAAATGTTGCCACCTGTTCTTAATTACAAACATCTTCTAAGGAGCAACTGGTTTAGGAAAAGATCAAAGGTAAAGAGGAGCCACAAATTACTGGCCTCTCAACAATGATATATGGACTTTCCTCTTTTCTCTCTCACCTTGCCCTGAGGGAACGAGTGCTGCCTGACATCAGAGAGAAAAAATGCTTCTGAATGAGCGTATAATTAGGGGATTTCACTCTTTATGAGACATCCAAATAAATTTTTCATCCTTTTTGTAAACCACTTGGCTTTTTCATTTAGTAGTTCCAGCCTTATTCTTTTCAGACAAATTTTGTCAAGTAGGAAAAAATGGAGTAACTGAATAACATTTTTTTTTAATAATAGTCGAGAATCCATTTTTCTGGAAGACAGAATGTTCCCCCATTGCCTCTGTACAATTGGTATAGAAACTGAAGCTTGAAAAGATCTTAGATATTTGAGCAAGACAATGATCTGAAACAATCTTCCAAATCAAACAATTTGCAGAAAGGAAGATAAAGGATTTTGGAGTGGCCTTTTCTAACTCCAGATTTGAATGTCATTGAAAATCTATGGGGAGATATCAAATATATACTACATGCAAGAAGAACTAAAAATATTTCTGAGCTAGAAAAGATAGGTCTACAAGGAAATACAGAGAAGAAACCAGGAGAGCTGGCAGGAAGTGTTTCTAACACTTGTCATGATACAAAACATTAATTTAGTTCCATACAGGAGTGGCTTTGGCTTCTGTTCATTTAGGAACTGAAACCTACAATTTGACCAGGAGTGTCTAAATGTTATCTGCAATTGTCTCTCATGCTGAAATATGAATGAATGCACAAATAACTATAGAGCTTCCAGAAACACCTGTTAAAGAGAGGCATTTTGGCATATTGGAGAGGACTTAGCTATGCCTTAAATCAGGGATGTCAAACTCGCAAAGACACGTCGTCTTGTGACATATAACAACTTTTTTCCCCTTTGCAGAAATGCAGGTGGGCATGGCCAGTCCATGACGCATCCAGCCCACGGGCCATGAGCTTGACACCCCTGCCTTAAATGTTCATACAAAAAAGGGTTTAGCAAACATAAAAACACTCTCTAGAACTAAATTAAGAAATTTAAGAAATGCTTAACCATAGATGTCACTTTAGAAATTGAATGTCTCAATAAATGTCTAGATTGAAACCTCATCCTTTTCTAGAAGATTTGCTTCCAGAAAACTAGAAAGGCGAGATGACCAAATAACAATATTTTAAATTGATTAGATAATAAATGAATGAATTTGCCTCAAATCTACATTCGTACACATTCATGTATATTTATTGTAGCAGCCATCAGGATATACTATATATCAGATAATGTGATATAACATATTTTTCCCTGAATATCTGTGGACTGTAGGCCTGCTTTTCAATTAATATAGCTACTACTGATGAAAATGAAAGTACATACTATCTGATGTAGAAATAAGGTTAAAGGCACACTTTATTAATGATGCACTACACTGTTGAACAAGTCAGGAATAATAATTTTAAAATTATTGTCTTTACAGTATGCATAGTTCCAAGTATACAAATTAATGCAAATTCAGATTAGAGATTAGTATAATAGTTCCTGTTAGTGAAAAACTAAGCTATAATAGGTGCAGTAATGACATTAAACTATTCAAAACTTACCATAATTTGAAGAGCATAATCACAAAAAAAAAGACCAAGTCTTATCACTTTAATTCCAAGTGAGCATTGAGATTTGTTGCGATGAGCTCTCCTTACTTTTATTTTTATTCATTTATTTGTGACCCGCCTTTATAATTTTTACAAATAACTCAAGGCAACAAACCTATCCAACACACCTTCCTTCCCCATTAACAACCCTGTAAGTTGGCCTGAGAGTTATTGACCTAAGGCCACCCAGTTGGCTTTCATGGCTAAAGCGGGACTGGAATTCACAGTCTCCTGTTTCTAGCCTGGCACCTTAACCACTAGACTGAATATTGTTCCAAATAAGCAATCTGTGTTTCAACGGGCAAACTATGCTTAAGAAAATAAGATTTCACAGCAATTTTAACTATCCCAGTAAAACAGAAAATCTCATAAGATTTTTTGAAAGTATATTGTAAACAGTCTCTTGGAAAATATCATACTTTAGACCAACGCACAGTTTATGGCCCAAGAAATGGCTGTAAAACCAAACAAAGCTTTGCTGATTCTCTAGGCATGTCACTGTCCATCCAGAAGAAAATGTTTATATAGATACCTGAGGGTCAATTCTGTGCAGACAACAAAATGAAGTGTGCTCCAAGATAGATATTTTGAATATGGCCTTGAATATAGTCAAATTTGAGATGAAATTTGATAGACTAATTTATTAGTCTTTGGAAAAGTAATTAAATTAAAAGTAACAGATGTAAGAATTATACTTATTTATTTGTCTATCTATCTATCTATCTATCTATCTATCTATCTATCTATCTATCTATCATTCATTCATTCATTCATTCATTCATCTATTTATCATTTATTACTGCAGGCCCATCAGGAAGCCCTGAAGAACGAATGGCAAAATTTTCTCAACTTGTGTATTTGTCAGGAGCACCATCTGAAGAGCATAGAGAGTTACAGAAAGGTAAACGAACGATGCAAAAGAAGAAAAGCAAATGCAGCTTATTTTTCGATTTGTCAATATCTTTCCTAGAATCCAGTGTCCATAAATGGACACAATATTCTAGATATGGTCTGACTAATACAGTAGAGAGGAGCATTATAACCTTTCTTGAGCTTGATGTGTTTCTTTTTTTGAATTTCCTTTTTTACAGCGGAATCCCACTGCTGATTTATGTTCAGGTTGTCATTCACCCAAATACCCAGATTATTTTGTATGAATTACTGCCCAATATGGTATCCTTCATCATATAGTGCTATTGTTTCCACCCAAAATGAGGTCCTTGCATATATAAGGGTGTTGAAATTTACCCTTTTTTGTTTTCTACTTACTGTTCTAGCTTGTCAAGATCCTCATAAATATTAATACTTTCCTATAATATATTTGCTATTTCCTCTTTGTGTCACCTGCAAATTTTCTGACCCCTTATTTCTGTCATTTGTAAATATACTGAAAAGCACAGGCCTAGAACAGAATTCTGCAATGTGCTACTTAGGAGAGTCGCTGAGTTTGCTCAGTGGATACTACAGTTTCAAGCCACTTTTTGTATGATGGCAAGCTTTTGCATCCAATCTCACTGGAGACTTTGTAAAGGGTTTGCTAAAGAAGTCACAGTATACTTTCCATCATATTCCCATGGTCATCAAAACTAATCAACCCCAGATAACCTCTCCAGAAGAGCATGCCAAAGAATGGTACTGAGATGTCCCGATAAAAAATCAAAATGTTTCACTCTCCCCATTTTTCTTTCTCAATTCATCCCAGAAGTTTAAATTCAGTTTAAATTCTAAACTCCGATTGAGTTGAGTTCATTTAAAACCAAAATGAACATATATGCAAAATAACAAACGAGATTCTTGAAATTCCTAGGATTGATTTAATGGTACAGATATCAGACATCTAGTTATGCAATGCAAGTAAAATTAGATAATTCCAGCAGCGATCTGGTCTGCTGGAGATGATTGGTTTGCTATAATGAGACAAGATGTCTCTGTCCTTGCAAAATGTACCAGTCTTCATGACTAAAGAAGTACTTTTTGATCAGTCTGTTTTTCTGTATTTTTTTTGTTTCTTCTCTCTTTAGTTCTATGATGATGTTGATGATATGAGCCGCTTTTTAAACAAGCTGAAGAATGATCTTGATAACAAATACAGCAAGTTCAATAAAGACAGTCCGGGAATAGTGTCTGACTTAATGTGCCATCTGGAGGTGAGAACCCAAGGGAGAACTGAAAGATATCAAGCTCTCGTCTTAATAACCTAGAATAAATAATGATTTTGCTAAACTACTATGGCAACCAAACTTGTTCATTATTTATGGCTTCATCTAAGTTCTGTTCAGTGTAGCTCTGCAGGACCAGGAATTATTAACAAAACAGAGCCAAAGAAAGGAAAAGGTGGCATCAAGAAAAACTGTACCCTGTTCAGTTGTTGCAGCTGGATTTGCAACCCAAAATAATAAGTTAAATATGAGCCAGCAATGTGCTATTGCTGTTGAAAAGGCAATAGAATAGAATAGAATAGAATAGAACAGAACAGAACAGAACAGCACAGCACAGCACAGCACAGCACAGCACAGCACAGCACAGCACAGCACAGCACAGAACAGAACAGAATAGAACTTGAAGGGACCTTGGAGGTCTTCTAGTCCAGCCCCCTGCTCAAGTAGGAGAACCTATACCGTTTCAGATAAGTGACTGTCCAGTCTCTTATGGAATGGAATGGAAGAGCACTTTCACTTGAACTGGTTTGCCCAGTCCTAACTATTCTACTATGATGCAGAATTATATATTAATTGCGATAGGCCCTTCAAATCTTCACAGCCACGTATAAGATAGAAATAGGAATAATATGTATCTCCCATGCATTTTTTTGCATATGGGAATGTGCTTTAAGTTATTAACCCATAAATATTCTCTTTTCTTTTTTTTTATTCAAAAAGTTTTACAAAAATTTTTCCCCCCTTTCCCCCAACCCCCATCTCTCCTCCCTTCACAAACCCCCCTCCCCCCTCCCCCCTGACTTCCCGGAAGAAACACAAGGTATAGTTAAAAATAAAACAAAACATATGCTAAAAAAATTCCCAAAACTATTATACCAATTTTCCCTCTCTAACTCTGACTTCCTCCTTACAAAACCAAAATCCTCCAAAAAAAAATAAATAATTTTTTTTTAACAATTAACAATAATAAAATATATAAATCAGTAGAACAAATTAATCCTAAAGTATTTAAAGCCAGCTAATGCGTAAAAGTCCAATCCAATTCAGAGAATATCTCCCTTATAGCTTCTATAAACATATAATTTCCCCCCCAAATCTTTCTTACATAAGATCTTTCAAGAATATTCTATTTGCAATTCAGTAGAACACATTATATAATTTGAATACAAAAAATTACAGTATCTCAACTTTATATTCAAAATCCAATATAAATCCAAATATTTAGTCTTTTATGATAGATGTGAAACATGTAATCAACCCATTTCTTCCAGATCTTTCTCACATAAAGTCTTTCAGGGACGCTAATGTTTTTATCTGTTAATATTTCAAAAAAAGATTCTTTCAAGGATAATACTTTTATCTCTTGCCATTTTATTTGATGCATTAGTCTCTGTCTTTCCTTCATTACTTCTTTTAAAAAGTCAATCACAATATTTCCTGATAGTTCCTTATGTCCAACAATCCACAAGTTACTGCCATATATTCCATCAGTCCTGAAAGAAAACTCTGGGAAAGCATTAACCCTGTGAATTTTTCCAATTCGGGAGACAGCCTCTTGTAACACAGATTCAGGCATTTCATCTAAACTTAGATCATCTTGTTTATTCACAATCATATCTTCATTTTTATCCATTTTTGTTTGTACCTCCATTCCATCCAAGTACTGATTACACTAGTTAATTTCCTCCAAGCTCTCATCAAAAACATCCCCATTTTGTATCAGTTCGTATTTTTGAATAATTAAATACATTCTTTCTGTATAATCCTGTATAAAGTCACGAATCCATTCTTCTGAAAGAACCTTCATGGCAAAGTTCTTACGGAAAATCCCCTTATGAAATACTTAAACAAACTAATATAATCCACAGTCCAACACAATAAGATAAAATCTCCATTCACTTTCACATTCTCAGCAAATAAACGCCTTTTTTCCTTTAAGTATAGGAGAGCTCAATTTGTTACAATCCACAAATAGTGTTTCCCAGCTTCTTAATTATGCAGCTTGCTCTTTACTTTCACTTCCTCAAACGCCATTTTAAACAATCAGTTAAAGCAAGGGGGAAAAAAGTTTCTCTTTTTAAAAGGTGGAAGTCAGGAAATCAAAAATACTTGCAAACCAATAATTGTTCACTCGTGCTTCTTCCGTCTGCATATAGAAATCCACAAAAAGAAATCATTTGAGCAGAGGTTGACACCTTCCTTTTTTCCTGCTTTTGCAGGCGCGCACTGAAGACCGGAGATAGCAGGATTTCAATGGGATTCAAACCCTTCGGGACTTTGCATAAGAAAAACAAAGCCCCTAGGGGAATCTACCACTCCCCCTGCAGCTCTATCCTCTCTCTTTCAACCAGAGAGAGAAATCGAAGCCGGGAACAGCTGTTTTTCGCTGTTTTCACTGGCTTTTACGATATCCAGTGTGGAGTGCCAGTGAGAAAGGTGGGGCCAAACCGGAAGTCAACCCATAAATATTCTCAACATAAGGATTGGTCCTTTTATTGCTTCAACATATATCATATAACTAGTGTTTCACCAAACCAAACTCATATTCACTGGCCAGTAAGTCAGCCCTTCATAAAACATAAACTGAAAGTGCTGAAGGGATCTCAGAGGTCTTCTAGTCTAACCTCCTGTTCAAAGCTTGCAGAATAAATGGCATGCTCTATAAAAGTGTTTTTTTTTCTGTATATACTATGGCTGTTGAATTATATTTCATGGCTAATCCTCATAGCAGGGATTTTTCATGGTGGCAGCCATCTTTTGATTTTTTTAAAAAAAAGTAAAATATTTTCCCATTACTGGAGAAAAATAACTCTGGCTGTGTAATTTTTCTCAGATACATACCAGCTCTAATTCTCCACTCTTATTTCTTTTTTAGAATGATGAGAAGACTATGAAACAAGCTGAAAAGACCATTGCAGAACTAAAACGAAGGAGTAAAGAAATTAGTCCTTTGAAACTGCGAAGAATCCAGTGTTCCCAACCAATTATAATAGATGCCATTTGTGACTGGGATTTGGGTGAGGTATGAAACATTTTATAATGGGTGATAGAAATTGTTCCATTTGCCATTCTGCTTTGCTAATATGTATCTCACTGTGGTTTTTAATTCTTGCTAATGTCACTTCGGTGGTGGTACTTCTCAAGAACAGAAGGGAAAGGAGCTGTGAAGTTCTCTAAAAAGGATACAGTATGGTGTGAAATCACAGCATAATGACCTGTCCCTCTGCAAAATATTTATCTCTAATACAGTAATGTCATTCATTTTATATTTTCCATGCACTGATAAAATTATCCAATGGGTTACAAAACCAACCATGTAGATTTCCTGGTGGGTTTTGTGTGTGTCTGTGTGTTTTGTAGAACAAACTCTTAAATCCTCATTAACTAATTAATCTCAGGTTTATTATATAGAAGAGCATGGAAACTTGGAAGACTTTAGAATAGGGCTGTCAAACTCGCGGCCCGCAGGCCGAATGTGTCAGACGCTGGCCACACCCATCCTTGGTTTAACTAGGGGGAAAAAAGTTACGATATGTCATGTGACGACACCATGAAGACATGAGTTTGACACCCCTGCCTTAGAATTTTGATTTCTTGCACTGAGCTAGACTGCTGTAGGTCATGGTCCCCAACCCCTGGTCGTCTGTGAACCGGCACCAGTCCGTGGCATGCCAGAAACTGGGCCACACAAACAAGTGAAGTCCCATCCACAGGATGCAGGCAGCATGCAAAACCGCACCCCGTCCAGTCCGTGGAAAAACCTCTCTCCACGGAACTGGTCCCTGGTGCCCAAAAGGTTGGGAGCCACTGCTCTAGGTCCTGAAATAACTCATAATATAACAATACAGATTAGAGGTGATATTCAGCAGGTTCTAACCAGTTCTGGAGAACCGGTAGTGGAAAATTTGAGTAGTTCAGAGAACCAGTAAATACCACCTCTGACATCTATTCTCTGCCTCCCAAGTCCTAGTTAGTCGGGAGGAAATGGGGATTTTGTAGTAACCTTCCCCTGGAGTGGGAAGGGAATGGAGATTTTACAGTATCTTTTCCCTGCCATGCCCACCAAACCATGCCCACAGAACTAGTAGTAAAAATTTTGAATCCCACCACTAATACAGATATAGAGTAGTGTGCGACAACAGCAAACAGACATGACAATACAAAATACTTGTCTTCTAAGAACACATAAACACACACACACCATTCCTGTGGTCAAGAGAAAAATGCTCTGAAAAAAGTTGCATTTGTACTGCTGCAGAAGTTGAAATCCATCAGAAACCAAAATCCCCCTTTTCCCTATCTTCATTCTTCTAGGTACAGCTTGAAAGAGGTGAAAAGTATACTTTGAAAAATAATAGCAACCAGGAAAACTGGGCGGTGCAGAATGCCAAAGAAGAGAGTAAGATAGCACCTGCTGTTTGTTTCTCCATTCCGCCTCCAGACCTAGAAGCCATAGACAAAGTTAATAGGTTAGTACAAAGCTCCTTTGCTCTTTTTCCTGAAAATATATAGCTATAGTTATTGTTATAATTCCATCTTTCAGGATAATGATCTTCCAATGATTTTGATGAGCAATATAAATAAGCTTCTTTCCTGCATCTCTTTCCTGCTCACTCATTAATTAAAAAAATAAATAAAATAAAAGATATCCAACCGAAGCAAATACTGCTGGTGAATGCAGATATTAAATCGTCATTCGGGATTTTACCTTGGATATAGGATGGGAGATTGGGATTAAAACAAAAACGAAAATTGGAGATGGAACCAAATATGCAGTGATGGGAATAGAGTTAAATATTGTTTAACTCTGTAATAATATGCACCCTGAAATATAACCTCAGGCATTTTGCACATGTATAATTTTTTAAATTAAAAAAAACTTGTATTTTTCTCTTTCCTGTTTTCTAAGCACATAAGTAGAAAAATATTCAAATAGCAATTAGTGGCTGGGGGGGGAAGGTCGGGGAAAAAGTGAAGGGTGGCATATTTGCTCCCTCCCACAATGGGGCAGACCAGGTGCTTCGACAGAAAAACACTATCTCTCCCCTGGCTCAGCTGATAAAGGGAGGAGAACTTGTGGCTCAGAGGTTAATACAACTGCCTAATATTCAGGCAGCCCAAGTTCAAATCCCAAAAATAAGACATCCCCTTATAATAAGCCCAATCAGGCTTTTGAGTGCATGTGCTAAAATAAGCTTCCCCCCCGAAAATAAGCCCTCCCTGGAAATATTTAAATGCAAAGCTGGAAATGAGGTAAGACGGCAAGAGGAGCCCCATCTTGCTCCATGCGCCCCAAAATAATAAGACCTCCCCGAAAATAAGGCCAAGGTTGCTGTTACTATTTCTTTTTGAAATCTGAAACTCACTGCAACTTTTCCTTTTTCCATTATTTGTTTCATGTTTAATGTTAGGTGGCAAGTCAGAAAGCAAATATATATATATAGTATCATAATACTAGATCATACGCATTGTAAAACTGACTCTTAAGGATTAAGATCAGGTGGGCGCATAAACTTCTGTCCGATCATCTTGATAGCTCACAATTTAGCAAACACAGAAGGAAGAGGAGACACCTCAATCTCTGCTTCCCCCCATCTCCTCAAAGGTTTGATAGTCAATAAAGTATGGCTATCAAGGCAAGCAATCTGGAAGACTCTGTCCTCTATACCTGCAACCATTCCCACCAGTCAATCCTGCAATATTCCCTGTAATAGGGAAATTGATATCCTTTACTCAAAAACAGATGGGAATCATAATCACCCCAAAACACCCTGAGGAATAAAAGCAGCTAGGTGGCAAAAAACAAACAAACCAAAAACAAACCAGAATACAGGTAGTTCTCAGCTTACAATCATTCATTTAATGATTGTTCAGGATTACAATACATTCCCAAAAGTGCTTTTTTTCAAGAGGCAACTGGATTTTCTGGTTTATCTTTGAAAACATTTCGCTTCTCATCCAAGAAGCACCTTTGGGATAACCATGACCTGGGTAACTAAGAATCTCCATAGACAATTACAACACACTGGGGGGGGAACATAATTTACAATCCATCCTTGCATTTACAACTGTTGCAGCTTCCTCAGGGTCCCATGATCAAAATTCAGGCACGTGGCAACTGGCATGTATTTATGTCTGTTGCAGTATCTCAGGGTCATATGATTGGCGTTTACAACTTTCCTAAGGGGTTTCCAAGAAACAAAGTCAACGAGGGAAGCCAGATTCTCTTAATTACTGCAGTGATTTGCTTAAGGATCACAGCAAAAAAAGGTCATAAAACCCCATGGCTTAGCGATGGAGGTTCCAATCCCAAATGTGGTTGCAAGTCGAGGACTACCTGTACTGAGTAATACTAATGTCACAATTTAAGAGTCTTGTGCACTTTATGCTTGAATTTATTAGCCCGGTCCGTGGCTAATAAAGCCCCCCTGATTTGTGATCTTATTCAGGGGGAGTCTGATGGACCCAGAGAGGTTCCGGACGGAGCTTGGGCCATTCCCTGAGGATCTGGCCCACGGCACGACTGAGGAACTAGTTGCGGCCTGGGAGCGGGCCACGGCTGGGGCCTTGGACCGTGTCGTGCCTTTGCGACCTCTGACCCGGCGCAGATCTCGTTTGGCCCCTTGGTTCTCCGAGGGGCTGAGGGAGATGAAACGCCGGAGAAGACGTCTAGAGAGCACCTGGAGGTCCAGCCGTTCCGAAGCTGATCGGACACTAGTTAGGTCCTATTCTAGGACCTACCTAGTGGCAATGAGGGAGGTGAGGCGCTCACATACCTCCACCCTCATTGCGTCGGCAGATAACCGCCCGGCCGCCCTGTTTCGGGTGACCCGCTCCCTTCTTCATCAGGAGGTGCGGGATGACCCGTTGCAGGGACGTGCTGAGGAGTTTAGTGGTTATCTATACGATAAAATCGCTCAGCTCCGGGATGGTCTGGACCGAAATTGGGATGATCCAGGCGAGGGAGAGGAGACACGTCTTGTTGAGTCCATTTGGGATCAATTTGACCCTGTGGCTCCCAAGGGCGTGGACAGGTTGATGGGGGGGCTTCACGCCACCACATGGTTACTGGACCGTGTCCTTCCTGGCTGGTACTGGCCACTCAGGAGGTGACACGAGGCTGGCTCAGGAGATTATCAACGCTTCTTTGTTGGAAGGGGTTTTCCCTGCCGCCTTGAAAGAGGCGGTGGTGAGACCCCTCCTCAAGAAGCCCTCCCTGGACCCAGCTATTTTGGGTAATTATCGTCCAGTCTCCAACCTTCGCTTTGTTGCGAAGGTTGTAGAGAGTGCTGTGGCGCGACAGCTACCCCAATACCTGGATGAAGCCGTCTATCTAGACCCGTTCCAGTCCGGCTTCCGACCCGGGTACAGCACGGAGACAGCTTTGGTCGCATTGGTGGATGATCTCTGGAGGGCCAGGGACAGGGGTTATTCCTCTGCCCTGGTCCTATTAGACCTCTCAGCGGCTTTTGATACCATCGACCATGGTATCCTGCTGCGCCGGTTGGGGGGATTGGGAGTGGGAGGCACCGTGTATCGGTGGTTCTCCTCCTATCTCTCTGACCGGTCGCAGACGGTGTTGACAGGGGGGCAGAGGTCGACCGCGAGGGACCTCACTTGTGGGGTGCCGCAGGGGTCGATTCTCTCGCCCCTTCTGTTCAACATCTATATGAAGCCGTTGGGTGAGATCATCAGTGGCTTTGGGGTGAGATACCAGCTGTACGCTGATGACACCCAGCTGTACTTTTCCACCCAGGCCACCCCAATGAAGCTGTTGAAGTGCTGTCCCGGTGTGTGGAAGCCGTACGGGTCTGGATGGGGAGAAACAGGCTCAAGCTTAATCCCTCCAAGACGGAGTGGCTGTGGATGCCGGCACCCCGATTCAGTCAGCTGCAGCCGCGGCTGACTGTTGGAGGCGAGTTATTGGCCCCAAAGGATAGGGTGCGCAACTTAGGTGTCCTCCTGGATGAACGGCTGTCGTTTGAAGATCATTTGACGGCCGTCTCCAGGGGGGCCTTCCACCAGGTTCGCCTGGTTCGGCAGTTGCGCCCCTTCCTTGATCGGGATGCCTTGTGCACGGTCACTCATGCGCTCGTTACCTCTCGCTTGGATTATTGTAATGCTCTCTACATGGGGCTCCCCTTGAAGTGCACTCGGAGGCTTCAGTTAGTCCAGAATGCAGCTGCGCGGGTGATAGAGGGAGCTCCGCGTAGCTCCCATATAACACCGCTCCTGTGCAGACTGCACTGGCTGCCTGTGGCCTTTCGAGTGCACTTTAAGGTGCTGGTTACGACCTTTAAAGCGCTCCATGGCTTAGGGCCTGGGTACTTACGGGACCGCCTGCTGTTACCACATGCCTCCCACCGACCCGTACGCTCTCACAGAGAGGGACTTCTCAGGGTGCCGTCCGCCAAGCAATGTCGGCTGGCGGCCCCCAGGGGAAGGTCCTTCTCTGTGGGGCTCCCACACTCTGGAACGAACTTCCCCCGGGTTTACGCCAAATACCTGACCTTCGGACATTCCGTCGCGAACTGAAGACGCATCTTTTTATTTGCGCGGGGCTGTCTTAAATTGAATTTTATCAAATTTTAAAATTTTTATTAACTAATTTTAAATGGGGTTTTAGCTCACTGTATATTTTAATTTTCAGGCCAATTTTAAAATAAGTTTTTTAATTGCATTTTAAATTATATATTGTACTGTCTGTTTTATTTTGCCTGTACACCGCCCTGAGTCCTTCGGGAGAAGGGCGGTATAGAAATCAAATAAATAAATAATAAATAAATAAATAAATTAAGATAAGCGCTGGTGTAATTTGGCAAAGCAAGCAAAATCATCGTTGGTTTATAAATGCTTCTGGAATTGTATGGGAAGAATCTATATAAAAAAGCATTTGTTACAGTGTTCATCATTGTATAAATAGGCCCGTGTCATAATAGTATGCTCAGATGTTGCACTTCCAATTATGGATCTAATCCAGGGGTGGGTTCTACTTACCTTTCCTACCGGTTCGCAATGGGGCCACGCACGCACTTCTGCACATGCACAGAAGCTTCCCAATGACATCCGGGCTGGTAGGCGGAGACTCCCACCGGTTTTATTACCAGTTCTTGTGAACCAGTCCAAACCAGGGGCAACCCACCACTGATCTAATCCACATACTTTATTCATGGGATGAAAATACATTCTGTTCATTCTAAATTAATCTATAATTAGAGCCTCTGATTGTGTAGCTTTTCTAACAAGTACCTCCTATACGTAAGTACTGTAGGAATTCTCTGTGCTATGCACACTCTTGACCCCTTTGTTGTGCTTAGGCTAGAAGGTGAGCTGAACACAATAAAACAGAAGAGAGCTTCCATCCAGACCACCCTAAGAAGCAGCAACAAGGAATCAGTGAAACCCAGCCATGAAGGTCTGTCAGTATCTTAACTGGTTTTTGTTAGAAATATATCATTGTGTAATAAGAATGCTAAAGTACTCAGGTGTTGCCCCAAAGATTTCCACCTGTGACTTCAACCTTCAGATTTCAAGACTGTGTGATGATATGCTTCTTATAAGGTCACTACTGGAGCCAAAATTCAGAATCTCAGACCTCCCATGGAAGGATTGTTTTTTAAATTGGAGATGAACATGAAAGAGTTTAGAAACAGCAGTTTAGTTTACTTTATTGTCATTGCACCTCGTACAACAAAATTAAATCCTATCTTCAATGTACATCATACATAAGAAAACTATAAAAATAAAACAAAAACACACATCCTTCACATTCTATACAATTGAATTGAGAACCCTGATATTGCATTAATATTACACTATACAGTAGAATTCAGTACAGTTACTGCTCTGGGATAGAAGCTGTTTTTCAGCCTATTTGTCCTTGTTTTTATTGTCCTGTACTGGCTGCCAGATGGTAATAGTTTTAAAAAAGGGGTGCCCAGGATGAGATGGATCTTTAAGAATGCTTTGAACTTTCTTAAGGCAGTGGGAGCTATAAAGCTCTTCCAAGGAGGGGAGAGGGCAACCTGATGGATTAATATGTATGTGAATGAGAAATTCTGCTTAATGTGGATGTTTTATTTAATTTGGACCATACCATAGGAAACCAATGTTATTTGTCATTCCAGCCACAATCAGAACCTTCACTGCAGTTCAGGATGACTCTGAAGCTGACCATTTGCTCCATAAGCTGAATAAAATTGATAATGATTTGGGGCAAATTAAGATGGATATTTTTAACCGCACAAGGTCTCCGCTAAATCACAGTGACCCTATAGAAGATGTTACTCAACGGATCAAACATCAGGAGGCAAGTACCGAAGGAGTTTGACTCAGTGATGAAATCTGAACCGGTTTGCTACCGATTCACAGGCCGCGCATGTGCACTGCGTGCCAAATGCACACTGTGTGCATATACACAGTGCGCACCAAACATATGCTCTGTGCGCATGTGTGTGTGCAGTATGCGCCAAAAGGAGGCTTGGGAAGGTAAGTAGAAGCGAGGGGGGATCAGCTGTGGTGCGTGATTTAGCTTTGCTAGAAAGCAGGATTTCCCTGTGCAGCGGGGAAACCCCGCTGCACAGCTGATCATCAGAAATCCGAACCGGTAGCTTGTTTTTTTACTACCAGTTCGCCTGAACTGGAGCGAACCAGTAGCAATTCACCCCTGGTTTGACTGCTTACTTATCTGTGATAGCAGATACTCTCATATTTGGCTAGATACTACCCAAAGCTAAAATATATACTGCACATGTCAAAAAAGAATGGAGTGCATTTACTGCTGGTATAACAAGAAGCAAATATTAATGCTCACTGACATGATAGAGTAATAAATAACAGAGAGAGGCTTTATAATCCAATATTTTTAGTTGTTTGATTAAGATTAGATTCCATTCTATCAACTCCCCTACTATTTTGGAGAAGGGATCTTTTCCTGTCTTTTTCCATTTTTCAATGCTTTCCTCAAATGTGTGACTAGCTATACTGTTCATCAGTATCTGCAAATATTATTTTATAGGAAATATTTGCCTTAAAATTTCTGTGAGATTAAAATGTGAACAGGAGCCTATTTCCACCGTTGGAAAAGTCAAAAGAAGTATAAAAGAAATACAAAAATCAGCATAGATTACCCAGTACTAGAGAGACACACAAAGCAGAGAATGCATTTTGTTTTGTATTGAATTGGGAATAAACTATTGCATTATGGAATAGTCTGTTGGATTATTTTGGATCAGTTACCATCTAGAATATACTGATTGTTCTAGGTTTCAGACAAAACAAAATATGGATAATTATAGGATAAGACAAGGTTGGTGTGCATCATCCCCTCAACTCCATCACCCTGCCACACTTATAATCATTGCAGTCCATTCAATTGAACTGATTGGTTTTTAAAAAAAAATCTTCATTTTTATCAGGGAACAAACAGGAGAATTCAGATTATAGGAACAGAAAAAGAAGCTGCTCAAAAAGCATGTGAGATCTATCTTTCAAAAAAGCCTGCTGGTACCTCCGCCTCTCAAATTCCTGTGATGCTCAACAACATCAAGAATAAATACAATGATGTTAAAGTACTCTCCAGGTTATATGATGAAAAGTAAGTAACTTCCATAGTATCTCTTGGCCAATAATCTTTAGCCGTAAAGAAGCAGTCTTCTTCCAAATGTTTCTGTAAATTTTTTAAGTATTACAAGTTGAAAGATGTAGAGGAAGAATTTTGTTTTATTGTGCTACTGACGAAAACATTCTTAGAGTAAAATTGTCTCCCACTCCTCAGAGCCAAAGCAAGTATAAACTTGGAAACTGAGATAGAAAATGTGGACAGGATCATTAGCACTATTGAGGCCAAGCTATCTCATGATGGTACCATTCCAGCTTCACCTAAGGCATTGCAAGATCGTGCAAATGAACTTCAGGTAAGAGTTGTCTGAAGTCATAGATACCCCATGGGATAATGCTCATCCATCCAACCATCCAATCTCACACCCTTACACTAACAGAATAGAGTTCATCAACTATAAGTCCAAATAAAGATCAAACCATTAAGATAAACTTATTTGTTTGCTTACTTGTTTGTTTTTCACATTTCTGAACCACCCATCTCCAACAGAGAAGAGCTCTGGGTGTTATACAATAAAATTATGGAGAAGAACATATTAGATATACCACCTTAAGCTCATGGAGGAAAGATGGGATAGGAATGGTCTTTTCAATTTATATGGCTGCCCACTCATCTATCAATAAAATGTAGTTAATGTGGTTATTGCTCAGCCTTATTATTAATCATTTTCTCCTTTAGTTATGTTCAAAATTAAAATTCTGTATTTATGTTTAAAAGATATTTAGAATCCACTTAACCCTCAAACTGTGCCCTTTGGCCATACTATGTAGGTCACGTGCATTCGTGAATGATTAAAATGTTGAGTTTCTTTGCACTAAGGCTCTTGTGGGAAAGATTTCTTGATTTATTAGACCCTTTTATAATTAGACCCTTTTAATAATTTAAACAATACAGCCAAAAGATGAACAGAAGTAGATGCAAGCATTTTGTACGGACTCATCAGTACCTACATTACAATAATTTCTTGATTTGCTAATAGGAGAAGCCAGACACAGGCAGAGGTACTCTGCTTTTCGCCGATGCCCTGCAATCTCCTTCATACATCTCTTTTTTTTTTAAAGAGAGAGTTAATTACATTAATAATATATAAAAAGAGTAGAACTGGGAAATGGGGATACTGCAAAGAACTGTGCCCTAACATTTTTTATTTAGCCATGTACATTTGGGGCCCAGGAAAATCCCAAAGGTATTTCTGGCTGCAGTGTGCATTACAGTTCTGAAAAAAGTAAGTTGCCTTCACAAACGGAAACCCATCTAGAGGGGAGAAGGAAGAAACAGCGTCACCATTCATCTTCTGATAAATGGCTGTTTTATGAGCAGCATAACTACCATCATTTATGAAAGACAAGCTCTCTTCCCTCTCCCCCACTTGACAGTCATTTAATGAGAACATGCAATGATGTGCTGTCAATATTCCAAATACTGTATGTCCTTGGCTCAAAAAAATACATTATTCCTGAGGCGAGGCATTTGATTCCAGCATCCTAATTATAAAACACGGAAAATTATTATTTTCTCCCACAGAGCATCTTCCCTATCTCTTTCTGCATTTCGTTTCCTAATTCTTCCCTCAGCCTTAGCCACTTTTCTATGCCGTTTCTTTCCCCACAACTGAATTTACAGCTCCTTTCTTTTCTTAAAATCCAATTATTTGTCTATGCTCTCTTTCCCCTAATAAACCAATTGAAAGGGAAAGTAGATAGGACACTTTTGAAGACCATATGATTTGAGTAAACAGTTGCACAAATACGTGTTTATGCCATTTGTAAGTCTCCATGACACGTGTATCTTTTCCCTTTTTTTAGAAACTGAAACGCGATTTGGTGAAACAGGAGAACTGCTTGCTCAAATTAAACCGAAGCCTTAAAGATGCAGAGCATAGCTGCAGTGCCGTGCAGAACAACTTTCAAGAATACTGTCCAGATTTGCCCAGGCAGAAAAAGGAAGTCCAGCTCATTAATGATCGATATCATATTGTAGCTGACCAGCTGGATCAACGGTGAGAAACCCCGCTTACTCTAGTGGGGGAAATGATTAATACGAAAGTAAGGTCATAAATGTAAAAAATGGCCATGTCACTTTTTTCAGTGCTGTTTTAACTTTGAATAGTCACTAAATGAATTATTGTAAATTAAGGACTATGTGTACTTCTTCTTGGTTTTTTAAAAAAAATTTAAGCCACACAGAGTTATCTTACATAATATAATGGCCATGTAAGTCTTTTAAACAAAGAAAGATATAAAAAATGTTGCTTTTGTTAGATAAGCAAAAGATCTTAGCAATAGAGAATTGACAGCTTTTATAAACTCCCTTCTCATATTCTCAGGGTTTTTTTTAAAGCTGGATAGGAATTTTTTGTGGTTTTTGCTCTTTCTCGGATATTCATACACTGCAAATCATGAGCACTGTTCATTGCCATTAATAATTTAAAACTGAGTTAAATACTTGATAAGAAGCAATGGATGGAAACTAATCAAGGAAAGAAGCAACCTAGAACTAAGGAGAAATTTCCTGACAGAATAATTAATCAGTGGAACAGCTTGCCTTCAGAAATTGTGAGTGCTTCAACACTGGAAGTTTTTAAGAAAAAATTGGACAGCCATTTGTCTGAAATGGTATAGGATTTCCTGCTTAAGCAGGGGGTTGGACTAGAAGATCCCCAAGGTTCCTTCCGACTGTTATTCTGTTAAGAGATTCCCAATAGGGGAATTAACATAAAAGTGTCAACTAATTATTAAAAAAACCAATCTGTTTATAAAGCCTTTCTCCATGTATTGTAAAAGCTGAGTTTACTTTTACTTTTATTTTACCTTTACTTTTCTGATTATTTCTGGACTTTATTCTTCATAAATTCTGTTCTTGAAGTCATCCAAAGAAGTTTGCTACTTAATCTCGGCCATCTTGCTGTGCAGGGAGAAGACACTTTGGGATACCAGCCTCATTTACCAGCAGTTCCAAAATGCCAATGAGAATCTGATATTCTGGCTCAACAATCTCCCGAAGCACAAGGTCAAGACCACAGATGGACCAAGCCAAATTAATTACAAGCTCGAGGCCCAGAAGGTATGAGAGCATTACCTTATGCTCAAACGAAAGGATGGAAGGCACATTCCCACTAGGCATCCTTCATGCAGGAATTGGTGAAAGAGAGATATGCCTGCATGTAACATTCACACATGCTTGTTCTTTACTCAGTGACTGCAACAGTAAAGGCAATGTACAATATCTGAAAAATTCACAAGCGCAGGGGCTGTTACATCATATATTGCTTATAAAGCAACAATCATAGAATTAGTGCTTGAAAGATAGGCAAAAATCTAATTATGAATCTAACATTGGGCAGGAACGTATCCTAACTCCCTGTCTCTACTTTTCCAACAGAGGCTGGCAGATGAAATCCAGAGTAAAGAGTCTGAAAAAAATTCAGTGATCAACTTGTCCCGGAATGTGCAGTCTATTCTCAATGTATGTTTGCATGGTTCTACAGTTTCCATTTCCATTTAGCAAACCCACTTATCCTCCTCCAATTATATGACTGGTTGGTATTTATTTAAAAAAACAGGATTATGAACTTCAGGCAGGAAAATATCGATCGTCTCTGGATCCTAGTCTGACTGCTTCATCTGCCAAGCGTCTTCGGGTGACTCCACTCCAAGAGAGCATTCAGGCTCAGGTGAGTGACTACAGCCAAAGCCTGGACTTACCTATAAAAACATATCCTCTTTCTAAATTGCTACTTCATGCCCAGGAAGCAGTTTTCATACTATCAAAGAGGTACAAGCCCTTATAAGACACAACAATTTTGAAAAACCATAAACAATTTGGAACATTCAATCTAATATCTGGCAGTTTAAGATATAGGGCTGATTGAAATAGTTCTGTAATATGCTGTTTGAAAAAAGAAAAATGTTCAACGAACTAAAGAGGGGAGTATTCAAAACTGGTATAATTAAATAAAATCTATTAGGGAAAGTTGGTGGCTAAGAGAGTTGCAAATTCTTAGCTGATAATAATTTTGAACTTCTTCCATTGCTGAAAATCTTCTGCACCTACATTTTTCTGACATTCACACAAACCGCATCTAACATACTCCTAGCAAATAGCAGGAAGGCCAAGACATCAAAGATTGGTTGCAGCTTAAATATATTTTGTCATATAGTTACCTGGCAGTAAATTCCTTTGAACATGTTGAAATTTACTTCTGAATAAACATGTAAAGAGTTGTATTTCTGGTGTTTCAAAATAAATAGTAAATATTTATCTCCAGATTAAATATCATTTTCTCCAGATTTAATAGCATTTTGCTAACTCCACAGAAAGCTGTTCATTCAACATTGTAATCTAGTATTAATATTTAAAAAATAAATATTGTAGTTTATGGGGTGTTAGTTATCTTGATAGAGGGAATACCATAGCTGAATAATAGTTTGTGTTAATTGGCTTTAGGAAAATGATATGACAAAACTCTATGCAGAGACTGCCGCTGAAAACAAACAACAAATCTGCTGGTTGGAATTTGCCAAGAAAATTATGAATAAGGTATGCCTAAATCATTTGAAATTATATGGATAATGCTTAAATATTAGAGCATCTCTTACAAGTGAAAAGAAAGTTCATTGGTTTCTTTTTTTCTTCAGGATTATAGCAAGTAAGATTGTTATTTTGAATTGCTTCTGCCTCTCTATATGTAAATGATACAGGAACTATAATTTCCTAACATGCTTTACCAAAAGGAGGAAAGCAATGTTTATATTTTATTTCTTTGAATCCCTAATCACAATTGCAACATTAATAATAATATCCCATATCTCATTCACCACAACTTTGATTTTTAATATTTGATCCAGTTTGAAAATCGTGTCTACTTTCAGATAACTTCAGAAAGCAAAACTGCACTTTTACAAAAGTAATTTAACATATGGAGGTAAATTACAATTCTACATTAAGTAAATATAAAAAGCCAAAAATCTCTGATTTTTTTCAACGAAATAAAATTCATATTTAAATTTATCATATTTACCATTGCTGGCATATTTTTGTCATTGCCAGAATGTTGAAATAAAATTTTCAATAACATTTGGGCAGTACTTTTTCAGTTCAAAGTGCTTTATATTAATAATTTCAGTCATTAAGCTAGTATTGGTAGCCCTGTGTTATAGGAAAGGGAAGAAAGGCTGAGACAATGATTTACCTAAGGCACACTGGAGCTTCTGAAGAATATTAAAACTTCTAAAGTTGCATTTTTTATGACCATTAGAAACAGGTAGGAAAAACAAGAGACATCTTTCTTCCTATGCTTTTTTCTGCTCTCTTTTCCCTGGCTGGAAGCCTAATAGAGTGTTTTATTTTGCTTGCTTCCTACTGAAAGAACAGAACATCCTCCTTTTCCTTTCCCCTGTCATAAGGGGAACACAAAAAAGTGTATACGTGATGCAGGCTTTATATCAGAGGATATAATATCCTTAATATGGTTCATTTGTTTTTTTTAGTACTCCACTTAAGTATCTGTCCCTATATATTCTTAGGCATACTGTGTGTTTTGCTAAATACAGAATCCAGTGAATAATCTAAAGGATTCCATGTAGTTTAAAAAAAAAATTCCTAGAAGGATTTAGTGAGTTTATAGCTCAGTTAAGACTTGATTCTTAATCCCAGTTTAATCTCACTTTTTGTGGGTTCACCAAACGTTGCCACATACTCCAAGGAGCCAGTCATATAGAAGTTGAGGCCTGGAAGTAAATTTCATAGTATTAAGAATCAATAATAATAATTGATAATAATTCTTTTTCTTTTCTTCCCACCCACCCCCCTCCTTTCTGCAGAAAGAAGTAAGTGATACGGTGCAGGTAATGCATGAACAAACCCAGCAGTCCAAAAACGTAGATGAATCTGAAGTCCTGAAGTCTCAGCTTAAAGAGGAGCAGAGCAGGAAAGCCAATGTACAGCAAGAACTGGACCAGCAGAGAACTAAACTTCTGACACTCAAAACCCAACGGCCCGCTGAAAGAATTGAGGAGAAAGAAGTGATTGATTATTATAGAGATCCAGTTCTGGAGCGTGATCTTGCTAAAATCTCTAATCAAATTGAGAATGAAAAGAAGAAAAGAGCCGATTTACAGGCAGATATTGAGAAAGTGAACAATCTATTCCTTGAAATGGAAAAAGATAGAAGGGTTGTGAAATGCCAGCTGCTTACAAAAGAAGTTACAAAAACAGAGAAAGATCCAAATCTAAATGCCCAAGCAGCAAGACTCCAAGAAGAAATCAGGTATCTACGTGAGCGTTCAACTTCTTCCTCTGAAATTGAACAGCTCAGGAAAGAGTTGCACCTCCTGGAGCAAAAGCAGTCAAACATCCGAGAAAAAATAGTAGTGAAAGAGGTGGTGAAGTTAGAGAAGGATCCAGAAATGCTAAAGGCGATCAGATCACTGCAAATGCAAATTGATGAAGATAGTTTCAAGAAGAAGTCTGCAATGGATACGATAGGGAAAATGAAAAGCAAAATTGAGGATCTTGAGAAGCTGATTGAAGCAACTGAACCCAAAGTTGTTGTGAGAGAAATAAAACAAGTGGAGCAAGATCCGGAGCTCCTAAAAGAGTCTTCCACTCTTCAAAAGCTTATTGATGAAGAGAGGAACAAGAACTTGTTATTGTCAAGTGAACTGACACAGCTGCAGAGCAAATACAGCACTATGGAGAAGTCAAAGCCTAGGGTGGAGATAAAAGAAAGAGTCAATGAGATTTTTCACCTAGACCCAGAAACAGAGGAAGAGATAGCACGTTTGAAGCGAGAACTCCAAGAAATTTCAAGGAAAAGAAAAAGAGTTGATCAGGAGGTAGAAACAGCCTTGACTGAACTGAAAGTTCTTAGGTCCCAAGCACCTTCCGTGGAGTTTAAAGAAGTCATCCAAGAGGTGGTGAAAACAGAAAAGAGCCCAGAGATATTGAGAGAAATAGACCGGTTGAAAGAGCAACTAAATGATCTTGTGAATGCAAATGGTCGATTCCAAGAACAGCTAATCAGGTTAGAAGGAGAAAGGGATGAGTGGAAAAGAGAAAGAGCCAAAGTTGAAACCAAGGTTGTTACTAAGGAGATTGTCCGATATGAGAATGACCCTCTCTTAGAAAAAGAGGCTGAATGTCTTCGCCAAGAAGTACGTAACATATTACAAAAGAGAAGAGCAACTGAAGAGGCCATTTATGACCTGAAGAATAAGTACATGCTTCTGGAGAGAAGGAAGCCTGAGGAGAAAGTGGTAGTGCAGGAGGTAGTTGTTACTCAGAAAGATGTGAAGCTTAGGGAGGAGCACAAGAGGTTGAGTAGGAGTTTAGATGAACAAACAAGCAATCGGCGAAGGATGGATCACGAGGTCCAATTGCTTCGGGCAACAGTGGAAGACAAAGAAAAACTGCTGAACTTCCAAGATGACAGAAACAAAAGGCTTGCTCTGGAAAAGGAAATGAGGCAGATCACCCTAAGGATAAAAGAAATTGAAGAAAGCCCAGTTCCAGTTCAAGAAAAAATAATCGTGGAGGAAGTAATCAAGGTAGAGAAAGATCCGGTTCTTGAGCAATCTAGTATCAATTTGCGAACTGAACTAGATAAGGAGAAAGTTCAAGTATTGAGCCTCCAGAGGGAATGCAAGAACCTTCAAGCCCAGATTGATGTTCTACAAAAGACAAAGTCCCAGGAAAAGACGATATATAAGGAAGTGATCAGAGTAGAAAAAGACAGAGTGCTTGAAAATGAGCGAACACGTCTTTGGGATCTGCTAAGCAAAGAGCGAACTGCTCGGCAAAATGCAGAAGAACACATCAGACATCTGAAAGAGAAGATTGAGAGAGCAGAAGGCATAAAATGCACCTGGACCAGAGAAGAAGCTGACCTCCAGAAAACTCGGAATGTGACAATGCAAGAAAAAGCCAGTCTTGAAGATGAATTAAGGGAACTGGAAAAAAAGAAGCAACAAAAAGCCCTTTTCCTTAGAGAACAGACCAAGCTCTTGAGCCAAAGGACTGAAAGTGACAGGCAAAAAAAGATCCAATTTAGCCAGGAGGTTTCTCGTCTGGAATCAGATATACTTATGGAGAAGGATAATATTTATGAAAAAGAGAGGACTATCCGGGAACTCCAATCCAGAATCAACAGAGAAGAACTGAACAATGAGACTCAGATGAGAGAGACAAATCTCTCTACCAAGATATCTATTCTGGATCCAGAGACTGGTAAAGATATGTCACCCTATGAGGCTTATAAGAGAGGCATGATAGATAGATGTCAGTATATCCATTTGCAAGAACTAGAATGTGATTGGGAAGAAATTACAACCCTGGGATCCAAAGGGGATGTTTCTGTTCTTCTTGACAAAAAGAGTGGAAAACAGTACTCCATTGATGATGCTCTGCGGTTCAAAAGGATTACAACAGAAGAATATCAACTTTACAAGGAAGGCAAAATCCCTATCTCTGAGTTTGCTCTACTTGTAGCCGGGGAAACTAAGCAGAATACATCCCTTTCTTTAGGTGCAATTATTTCCAAGTCTCCAATTTCATCTCCTGTTTTTCAACAAAAGCAAAGTTTCTTCTCTTCTGGTCCACCAATGGCTTTCTGTGATGATACTTTTCCTATTGCTGGAGTTTATGACACAACCTACGACAACAAGTACAACATTAAGTTGGCACTTAGCAAGAAATTGGTGGATCCAATGACAGCCCAAAAGCTTTTAGAGGCACAAGCTGCTACTGGAGGCATCGTTGATCTTATCTCAAGAGATCGCTACTCTGTCCACAAAGCCCTGGATAAAGGACTGATCGATAATACTTACACGCAGAGGTTGTTGAATGCTCAGAAGGCTTTCACGGGGATTGAAGATCCTGTCACCAAGAGAAGACTGGCTGTAGGAGAAGCAGTTCAGAAAGGATGGATAACTCAAGATAACGCCTTTCCTTATTTACAAGTCCAACACCTAACTGGAGGACTAATAGATCCTAAGAAAACAGGGCGCATCCCAATATCAGAAGCTATCCAGACAGGCCTGATTAGTAGTGACCTGGCCACATTACTACAAGATGAATCGAGTTATGAAAAAGAACTTGTTGATCCTATCACCAAAGAGAAGATCCATTATAAGGAGGCCATGGCTCGTTGCCAGAAAGATCCTTTAAGTGGGCTCCTCCTCCTCCCAGCTACCTCCGAAGGATATCAGTCCGCAATCCATTCAGCTGCTGTGTCCCGATTCAGGCACTAAGCAAGGCAGTATGATTTTAAATTTGTAAAAAGTCTGAAATGTTTTTCATCCACAAGAAAATTCACACCCTGTCATGTTCATATTAGCAAAGTGTCTGGCAATTATAGATAGCTGTGTATTATATTAGATAGCTGGACTTATTTCATTATACCAAGTTAGCAGCACTTCATAGAGAAGCATTTCCAAAAGTAGAAAGGATCTAATATGGGAATAAATACAGTATCTATTATAGGGAATAAAGGGTTTTTTGAAATAGAAAAAAAACTTCAAAATGCTTAGGAAATAGCTCCTTCCTGTAAAGTCTAAAGGGATGCATGTCACAATAGCTGGAGTTTAAAGATCATGCATGCAATAAAAGTTAAAATACTGACTGCTATCCTGTTATTTTTTTAAACCACTAACAATCCCTTTCCCTCTGATGTATATAATGCTTCACATGTTCCTGGGTCCCTAGTTTTTTTTTTGTTTTATTTACATTTATACCCCGCCCTTCTCCGAAGACTCAGGGCGGCTTACAGTGTATAAGGCAATAGTCTCATTCTATTTGTATATTTTTACAAAGTCAACTTATTGCCCCCCCAACAATCTGGGTCCTCATTTTACCTACCTTATAAAGGATGGAAGGCTGAGTCAACCTTGGGCCGGACTTGAACCTGCAGCAACTGCAGGCTCTGTGTTCTCAATAACAGGCTCTACCAGCCTGAGCTATTCCGGCCCTTAGTTGGGAACTAGAATTCAGCAACATCTGGAGAACCACAGATTTTCTATCCTGATGTAACCATAAAACTATAGAACTCAAAAAGTAACAGCGCCAAACATGGCATGGAAACACACACCGGGAGAATGCACTTTCTGAGTCTGATGTAAAACTGTTTGTAATAAAAAGCAAATCAAATTAATAGCAAATACAGTATGTCACTATAGAACACATACCAGACATTCTGTACATATTGTAAAAGATATATATATATATATATATATATATATATATATATATATATATATGTAGGTCTTTGGTTATTCAGGTTTTCTCCCGCGTAAAATTGGAAGTGTCTTGGCGACGTTTCGACGAAATCTCATTCGTCATCTTCAGGCTTCAGCTTCGTGCTTCTGGGAGCAATGTGTGATTGCAGCTGTTTCTTCCTTTTTAACTGCTAGTGGGGGTTTGAACTGATTGGGTGGGAGCTTGGCTGTGCTCTGATTGGATCCACCCAGAAAGCAGACCCAAACCCACACTGATCAGGAAGCACGACCAAGGACCAGAAGCCAGACCGCAGCTGCAACATTAGCCATTTCAAACCCCTCCAATCCATACATACAGCAGACAGACACCCACTATGAAGATGTAGCACGACCACAAACACGAAGCCAAACAACAGCAATGCAGCTCACCAGCTCAAATCCCCCTGCAGCTCAGACTAATCTGAGCACAACCAAGCCCCCACCCAAACAGGACACACCCCCAGCCAATCAGTGCACAAAAAAAACCCCATCCAATCAGAGCACAGCCAAGCTCCCACCCAATCAGTTCAAACCCCCACTAGCAGTTAAAAAGGAAGAAACAGCTGCAATCACACATTGCTCCCAGAAGCACGAAGCTGAAGCCTGAAGATGACGAATGAGATTTCGTCGAAACGTCGCCAAGACACTTCCAATTTTACGCGGGAGAAAACCCGAATAACCAAAGACCTACATACAAACACCCGCGAAAACCTCAGAAAACAAATATATATATATATATATATATGTGTGTGTGTGTGTGTGTGTGTATATGTATGTATGTATGTATGTATGTATTTGTTTTCTGAGGTTTTCGCGGGTGTTTGTATGTAGGTCTTTGGTTATTCGGGTTTTCTCCCGCGTAAAATTGGAAGTGTCTTGGCGATGTTTCGACGAAATCTCATTCGTCATCTTCAGGCTTCAGCTTCGTACTTCTGGCTTTTGCTCCCAGAAGCACGAAGCTAAAGCCTGAAGGTGACGAATGAGACTTTGTCAAAACTTCGCCAAGACACTTCCAATTTTACGGGAGAAAACCCGAATAACCAAAGACCTATATATATATATATATATATATATATATATATATATATATATATATATATATATATATATATATATATATATATATATATATATATATATATAATTATATATTAAATTATATATATAATTTAATTATATATAAATATATATAATTATATATATATAATTACAATTTTCTTTCCATATTGTACTTAACTCCTATACGTGTATATATTTTTCTTGGCAACAAAGTGCTTTGCCATATTCTTCTTTTAAGACTTTTTTTTCTTTGCAGTCTCTAGTCTATAGGTCAGTATATCATAGTGGTTTCCCTTCTTAAGTGCTAACTAGTTCTGACCTTACTTATCCCTTTGAGCAGCAGTGGGATTCAAATAATTTAACAACCGGTTCTCTGCCCTAATGATTTATTCCAACAACCAGTTCACCAAACTGCTCAGCAAGTTAACAACTGGTTCTCCCAAAGTGGTGCGAACTGGCTGAATCCCACCACTGCCTTTGAGATTAGTTATACATGGCTAGATACTGCCATTTACCTGGGCAACAGGGCTAGAACCTAGTTTTAAAATGATAACTAGATACCTTGCTGTGAAGTTTCCACTGCTTTGTTATGGTATATAATAGTACATTCAAAATAGGGATATTGATTATAATTGTCTTCAAATTCTATTTTTGACAGTTTTACAACCCTCAAAACTCCTTAATGCGAAAGTTACTGATGCATGTTTTTATTTATGCAAACAGGAATATTAACATCAACATCAACAATTAATGATCAAATTCCTTAAGTATTAACAGCCATTTTAAAAATAAATCCATCAAAAAGAACTACTATTGGATGCTAGGTTGCCTTTCTACAAATGCAAAAAAATAATAATAATACAATATTTGCATAATGGAACAAGGACTTCTCACTGACTTCTTCCAGATTTTCTTTGTATACTGTAATTTCCTACACTGCTCTTTAGAGTACATTTTCAGTGGGCACATGGGACCACAAAAAGAAACCTGAATCAGTGTAAAGTTTCCCTCTTTCCATCTGTGCACTGTCAAGTTTCCATCAGAATCCAGAGATTTCAAGGTCTCCACCTTCAACCAGTATATTTGGCTAAGATCAACAAATAGAATTTTCCAAGTATTTATTTATTCATTTATTTTATGTCCCACACTATCTAATTCAGGTCTTGGTTGATATTGATTATCAGATTTTGATATTTTTATTGAATTAGAAACTATAATATTTCTGAAAACCCAAACTGCAGCTAAAGAAGCCTCTTAATTATTTAATAGTCTAGAAATTTCTTGTTTTTTATGATGGATACATATAGAAGGAAACTCAAGAATATTTCTGTGTGTCTCTGTAATATCTAGTTCCTCCACACACACACACACACACAAACACACACTTTTTTTTGGCATGGTTAGTTTTCAATAGTGTTGTGAAATACAGCATGAATTCATATTAAAAAAAAGAAAAAACAACATCAGTGCCTAGGCTACTGTAGGATGTGCTAGCCTAATCTAAATAATAATAACAATATCTTGTAATGAACTGCAGCAAAGAGTGAATAAGATATTACAGAAACTGGATTTAGTTAAACTTTTTTCTCTTTCCACTTCTCTGATAGCATGTTGTATTATTCCTTTTCATATACTAAAAGTATCAAGCTTTTTCACCTCTGTTAAAGAAGAACTATCAGTCCTTACAAGGATCTGTACCATTTACAATTGTCAAAATGTTTGCATGAATATTAAACTGGGCAAAAGGCCAAGAACATTTTTAATGGCGGTTACAGCTGCTCCTTTGCTATGTTGTTTAGAATGAGATGATCCAGTAGCTATTTCCAGCAAAGCATTAACCAGAACTTCTTAATCTCATGGCCCATACTGTTCTACCACACACTGTTTAGCATCCCGTGGAGCTTGCCAGAAATACTGGTGGTTCAAAGCAGCTTTGGCTGAGATTCGCTTGTTGGGATCATACATTAGTAGTTGCTGTAATTTAGAAAGAGAGAAATATGAGCGTGCCTCAGTCTTTAAATCCTGCCCATTTACAGCAAACCCTTCAGTGTTAATTCAAGTAACCCTGAAAGTCCTCATTTTTTCCAAAAAGAACGAAGAGGTTTAAGCTAGTCTACTTCTGCCCTGCTAATGAATGCTTGGCTAAATGAGCCTTTGGCTTGACTTAGCAAGCTGCCTTGTACAAATGTGGGATGTGTTGGGCACAGTCCAATTTTTGTAGTGGACACTTTCCAATTCTTGTCATAAGTATTAAAAAAACAACTCAACCCCTTTACAAGTCTTCTACTCACCAGCAGTAAGTCTCGTCCATCTTGATCCAAGTTTGGAATTATCACCTTCATATCTTTCCTTGGCCATTTGGGGAAATTTCCTTTATAGTCAGGAAGATTTGTGACTCCTGGCCACAGTGGTTCAGTAGGAGTACCAAGTGTGCGGAAAATCCGGAATAATTGGTCAATTTCAGAGTCTCCAGGAAACAAGGCTTTTCTAGTCACCTGGACCAAGAAGAAGAAGGTTCGTTCACCTGGATTATTATACATATGGTCTTCATTCTGGGTAACATTACTCTCTCCAAATAAAATGTTTCCATTATAAAAAGCCTGGTATATCAGAATAAACCTATCCAGTAGCCTCCCAAGTATCAATGGGAAAAGAACAACAGACCTCGACAACTCTTCCAGTACATGGTTTACAAAATATTCATAAAATTCTTAATTATCAAGTTGCTATTCTCTTTCTCTCTTCTGCTCCCTCCACCATCAAAAATTATGTTCCGTCATATTGAGATCAATTTTCTGACACCACAGACAAATTTTCTCTAGAAAGACCAAAAGAATTACAGATGATAAAATACTGAAAATACTTTAGGATTCTACGTTTTAAGAAGAAGAGGAATATATTAACCCAATATATTAACCCAACACATATCCTATTCATTGGGACAAGTATTACCATATGAAATTGAATTATATTGAGATTTTGTAAGCTTTTAGACCTCAGTATTTTGCATCACTTTGACATCAGCTCCCAATGCTTTTTCAGTGTCTGTTTTTGGGGAAGTCAGCCTATCAGTTTCTGAAGCAGTTTCTAATTTATTACAAACCAGAGCAAAGTTAATCCACAAAGAAGAGGGAGTGAAGCTGTTTTCCAAAGCACCTGAGGGTAGAACAAGAAGCAATGGGTGGAAACTAATCAAGGAGAGAAGCAACCTAGAACTAAGGAGAAATTTCCTGACAGTTAGAACAATCAATAAGTGGAACAACTTGCCTCCAGAAGTTGTGAATGCTCCAACACTGGAAATTTTTAAGAAGATGTTGGATAACCATTTGTCTGGTTATCCAGACAAATGGTTGGATAACCAAGTGGTATAGGGTTTCCTGCCTGGGCAGGGGGTTGGACCAGAAGACCTCCAAGGTCCCTTCCAACTCTGCTATTATTATTATTATTAATCCTTCCTCTGAACTGAAGTGGTTTTGTAGACTTTAAGAGCAGCCTCCTTGTGAGGTCTTTTGCCTCACATGCCCTGGACTCAGGTTAGGCATTATTCTTTCAATGCCTGCCTAGAGTTTACTCTTTGGACCAATCTATCTAATCCTGCTTCCACTTAGAATTAATTTTCCCCTCCAAAATCCATCCACCATGGCAACACACAGCTACTGTTAGAGCTATTGGGAAAAGGACCCACGTGATATAATTGCACTTTCGCAATTCATATCAATTTATAAATGCAAGGGAGGAACAGTGGCAAAAGGATCAGAAAACCTTTTGGAGAATTTCAGTGGGTTTGTTTAGACTTCTTAAAACTGTCCGTTAGTTACAAAGCTCCTCTCAGATATTTTTGCAAACTGCCAAATGTAACAAACACATGTACTGGGGGGAAAAACCGGAGGGATTTTCTAAATTTCAGTAGCTCAGTTTGGGGGAGTGAAATTCAGACAATCTGCTGGGCAAAAATTATGCAATTTGCCATTGATCTTTAGCAACAGAGGAGCCATTCTAATAATTACTTCTACTCCTGGTTCGCCTTCTGCCATTTTTCTGGTTCTACCTACCTGGAAAAAAGCAGCCCTCTTCTGGCTAGAGATCGAACTGATCTCTTGTAGAGAGAACTTTAGAAATTAGATTTTCGTCTTTCAAAACTAGCTTTTAAGCATAGACAACATTTATGACTCTTGCCGTTTCAAAATTCAGTATTGCAAAAGATACCTGGAGGAGGACTTTATACACATTTAATTCAGTATTGTAAAATTATGCTTATTCTCTTAGACACTAGCAACCTCTAGTGGTTGCTTTTATAATGTACTCCAATCTTATAAATCAATGAATGGTATAAGTAGGCAAAAGGCAAAGGGAAGCAATGTTTATGAAGCTTAAGGGAATTTAGTTAGATGCTGAGACTTAAGACTAATGAAGTAAACTTAAGTGTAAGCTTTTAATGGCATTTTGGCAAATAATATTGAAACATAAGGAGTTATGGTGCTGCAGTGGTTAGAATGCAGTATTGCAGGCAAACTCTGCCCACAGCCAGAAGTTTGTGCCTGACTGGGATCAAGGTTGACTCAGCCTTCCATCTTTCCCAGGTCGGTAAAATGAGAACCCAGATTGTTGGGGGCAATATGCCGACATTGTAAACTCTCAGAGAGTGTTGTGAAGCACTATGGAGCAGTATATAAGTCTAAGTGCTATTGTTATTGCTGAATTTCCTCACACTTCCTTTTGTAGTTACAGCTGCTAAAACTAATCATCTGTCTAAGATAGACAAAAGCAACCCACAGGCTACTTGCAGTCTCATTATCATCCTGAGGCCATCCTTGTATTGTTCTGCGAGGCTTAGTGCATATTGTTTGCTTTTTTAACTCCTCCAACTAAAAAAAAAGAAATTCTTCAGTAATACCATGACATCACCAAACATGGCCACTGCAACTGCCAGAAGAAAACTGTCCAACTTCAAATTAGGGTTCTAACAATTAGAAATGATAGGAAGAGAAAGCAAGATAGATTTCATGATATCTTTTAGAATGTGAAGTGATGAAGAAAAGGGAATTTTAAAAAATACATGGGCACTCACAAAGCCCTTTTTTGCATGTGCATTTTTATCATTTATATTGTGATTATAATGTCTCTCTGAAACAGAAAAAGATGAAGAATGTTACCATTTCTGCAAAGATACAGCCAATGCTCCATATATCCACAGCTGTCGAGTAATATTTACAACCCAGTAAAATTTCAGGAGCCCGATACCATAAGGTTACCACCTAAAAGGAATCAAATTTAATGGTTGTTTGATATATAAGGCCTTCTCAGGTTTAATTAGAAACATTCATTATTGAACCATAAATCCAAAGGACACTGAACATTTTTCAAGATATTTACTAGCAATTCCAAGTCATTTACTACAAGTCACATCAATACAACCTGCTGGAATTCAATGTCCTCTATTACGTTACGTCAAACAAGTTTCATATCCCTTGATATACTCTCTCTTCTAGTTTCCCCCTTTACTGGAAAGCACTGGTCCTCACAGCTGGACAAAAAGCAATATCATGTGGGAGATGGACAAAAATATAGGCCAACGTTCTGGTGGAGGAATAGTCTCAAAGGCAAAAAAAGAAAAAAAAATCTAAGTCCGGAATCAACCATGTTAGGTGGCTTCAACAGAGATTTCTATGAAATCAATAGATATATTGGGATATGCCCTTTTTTGGAAACAAAAATCCAGGGAAGTTCACATCCCTGTTCATATGAAAGTGTTGGAGGCTACATAGAGAATTTAAAAGGACCCAAACCCTTTCTCTAATTTAATACCTTCCAATTCTAGACTGGCAGTGATTGGCTGTTTTACAAAATTTACCTTTACCCTCCTCCATTTGCAAAATAAGCTTGTCTGTTCTACTGAACCCTGAAAGGACCCTCGCCTCTTTATGTCAAGATAACATAATGCAACTGATTGAGAATATCGGCCATAATGATCCAAAAGGAATCACTTTTTATTCTTTCCAACCCAATTGAATGTTCGGAAAATATTCCACAAAACGGCTCAAGATCCATCTTCAGGATAATAAAATAGAATGGGTCCATATTTAACGCAAGGGAAGCCCCCAAACCGAAAAATCAGTAGAATCTGCCTGGAAGCTGCATTTAAAAAGATCCAGTCCTTCAATGCTGCCAACTGCTCCATTTAACACACACACACACACACACACACACACACACACACACACACACAGAGAGACTCTTTCTCCCAAGTCGTGAGATCCAGAGTAATAATAATAATAATAATAATAATAATAATAATAATAATAATAATAATAATAATAATAATAATAATAATAATAATTTAATTTTTATACTGCCCTTCTCCCGAAGGACTCAGGGAGCCAGATAAAATCAACAATCCATGGATACAGTACAAATAAAAACAATGCTAAAAAACTTATTAAATTTGGCCCCTAAATTAAAATACATAAACCATAAAACCCCATTTAAAATTACAAATACAAATACTAATTCTATGCCAGTCCTGCGCGGAAGAATAAATACGTCTTCAGCTCGCGGCGAAAGGTCCGGAGATCAGGAAGTTGACGAAGTCCTGGGGGAAGCTCGTTCCAGAGGGTAGGGGCCCCCACAGAGAAGGCCCTCCCCCTGGGGGTCGCCAGCCGACATTGTCTGGCTGACGGCACCCTGAGGAGGCCCTCCCTATGGGAGCGCACGGGTCGGTGGGAGGCAAACAGTGGCAGAAGGCGATCCCGTAGATAACCCGGTCCTAAGCCATGAAGCGCTTTAAAGGTGGTAACCAGCACCTTGAAGTGCACCCGGAAGACCACAGGCAGCCAGTGCAGCTTGCGCAGGATAGGTGTTATATGGGAGCCACGAGTGGCTCCCTCAATCACCCGTGCAGCCGCATTTTGGACCAACTGAAGCCTCCGGGTGCCCTTCAAGGGGAGCCCCATGTAGAGAACATTGCAGTAGTCCAGGCGAGAAGTGACAAGAGCATGAGTGACTGTGCATAGGGAATCCCGGTCTAAAAAGGGGCGCAACTGGCGAATCAGGCGTACCTGATGAAAAGCTCTCCTGGAGATGGTCGTCAGATGTTCTTCAAAGGAGAACCGCCCATCCAGGAGAACGCCCAAGTTGCGCACCCTCTCCATCGGGGCCAATGATTCGCCCCCGACAGTCAGCCGCGGCTGCAGCTGGCTGTACCGGGATGCCGGCATCCACAGCCACTCCGTCTTGGAGGGGTTGAGCTTGAGCCTGTTTCTCCCCATCCAGACCTGCATGGCCTCCAAACACCGGGACAGCACTTCGACAGCTTTGTTGGGTGGCCTGGGGTGGAAATGTACAGCTGAGTGTCATCAGCGTACAATTGGTAACTCACCCCAAAACCACTGATGATCTCACCCAGCGGCTTCATATAGATGTTGAACAGGAGGGGTAAGAGAACCGACCCCTGCGGCACGCCACACGTGAGGCGCCTCGCGGTCGATCTCTGCCCCCCTGCCAACACCGTTTGCGACCGGTCGGAGAGATAGGAGGAGAACCACCGAAAAACGGTGCCTCCCACTCCCCAACTCCCCAACTGGCGCAGCAGGATACCATGGTCGATGGTATCAAAAGCCGCTGAGAGATCTAATAGGACAAGGGCAGAGGAATAACCTCTGTCCCGAGCCCTCCAGAGATCGTCAACCAACGCGACCAAAGCCGTCTCTGTGCTGTACCCAGGTCGAAAGCCGGACTGGAACGGGTCCAGATAGACCATTTCATCCAGGTACTGGGGTAACTGACGTGCCACCACACTCTCAACAACCTTCGCCACAAAGCGAAGGTTGGAGACGGGACGGTAATTTCTTAAAACAGCTGGGTCCAGGGAAGACTTCTTGAGGAGGGGCCTCACCACCGCCTCGTTCAAGGCGGTAGGAACAACACCCTACCGTGATAAGGGATAGAAAACATTCCAGAAGTATTCCAAG
Organism: Ahaetulla prasina; assembly: GCF_028640845.1. Taxonomy (NCBI): domain Eukaryota; kingdom Metazoa; phylum Chordata; class Lepidosauria; order Squamata; family Colubridae; genus Ahaetulla; species Ahaetulla prasina. Next base: position 129,295,593 of record NC_080540.1, read on the forward strand.
GGTAGAGCCATGAAATATTCCAGGGGTAGAGCCGTGATAAGGGATTAGAAAACATTCCAGAAGCTATGTTCTGTATGCTTTCCCTATCTTGTTTATATGAACCTTGAACTAAAATCTCAACTAGTTTGACACATCACAGTAGTTTCTTTTCATGTAACTTAACAGTTTAAAATCCTCTTAGGTTTTCTAGTGTTTTTCTCTATTAGCAGGCAACAGTTTTACTCTGGGTGGACTTTTAACATACTGCAACAACCATTCTATCTCCTGCAGTCAAGTGATCTATATGAGATGATATTATTGTCTTTTCTATAATGACAGAGGGCCACCCTTTCTTTTATGGCCCCTATATACATCTTCTATCACCAGTCTGCTTTGGGCAGCAGAAGAGCCTAACTCTTTTAAACAGATCTCTCCCCACGTCTGTATTTCCCACGTCTCTGAAACTGTCACAACCTTAAATGATTTTTTTCTTGTGTGTTTAACAAATTCTCCTTTTATCATACCAAAAATGAAAATTTAATGGTAAATTTCAAGAGGTTCTTAGGGCTACACTTAAGATTTTTTTTTGAAGGGTCTACAAACATAGCTCCCTCTTTCTCCCAGGCACACTCATCTCTGTGTGATTTCTTTTCAGGGGCTGACCCAGCAACCTATATAACTGAGAGACAGACATTACCTCATGTGTGTAAGTACGTAGGGGAACGCCAAAAGCTCTAGCTAGGCCAAAATCGGCTAGTTTGATAGCTCCCATTTCATTTATGAGCAAATTCTGTGGCTTCAGGTCTCTGTGGATAACTCTGTGAGAATGACAGAAGCTTACACCTTGTAACAATTGGTAAAGATAGCTCTAAAAGAAAAAGTTCAGAGAGCACATATGAAGAAACTGTAAGGTTGACACATTATTTCCTAAGCAAAATAGCAATAGCACTTAGACATATACAACTTCACAGTGCTTTATAACCCTCTCTAAGTGGTTTACAGAGTGAACATATTGCTTTCAACAATCTGGGTCCTCACTTTGACAACCTTGGGAGGATGAAAGGCTGAATCAACCTGGAGCCAGTGAGGATCGAACTGCTGGCAGTCGAACTGCTGGCAGAATTAGCATGCAATACTGCATTCTAACCACTGTGCCATCACGGCTCCTATGCTGCATCTCAAAATTCTGCTACCATATATGGGCTTCCAAAATAGTGACAGCTTCTAAGTGATAGCAAAGGGTTAGAATAGAATTTATATCTTAGCTGCCACATGTTGATTGTCTACATTTTTTGCTAACTAGGTGACTTCATCTTAATTAGCAAACAAAATAAACAGATTCCAGGTTACTATCTTTTTTAGCCCTGGAGAATGACACTATTCCCCTTCAAAAAAAAATGTGGGTGGTCTGGAGAAGCATGATGGGCAATGTAATTCTGGGAGAAGGGACTGGAATAAAGCTTTTCCTCACTCTGTGATGGCCCAAGATCATGAATCTGACTTTAGGCAGGACTAGAACTCACCATAACCTGATTTTTAACCAAGTGCTTTTACACCCAGAAACAGCATTTACTTAACTCTGGTTTCAGATATATTATTCCACACTGAGAATTACATATAATTTGAATGAAGACAATGTTACAGGCTTTTCAAATATTATACACATATCAACATTCTGCAGCCCTTTCCCCATAAATAACAGCTTCAGGACAACATTTTGTATTAAAAAAACAGTATGAGGTAAAGCTGTTTAATACTTTTGCACAGCTGCTACTTTTGCAATGCCATATCATTTCCTGAAATATTATTTCCTTCACAGTTAAAAATGAATTTCTAAACATGGGTTGGGAAATCCATGTAGATTTGAAAGGAGATGCAATTGGAAGCGCAATCTCAGCAGGAAGAATAAAGATTAAGTATTTAATTCTTCCCATAACAACTTCATAACTGCTGTCAAAGCTAGGTTTTCTATCATGAGCCAGAGGAAAAAAGAATAAAGTATATGTCAAAGATTTTGCAACACTCCAGGTAAAAGGAACTGGGAACCTTTTTGACCACAAGAATCACATGGGATACCGGATGGTCAGTTAGGAGCCACAAACAACCAGGGGCACATAGTCAGCCATATGAGGTGCACCCAATCAGAAAAATTCATTGGTATACTAAAACTATACTTTATTGAGCCAGGCTATGATAACAGAATCTTGCAAGTCAACCTTCCCTTTCTTCCCACTTATACCCCAGAGAGTTGTGGGGTGAGCCAGTCTGTCTTTTTAAAACACTTTCCTGCCTCCCTGGACTCAATGCATATTTCTGCACCTGTTGTTATCTTAATGGCTTCTGGGTGGTTTCTCCAAGATTACCTCCCTAGGTTCCTACAACCACACATACATATATGCAGATATATACTGTACAATAGGGGTAGTCAACCTTTTTATACCTACCGTCCACTTTTGTATCTCTGTTAGTAGTAAAATTTTCTAACCACCCACCAGTTCCACAGTAATGCGCCATGTATCGTTGTCTGCGCATGCCTCTCACGCATCGTGGATTGGGTTTGTGGGGGGGTTGCCAGCTACCACTCTGCTTGTCTGTTACAGCTGAGTGGTGTGGGGGGAGATGCGCAAGCTATTCTCGGATGAGGCTCTATTGTTTGCGGTCGCACTATAGCGCCATTTAGTTTCACTTACGTAACATGAACTAAACTTATGTGCGGGCGATACAAATAGTATATTTTCAGAAATTTAAATTGTCATGGGGAATTTTATGAAAACCTAATGAAAATGTTTTTAAATAATGCTATGAACATTTTTTAAAAAGTCAATTAAATTAAAAAAAAGGAAATTGCTTCAGTATCGGACAAAACACCTATCGCCCGCCATGAAAGCTGGAACGCCCACTAGTGGGCGGTAAGGACCAGGTTGACTACCACTGCTGTACAATCACCCACCCATCCCATCTTTTTTCCTCTTCCTTGACTAAACAGTCTTTTCCTGCAGCTTCCAAGACATCTAAGTTGTATAGCTGGTGGGGTACTATGACATTCCTAGGAATGTGACAGTCATTTTTCTGCAGGCAGACAGAAAATACTGTTGACTGCAGTGGGCCAGAGAGAAGATTGTTGATCCATATGAGTTGTAGGCTGAACATCCATGTTCCAAAGGAACAATCTGAAAGTAGTTTGAAAGTGTGCTAGCTAATTGCCAGAGACAGATAAAGGATAGTTCTCCAGATTGGGACCTGTGAGGGAAGGTATTTGAGCCAATTGTTACCTTGACTAAGCTTAGAGGAAGCTCTCCTGTACGAGATGAGTCCATGTACTTTTTAAGATCTTGATTCAAATATTCAAAGACTAAGTATAGCTTCTTCTGATTATGTACTACATCAAGGAGCCTGGAAAAAAATTAAACACAGTGACTTGAGTATTTAGATAAAATCTGTAAGCATGATTAGAATAGAATAGAATAGAATTCTTTATTGGCCAAGTGTGATTGGACACACAAGGAATTTGTCTTGGTGCATACGCTCTCAGTGTACATAAAAGAAAAGATACCTTCATCAAGATACAACACTTACAACACTTAATTATAGTCATAGGGTACAAATTTAACACTTAATGATACAACACTTACAGAAACCAGTAGCAGAAATTGCGGGTGGGGTGGGGTGGGGTGGGGTGGGCCCGCCCCTGCCCACTCAACCAGGCTCTATGCCATCCTATTTAGGCATGTTTTTCAGGTTGGGTGCATGCACGGAAGGCCGGGCGCATGCGTATGCGGGGCGCATATGAGCGAAGCGAGCATACATGCATGCGTGCTCATATTTGCAAACCAGTAGGGAAAGTAAGTGAATACCACCCCTGTTACAGTGCCTTAAAATTAAGGAAAATCCAATCTGAAATCTTTACAGGAAAATCACTGGGTGACCTGGGTCAAGTCTCTCACCTCTCAGAGTTTTTATAATTGATGTTATGATTGTTTGCCACCCAGAGTCACTTTTTTTGAGATGGGCAGCTATAGAAATTGAAGAAATAAATAAGTATATATAAATAAATAAATAACAAAGGAAAACTCTGCAAACTAATATGAATTCTTTGGAATCAGGGGATAACGTTGCAATATACAAGGTAAACATCTAAGGATTAGGTTAGGGTCTATTTTTATATACGAATAAATGCAATATTGGAATTGCTATCTGTGAAAATACTTGATATTCATAGAATATATCCTAACAGATATAAAGACCAGTAGCTTTTCTTATGAAAAATCAGAAATGAGGAGGTGATTTTCCGCCTGGAAAAGCCAAGGAAAATCATCAAAACCATAAAAAAGGAAAAGTTAGAATATTTTCAACATGTGATGCGACAGCCACAAAAATACGGCATCCTTCACTTAATCCTCCAAGGAAAGACTGAAGGCAAACAAGGTCCAGCAGAAGAAGAATATCATGGCTTCAAAATCTAAGGGACTGTCGTGTCCCACTCCTCCGCTGACGGCCGGGTCAGGGAAATCCAAATCAGGCTTGCCTCTGCAGCTCTGCCCAAAGTCCTAGCAAAGTCCTCAGAGCAGGCAGGAGACCAGAAAGTGACTTCAGCAAGATAAGTTCGACTTTGCCTGACTCAGAGACTGCCAGAAAGCAGATCCTTTATATAGGCCATGGGGTGTGGCTCCATGACTCAGCACTCATTAAGGCCTGCCCCTCCCTTCCTTCTGTTGCCTCCGCCTATCCAGTCTTCTGATGCGAGGGTCACTCCAATCAGCAGCTGTTGGAAATAAACCTTCCTCAGGCTCACATGCTGTGGAGGAGGGGGAGGGGTCTAGCTGCTCCGTTTGCCTGGGCATGGAGCCAGGGCTGGGGCCGAGGGGTGCTCCCTCCTCTGCAGCCTGCTTGGGCATGGAGCCAGGGCTGGGACCAGGAGGTGCCCCCTCCTCTTCAGCTTGTCTGGGCATGGAGCCAGGACTGGGGCCGGGAGGCATACATTCCTCCGTGTTCGGGAGCAGATAAGAAGGCCCCGGCTGCTGTGAGAGCGGGCAAGACACAACAAGCGCTTTTTCATGCGGCTGTTGATAAAAATAGGATTGCCAACATGATCGCTGACATCCGACAACTGACATAGCACCAGAAGAAGATTTTCTTACCTCACTATATTTGGATGTTTCAGTTCTTTTAACAATGAGATTTCTCTGATTGCTGTACTAGGTACTCCTTCTGTCTCCCTGCGGGGGAAAGATATTTTATGATGAAGCAGTCCCAATCTTTCTAAGGGATGCTTTAGGCAGGATAGTTCATCATCCTCATCTTCTATGGGGATTGTCACATGATTGATCACAAATTCCATCTATGAATTTAATTAAAGTTATAACTACTCTCAATCCATAAATTACCACCTGTCAAGATGAACCATCCCCCCATAAGTTTAAAAACAGGGGACCTAGCAAGTAGTGGATTAGTTCTGGGTTGTTGTTGAGGGGCTTAGAACACAAAGCAAGAGAGGAAATCTGCCAGGTAGAATTTAATTTAGTAAGCTTCAGAAGCTTTTGAAGTACCTATCACATATTAAGAATTCTTATGGTCAGATTGTTAATTATCAATTATTGATGCAGTGCTTGAAGCAACCACACTTTTATAGAAATAATGCCAGGGATAAAAAAACACTTTTCAAGTTAACATTCTGTATTATTCTGCACTCTGATAGAGAAAATTTGTTCAGATGATTTGAGATGATCCGGAAAGACTGCTCCTGCAGAGAGGTATCCCATTTATTCCACTGCTATGAAACTGACATATAGGGCATGGTATAAGGGAATATAATACAGTTCCTTACTGAAAATAAATAAGACCAAATATGTCTAGTGCCTGGATAGCAGTGGTGGATTGCTATCGGTTTGCACCAAATCTGGCAAATTGGTAGCAGTGGCGGTGGGAGGCTCCGCCCACCCACCCAGACACTTCTGCGCATGCGCAGAAGTGCCACACACATGCCTGAGCGAATCTGTACCAATGGGATTTGGAACCCGCCCCTGCTGGATAGGATACTTAGGGACCTTTCTAGCAAAAGATAGAACATAAATAGATTGAGATGGTTTCTGATACAATTTCTCTATATGGCCCAGTTGTGTCTCAAAGGGTTGCCACTTAGAAAAATTGTGAAATGCAAACAACTATATTCATACATCCAGTTTGAGCCTAAATTCATCATAGCTTACGCTCCTGAGGTACTTGCTATTATACTGTTAGAGATACCTTAAAATATACTTGATCTGGAATTTGTTAGGAAAATCATATTATCACTATGAACATATTCTAACCAAGATCTTCCCGAAGAGTTTTTAGAAGTCCACATTTCCGTCATCCCAAACATGTTTCAAGAAACACCAACACTTTTTCTTATAGTCTGTATTCCAAAATGCTATTTGAAAATCAGTTTACAAGTAGCAGATTTAGGAGTAACCTTGTGAACTAAGAATTCAGGGTTTAGCTTCAGTACTTACGAATCAAGTCGGATCTTCTTCAGAGCAACTAACTGGCCTGTTTGCTTGTTTCTTGCTTTATACACAACTCCATAGGTGCCCTCCCCAATCTTCTCTACTTTCTGGAATACATCTTGGAATGTGTCCATTTTTTGCTTTCTGACTTGGTGCTATAAAATTTACTCACAAGTTTATACAAATAATACAACTTTTTTATACATCTCAATATAACATGCTGTCATTATTTTTATCTCCTACAAAACCACCTATATAAATTTGCATGTAAATTTACTTTAATAAAGGCGGGATAAAAGTCTAATAAATACATTTGTGATAACCAGTCCAACTCCAGGAACAAAATATCTCGATTCTATATAATGAATGGAGACTTATTCAGGCAAAAATATACATGTGTCTTTCCATTTCCCTCTCACTCCCCATTTACATGAGTCTAAGTTAGCTAAGATAACTAAATTAGTCTGGAATATAAAAGACAGAAAATCTAACTTCCCTGACAATAAAAATAAAATTAACAATTTACTGTCCCATAGTGGCTTCCTCATTCTACCTACGGTAATTGGTTGGCCTATCTCTAGATGGGCCACCTAATGGATATACTAAACCTGCTCCAAAGCCTCCAAGAATAGTTAGGACTCACTCTAATAAAATAAGCAAGATTGAAAGGCAATAATTTGTATAAGCAAACCTGGTGAACTTCATCATCTAGCTTCTCCCAAGCGGTAGGGATTCTTAGGTTTACAGTATTCATTCCTTCTCAGTCTGCCAGTGAAGGACCAATGTTCCACCAATATGTGGAAAAAAACATGCTCTTTATTATAAAAGGGTCACTCATGAGTTTGTCTATGGAGTTGGCCATCCTTTTAGGCAAGAACACAGCATCTGAGAGCTGTTGCTCCTGTATTCCCTAAAGGTTTCCCACTGTTGGCTGGCTGGGGAACTCTAATCCAGAATATCTAGACAACAAGAGGCTGGAGAGTAATCCTCTGAAACATGGTAAAAAACACATTATCTCATCACCAATAGGAGAGTAAAACACCCTTCCCACAGATTCTACATATGAACTGGAAGGTATTGGAGAAAAATCTGTAAGAGGCAACTTCTAATTTCATCTTATTTATATTTTCATCTCCCTTCTCACTTGCCTTTCAGAGACAAGATGAAATTTATTTTCTCTACTCCGGTACGACAACACAGACTACATCAGTCTCTGAAACTTATTATAGGTTTCCAAAGTCAGGTCAAGCATGCATGGACATGTCCAATAGCATTGCATGAGCAAGACCCTGAACAGAGAAAATAGGGTGCAGTTATAATTGAGCAACAAGGAACTAAAGGAATATAAAGTGATGGGTTACAAATCGATTATAAAAAAGCTAAGTTTTAAATTAACTTTCTAGATACCTGTTAAATGAGCCATGACTTCAGCTTGCTCCAAATGCTCTGCTGAACTTCCTCTAATAGCGATTAGAAGTTATTATGTAAGGTAGTTTTCGACTTACAACCATTCATTTTGCAATGGTTCGAATTTACAATAGTACTAAAAAGAGTGACTTATGACTGTTTTTCACACGGATGCTGCAGCATTCCTATGGTCACATGATCAAAATTTGGATATAAAACTTGGAGGAAAATAGAATTTGATGTTATATATGCTGAGAGCAGCAAGAATACTCTATGCACAAAAGTAGGATATTTTGATTCCCCCAATGAACAAATGGCTGCAAAAGTTGTTGGAGTTAACAGAGATGGCTAAATTGCCTACTTTGATTAACGAAAATAATACAATTAATTTTGTTTCTATTTGACTTTTGGACTTTGTGATTGAGGTTGAAAAAATTAAACTTTGACTTTGGGTTTTGGTGATTAGATAGGTCTGTTGTTATAGAAATGGCTTGTATATATTATGACGCAAAAGTAAAACTTGAGGCTGTACGTTATCTTATTTTACTGTGCCAAAGAGATGGAAGTCAATGCTTTTCTTTTTCTTTTCCCATTTCCCAATACTTTCTCCTTTTCCTCCCCTTTTTCATTTTTCTTCAGATTTCTGTATTTTATATTATGATAAACTAATAAACATATGAATATTCAGAAAAGCTTTTTGGACCAAGTTGAGAATGCTTGCCTAGATAGCTGGCCTTTACAATAAGCTCACATGAACGAGACAGGATGAAATACACTAGAGAAAGGAATTGCTTCCTCATGGAATTCTGAACACATGGACCTCTTCATAATACTGTGTAACATGTATTAGAATTCTAGAGTTGCCATGCGTAAAGTTATTTCACTGTAAATGCTGTAACCCTCCCTTCTTCCTTTCATACTGTGCAATAAAAATATTACAATGATTTTTAAAACTGATCAGAATTTGAACACTTGGCTACTGGCATGTATTTTTGATGGTTGCAGTGTTATGTCATCACTTTTTGTGACCTTCTGACAAGCAAAGTCAGTTGAGAAGCCAGATGGGGAAGCCAGATTCACTTAACAAACTAACTTAAGAACTGCCACGATTTACTTAACAACTGTGGTTGAAAAAGATCATAAACTGCAGCAAAGCTCACTTAACAACTATCTTGCTTAGCAATGGAAATTTGGGGCTTAATTGTGGTTCTAAGTCGATGATTACCTATACTTGCTAACTAATAGCTGCTATATTTAAACTTCTGGCTATGCTCAGCAGCCCTTTGCCCAAACCTCTTATTAATTTTCAAATTCTTTAATTCTTCTATAAAACCACATGCCACTTGTTCTTGCCCTTGGGTTGCAAAATATCCTGCCCAGCCCACCCACCCACCCCCGGCAAGGCTGATTTACAACCAGGACAGGCATGAAAAAAACCTCTTTAATCCACAGGGAGGGACCTCACGGCCAAAAGATATGACCATGGTTGTTTTGAGGAGAAACCTTTACGGAAAGCTACTATTTTCAAGCCTCTTTAAAAGCTTTCAAGAGGCCCTTCCTCTTAGGAAGGAACGCCTGAGCTCAGTCGATTTCTCTCTTCAGTGGTTCAGAGCTAAAGCTCCCACAATGCTTCCTGACACAAATAATAAAGAGTTGGCACTTCAAAAATTACCCTTACGAGATTCTCTGGAATGTAGCGTTTTTGAAAGGGACACGTCGCTCTACTAATCGGAGCAGGCCTCAGGCCAAACCTTGAACCAAAACTAGAATATTAGCTACTGACCAACCAGTCACACGTATGCACACACCATGTGCTTTTATGAATCACCCTTGCCAAAATTGGTTATTCGTGTGTAAAAGTCAGCTCCTGCTCTCCTCAAGAGGCCTCTCACCTGCTGATCCAACCTCCCATTGGCCTCCATGTCTTCCTTCTTGCTGAACAACAGACTTCCCAAAGGAGCAAAACTCATCCTGTTTCTGCACCACCAGAGGGAGACACAAAAATAATATATATTGACCCTAAGCTAGGCTGAGGAGGCCTTTAGATCCTTCCCCTCAAATAGCAGACTTTACCCTGTGAAGCAGAATATAGAAAGTCAGAAGAAAAACAAAGTACAAGGCTAACTTTATGAGGCTTGCAATATAAGTAATTATGCATTTCCCTTTTGGTTTTTTTTTTCTCAGTGTATACTGTAAATTTCTCAGAGACAAAAACAGAGACGGTATTCTTGCCTCTCCAGAGTTCTAGTTGGATCTAGTTCTCCTGATTTATTTATTTTTTTGCCCTTCCTTTATCTGTACAAACTACAAAAGAAAAAGAAAATAACCATTCCTGTGAAGACAAAATTATAAATCAAAGTAGGCCGCCTGTAGGATGCAGCCTAAATAAGTAATGCATTTCTCCCAGCATGTTTCTATGCCCTAAGTTTTTTCAGTTTGGGGAAAAAAATATTACTTGAATATATAAAATGGCATGCCAGGTAGGAAAAGCAAGCATATCCCTCCAAATCAAGATCGTTTTTGAACTTGTAGGTGGTCTTTCAGGCAAAGAAACAGTTTGTGCTAAATTTCAGTATATGAATGATTTCAACAAACAAACTTCAGACTATATATATCAACTGTTTTTATATCCCACAATGGCAAATCTCAACAGATGATCCATTCAACATAAGCAGCACTAGTTAAAAGTTATAACTTTTTCATATTTTATTTAATTACATCCAACTAATTAACAGAAAAGTAAGCATACACACAACATTAACAATATAAGGTAGCTTCAACTTTTAAGATAAAAAAATAAATAGGAAAAAAAGCCTTGGTGCACTCCAGATACTAACAGACATCTGTTAATTTCTTAAATGTTGTTAAAGAAACTATGCATTTCAACTATTACTAACAATCAGATGTAGATGTTGAGTAATAATTCTTTTAACCATCCTATGTGATAGGTAATTAGATAGTGAGACATTTGGGGCGTGTGTATTTAGCCAAGAGGCAACCAGTGTTGCTCCTAACAAATCTGATATTATAAGATCTTATCAAGCCAGTCCCCTAGCCATTCTTAAGGGCAGCTTCATAAAGCACACATTTAAAATTCTACTTTGGAGTTAATTAGAGCATGAGTTATTATGGACAAATTACCTCTGTCCAGAAATAAACATAATTGGAAAATCAGCTGTAGCTGGGGAAAGGTATTCAATAACCCTGTAGGGCTCTGTAAGATAGAAACAAGACAAGACCCTTCATACTATGGGTCTGCTCTCTCATGATCAATGCCCAGCTCATATAAAGGACCCATATCACTGATTTCAAGATCCAGATCTTGCCAACAAATTGGATATTATTCAATTTCTTTTTCTAGCTGCAAACACACAGTTTCCTGATGGTCCTGACAAAATTTATTAAAATGGATGCCATTAGCATATTGATACAATCTACCAAAAGCCTAATGATCACATCTACAGATCTTAGTAGGATTCTATAATAAAAATTGAAAAATAAAGGAAAAGTTTCTTTTATTACTTTCTAGAGCCAGCATGTTAAGTTTTATTTCAGGCTCTATTTAAAAGCTGCATTATTTTCACAATTCTGATATATTTTGAAATGGAAGATTAAGGTGTTCAACAATTGTCAGGAAAACAAGGAAACTGTATAAAGGGAAATGAAAATTTTATTGCCCCTAGCCAGCCACCATGCCCTTAGTCAGCCAGCAATCGTTGGTTTCTTTAGCATATTAAGAAACTTCTTTACTTCCAAACAACTTAAGGATCAAGCTTCTGCGATTTCCAAAAATCATCTTCCAAAATAAAGATTTCTATTAGCCCTTTGCAAGCTCTATTGTTTATATGGGTTTCAAAACAAAATTATGTATAAGATTCACAATCTAATACACAGACCAGTTTGAGTCTAATGCATTGTATCAAACCAATTTTAAATAAGGATTCACGAAGCAATATAATCCACAACAACACCAGGAGTAAAGGCAAGAGATGACTGATCATATACAGAATAGCAAATTTTGTGTTCGAAAATATACATATGCTGAAGCATAGCACTAACGTATGCTTCCTTCATGATCTTTCCTTCTCTCCTGGAAGTATTTTCTCTGTTCCTCTATGGCTTTTTCCAGTAACTGAAGATTTATTCCTTCTACACATGTAAATACACGAGCCTTTATAATAACCTCACCTGCAATAAAAAAAATGACTAAGTAAATAAATCACCATTTGAATTAAAGGACCTCTTAAGACAATTTCATAGTTAATGCAATTAAAACAAAATGTTCACCCAAATCATACAATGTGGCAGTTCCATTCGTTACTTCAGCATATCTATAGCACTTTATTTTGTAATATATATTTTATACAGCTTTTTCTAAAATACTATTTCTAAGTGGTTTACAAAATGAAAAATATGCAATTAGACCCAATAAATTAAAAGCAATAGGTGGTTCTAAAAAAGATGATGGGAGAGAAAATTCATATGTACAAGATCTAGATGAAGAGACAGGTCTTCAGAGGGGGCCTAAAATACTTTATAAAATGCAGGCGACAGAGAATTCCAGAGTGCACAAATAGAATTAGTGAGGAATAAAATTTTAAAGTGGAGTATAGATTCAAAGAGATCTAACCAGTGGTGGGATTCAGCCAGTTCGCACCACTTCGGGAGAACCGGTTGTTAACTTTCTGAGCAGTTTGGCAAACTGGTTGTTGGAAGAAATCATTAGGGCAGAGAACCGGTTGTTAAATTACTTGAATCGCACCACTGGATCTAACTCTATGGTATATACTATGTTATTGTATGTTTTCTCTGTTCTTTTCTCCTCTTTCGGAATCTATATTCAAAGAAATATATGCAATCCTTTCTGTATCCAGGCAAATATTTACAGAAGAAACTTAACCAACGATGTGCATAAAGTGGAAAGCCTCACCTAACTAGAACAAACAGTGTACACAAGGAGAACTGGAAATGACAAATATGCCTGTACTATCTGTTCTAAAGGTAAAGGTTCCCCTCGCACATACATGCTAGTCGTTCCCGACTCTAGTGGGTGGTGCTCATCTCCGTTTCAAAGCCAAAGAGCCAGTGCTGTCTGAAGACATCTCTGTGGTCATGTGGCCAGCATGACTCAACGCCAAAGACGCACGGAACGCTGTTACCTTCCCACCAAAGGTTTTCTACTTGCATTTTTACGTGCTTTCGAACTGCTAGGTTGGCAGAAGCTGGGACAAGTAACGGGGGGGGGGGTGTTACCCCATTACGTGGCACTAGGGATTTGAACCGCTGAACTGCTGACCTTTCGATCAACAAGCTCAGCGTCTTACCCACTAAGCCACCTTTACTACACCCTTTACTACCTGTTCTAAGCTACAATAAATCAATTTTATACTCCTAAAGTATAGAATTCTGATTTTATACTTTAAAGTCCTGATTTAACATTTGAGTAGACATTCAGTATCACGAGAAATCTGGAAAACAGTGACTTTTCATCCACAAGTACTCAAGACATTTGATCCTCTTGAGGGGACTGCAAGACATATTGAAGGATATAAATGAACGACAGGCCCACAAGTTAATTTTATCAGAGTCTGCCTGAATATATAGACTGTGTTTAAAATATATTATCGAAAAGGACTGAGACTGATTTAAAACTGGATTTTAAAAATGGCAACCGACAAGAATGAAATGAAACACGATGTTACACTGGACATGTAAAATAAATTGGCTGATGTCTTAATAATTAAAGGGCTATACAAATAACAATTCAGGAGAGTGACTTGGATAGTTCCCTTATATTTTACAAATTTGTACAAATACAAATACATTTACAAAAGAGATTTATTAAACCTTTGAAGAATTTGTTGTGAAGAAAAAGACATAGAAAAAAGAAATCTAGGACAGTGGGCCCCCAACTTTTTGGGCACTAAGGACGGGTTCTGTGGAGAGGTTTTTCCGTGGACAGGAAGGGCTGTGGTTTTGCATGCTGCCTGCATCCCACAGCTGGGGGTTTGCTTGTTTGTGTGGCCCCGTTTCTGGCATGCCACACATTGTACCTGATCCACAGACCAGGGGTTAGGAACCCCTGTTCTAGGGCACTATTTGAAGGAATTACAGATCAAGATTGATATATGTAGAAGGAAACAATATAAAATTAGTATATTTAATCAAGATCAAATAGATGTAATATCTCTGTATTAATGGAGTTTTGCTGACATCTATATTGAAATGACAAGGCTTTAAGTATTTATTTGTAGATATGGGAAGAAAAGATAATTTGCTATATTTTAAGAGGTAGTAAACTTCTAAATTTGTTTAGGCTTTTTGTGATGAAGGGAAAGCCCTTTGTATATTTTTCTTCTCTTTTTCTTTATTCTTATTTTTTTCCTATTTTTTTTCCTCTTTTTAGTTTTATTAGTTTTTTATTATTGTGATTTAATAAAATTATTATTTAAAAAAAGCAAGTGGCACGGAAGAAGTCCTTTACAGGACAGGCAAGATATTTTAACTTTCCCCACCTTTTTCTTCCCACATTTCCCCAATTCTCCCACCTGAGTTTTCAAAAGCAGGTCTACAAAAGAAGCAAAGTTCTCAAATCCCAGTCAGAACAGAAAGAAGCAAGTAGAAGAAATAAAGAAAAAATTCAGGTGCTTTGTCTAAAAGTTGTCTACTGAGTGACACTTGTTAAAGGTAATCAAATACTTGAGATAATCCCCCAGGAAGAAAGGGAACTTTTCACATCAACATCTCACCAGCAGATCAATGCATGAAATACCTGACAACTATAATCTGTGTGAATTGGAAGTCATGAATGCGCTTCCACTATTATTATATGAAGATGTGCCCTGCCCCTGAGGCTCAGAAGGAGAACTCTGCTACTCAATCCTTAACATATGAAGAAATGCCTTGCCCCTGGGGCCTCAGAAGCAGAACTCTGTTACTCAACAATCCCCTTCTTAAGTATTTAGTGCTACTGCAGCCTTCCAAATTCCACAGAAAAATATTGAAATCTTTGCTGCTCATGTTTCTGGGATTAAAAAGAATCAACTTGATATGATAGTGTGATGGAACCCAAGCTTTGTTTAGCCTAATCTTTTAAAATTCTCGTGAGCTTTCCAAGGTAGCTATCTACCTCTACATCAATCATTCCCCTACCACCACCCCTTTGTGAATAAAGAAAAGACGTCCTAGTACAGCGGTTCTCAACCTGTGGGTCGGGACCCCGTTGGGGGTCGAATGACGATTTGCCAGGGGTCGCCTAAGACCATCGGAAATATGGGAATATACTTGCGAGTCGAAGAATCGCGCTCCAATGGTTGACTCCACAAGCCAGCTGCAGGCTCTTCAAATCACTAGCCGAATTCGGTTTCAGGCGCAATGAATTAAAAAAGAGAGAAATCTTTGCTCTGATGTCTCCCTCTCAAGCCAGCTGCAATCACTCCCAATCGCTAGCCTAATCTGGGTTCAGGAGCGATAAACTTAATAGGGGAGGAGTCTCCGCTTTAATGCCTCCGTCCTCAAGGCAATCGCAAGCAGTTCAGATCGCTAGCCAATATGGCTTCAGGCGCGATAAATTCAAAATGAAAATAATTTTACAGTTGGGGTCACCACATCGTGGGGAATTGTATTAAAGGGGTCGCCACATCGTGGGGAATTGTATTAAAGGGGTCGCAGCACTATAAAGGTTGAGAACCACTGTCCTAGTAGGAACTCTGACATTTAACTATTGCAGTAAAGGTACCTTTCTTGCCTACATGTACCATTTTTCATTAAGAAAAAGCCAGAATGATATTTAAGCCTGGACACAAGACGAAAATCATACTGGTCACTCTCATGGATGACCTGCGCTGGGACATGAAGGAAATGCAACTACCTTTGTCTTGCCAGAACACATAGCAGCTTTCAACATGGTCAACTACAGTTATTATTCCGGATTACCTGCAAATTTTGGGAATGGAGGGCATTGTACTATGGTAATTCTACTCCTTCCTAAACAAGGGATTGTAATTGGCGGTTATGACGAAGAAGTCCAGTCCGTGGGTACTCCAGGATGGGATGTCCTCAATCTCAATGCTTAACCCCCCCCACCTCAAAAAAAGTTTAACCTATGCACGAAGCTATGTTGTTGGTTCAGGGTGAGGCATTATCAGTACAGCTATGATACCCAGTTTATTTATTTATGGTATTTAGCGTATGGATAGTCCATCATACATGGACTAGCAATATATATTAAAATTTCACTTAGATTAGTAAAATGTAGTAAAATATGTTTAAAAGAACTTTGTTCAAATATAGCTGATAGATACCAGTTATATACCGGCCCAAATAGCAATATATTGGAAGTCTAGATTTCATGTCTAGAGACTTCCAAGGCTTGGATGGGGAGAAACAGACTCCAATTCAACCCAAGTAAGACTTAGTGATTTAATTCAGAAGCCTAGCAATTCTGGGATTATCCCAACATGGCCTCTGGCTGGGATAGGGCTTCCCCTAGCATGGCAGACCCACAATCTGCATCTTTTTTCTCTATTATAAAGTACCTATGATAGTAGCATTTATGTTTAGCTACCCTTAAGTATGAATTGGCTTATTTTTTTGCTGAGTCCTTAAGAATGGTTCTAGTTCGTATTTATTGGGAGACTTTTTGGTCCCATAGGATTAAAAATCATAGATATCCTTACCATCCTTGAATTCGGTTTCCCCCAGAACAATATACAAAGACCCAAGTTGGGCCTGAAAGGGTTCTACAAACATTGTGCAAACTCGAATACAGTGCTGATCAGATGCATGCTGAGCTGTTAAGATGGCTTCGGAAATGGCCATATCATAAGAGTGAAGCCTGAAAGAAAGAAAGATTCAAATGTTGTTAATAGTTAAAATACACACATTCATTTCCATAATAATAATAATAATAATAATAATAATAATAATAATAATAATAATAATAATAATAATAATAATAATACATATATATCATGGGGTGGGGTAGAAATATTAATTCATATCAAATAATACAGTAGTTAAAAATATGTTTTAGCCATGTTTTGTTTTATTTAGACAGATGTAACAGTCAAACAATGTATGACAGAAATAGAATATGTAAAACAATATACATAACATTTAGAAAAAATAGTTTAAAATCTAGTTATTGGTCTCAACCAGGGGTGTCAAACTCGATTTCATTGAAGGCTGCATCAGGGGTTGCGACCTCAGTAGGCTGGAGATATTGGTGGGGCGTGGCTGGGAGTGGGCATTAACAGACATTAAACAAATGGCTGTAAGTCAGGGACTCCCATTATTTGTTTTATTTTATTTTTTATTCAAAAAGTTTTACAAAAAATTTTCCCCCCCCTTTCCCCCCAACCCCCCTCCCTTCACTAATACCCTCCCCCCTCCCCCCTGACTTCCCGGAACAAGCACAAGGTATAGTTAAAAATAAAACAAACATATGCTAAGAAAATTTTTCCCCAAAACTATTATACCAATTTTCCCTCTCTAGCTCTGACTTCCTCCTAACATAACCAAAATCCTTCAAAAAATAAAAAAAAATAATAATAAAAAAATAACAATTAACAGTAATAAAATATATAAATCAATAGAACAAATTAATCCTAAAGTATTTAAAACCAGCTAAAGCATAAAAATCCAATCCAATTCAAAAAATATCTCCCTTATAGCTTCTATAACCATATAATTTTCCCCTCAGGTCTTTCTTACATAAGATCTTTTGAGAATATTCTATTTAAAATTCAGTGCAACACATTATAAAATTTCAATACAGAAAATTACAATATCTATTCAACTTCAGTCCTTCCTCATCAAAATCCAGTATAGATCCAAATATCTAGTCTTTTATGATAGATATAAAACATATAATCAACCCATTTCTTCCAGATCTTCCTCAGAAATTGTCTTTCCGGGACACTAATATTTTTGTCTGTTAATATTTCAAAAAAACCTTGTTTCAAGGATAATACTTTTGTCTCTTGCCATTTTTTTGATGCATTAATCTCTGTCTTTCCTTCATTACTCCTTTTGAAAAGTCAGTCACAATATTTCCTAGTAGTTCCTTATGTCCAAGAATCCACAAATTACTGCCGTATATTCCATCAGTCCAAAAAGAGAACTCTTGGAAAACATTAACCCTGTGAGTTTTTTCGATTCGGGAGACAGCCTTCTGTAGCACAAATTCAGGCATTTCATCCAAACTATTTAAAAAAAACTTCTTTACATCAACTTGTTTATTCACGATCATATCTTCATATTTATCCACTTTTGTTTGTATCTCCTCCATTCTATTTTCCAAGTGGTTGCACTGGTTAATTTCCGCCAAGCTCTCATCCAAAACGTCCCCATTTTTTATCAATTCGTATTTTTGAATAATTAAATACATACTTTCTGTGTAGTCCTGTATAAAGTCACAAATCCATTCTTCTGAAAGAACCTTCATGACAAAGTTCCTGCTGAGAATCCCCTTGTGAAATACTTAAACAACGTAATATAATCCAACAATCCACAGTCCAACAAAATAAGATAAAATATCCATTCAGTTTCGATTCCACAGCAAGGCTCCCTTTGATGTATCGCTCTACCTTCAGTTGCTTTCAAATGCCATTTTAAGCAATTAAAAGAAGGGGGGGGAAAGATTTCTCTTTTTTAAAAAAAGGTGGAAGTCAGGAAATCAAAAATACTTGCAAACCAATAATTGTTCACTCATGCTTCTTCCGTCTGCTTTTAGAAATCCACAAAAAGAAATCAGTTGTTAGCAGAAGTGGACACCTTCCTCTTTTCCTGCTTTTGCAGAAGCCCAGTGAATATTGGAGATTAAGGGAGGATTCAAGGGGATTCGACCTTTCGGGACTTTGCATAACAAAAACAAAGCCCCTAGGGGAATCTACCACTATCCCCCCCCCTTGCTCTTTCTCTCTCTTTCAACCAGAGAGGGAAATTGAAGCCGGGAGCAGCTGTTCCTTGCTGTTTTCACCGGCTTTTACCATATTCAGTGTGGAGTGCCATAAATTAGCACCCAGCGAGAAAGGTGGCGCCACCGGAAGTCTGGGACTCCCATTATTTTTGAGTTGTAGCATATACTCATTACCCTTTGACTCACAGAGGTGTTTTGAGATATTTTCAGGTGAAGATGAAGGGAATGCTTCCCTGGATTTTCTAATTAATCTTTTTAAAATTCCAAAGAGGATTTGTGTTTGGGATAGTAACTGCTACATTTCTACTCTTAAATATTGTTCAACTATAAAACACTCTCGGATTCTTTTCCTTAAGAGAAGTAATAAAACTTCATTGGGAGAGTAGTAAGGCACTGTAGTAAATTAATTTTTACTTTTTAAAAAAAACCTCCTTATGGCATCAGTTAGTCCTTCTAACTCAGCCTTTCTTGAGGGTTTTGACTGCATTGGCTGTCTTCTCACAACTCACTGGAGCAATGAAGAATAATGAATTTCTTTAGGGGATACAGTAAATGCCAAGGGTTGGTGATACAATTCAAAAGGTAGATCATACATCTTACTATATAACCACTCATTACATTGTGTGAGCCCCCCACCCCAGTCCGTTTTTGGCTGGCAGAATGCTGCAGGCGGCCTTGGAGGCCAAAAAGGGGCCGCATGCCGGACCGTTTTCGGCCGGCAGAGGCACCGCAGGCTGGTCCTTTGATATTTCCAGGCCAGCTCCACAGGCCAGATCTAAGCAGCCCATAGGCTGGATCCAGTCTGCAGGCCTTGAGTTTGACACCCCTGGTCTAAACTGAAGGCAAGTTATTGGTCTAAATTTGAAAGGGAATGCTTTCAAGGCAAGTCTAAATGCAATAACATTTTTTGTTGTTGTTCAGTCGCAAAGTCATGTCCAATTCTTTGCGACCCATGGAACATAGTATGCCATGGTCCAATAACATTGCAATAACGTTGTTTAGAAGTAAATCTCAAAGCTAAATCCATACCATGTGCTAAATACAATTGAATCTTGCCACATTATAGTCCAATGCAAAATACAAACCCAGCTGAGGATAGTATATTCATTAACCCTATGTTAAGGAAAACACTGATCTAATATTTTGGCCATTACAAAGAATGCCCTTTTCTTAAATGGTCTTTATTCCTTTTCTTCCGAATCAAATCTTCTTTAATCTCTAGTCAAAAAAGGAACAATGAATGCTTGATAATTGTTGAAAATAAGAAGATCTAATTTCAAGCGTGCATGACAGCAAAGCGCATGTGCAGAAGGCCATGCGCATCAGCAAAACGAGCATGCACGCATGCTCACATTTTCAGTGCTGAGGCGAACCGGTTGTTAAATTATGTGAAGCCCACCTCTGGTCTAGATATGGAAGTTCCATCTAGCTTTCTTATTCTCTACAACCTTTTGTGGGATCTGCCATCTAGATCTAGGAGGGTCTGACTTATATTTTATACAGATGTTCCTGTATGCCATATCAGCTACTTGGCGATGCCGTTTAGTATATGCTGTTGTGCCGTTCGGTGTATGCTGCTCCTGCCAGCATCTTATATTCTGCCATGTGTTGGACTATCTCTGTTGCCTCTCTGGATAGCCTGGACCTTGAATCCAGTCTAATGTAGTAGACCTCTGCTTCCATGGAGATGGTGCTTAGTGCTTGTTCTTGTGCTGCTACGGTAAGTACCTCAGTACTGTCTTTTAGTCCAGCCTTTTTCAGCCACGGGTAGGATTTCCCAATGTCTGCTACCTCAGCTATCTGTCGATGGTACATCCCATGAAGAATCATGTGTTGCTATGGCACTTCTTCTGCTTGATCTTCCTCCCACATCCGCTGCTGCCTCAGGTATTCTCTCAGCAGCTAATCTTTGGGTGCCATCTTACTGGCCCTAGCCTGACATTGCTGGATATCTGATTGTCTTTAATTTGGATTCTCAAGCACAAGTTATCTAATAAGTGAAAGGAAAAACAAAATAGCCATTTCTCAATGACGGCAGGAAATCAGACCAGTGACATTGTCTCCAATAGTAATTGCAGAGAGCACAAACAGATGTTGCAATTATAGAGAAACTAAGCAGATACTGTATTGACCAAATTAAAGAATAATAGACACTTACCTGCCATATGTTCTCAGGGCTTTCCCTTCCGGTACTGAAGTAGAGTTTATTTCCCAAGGAAAGTGATATGTTCCAGCATCTGGAAGCATTGTGTAGAATGGCTTGCAAAACCAGATCCTGTTGTCAAACAAGATTAAAGAACGTTCTATTTTCAGAGATCTCAAATATTTTTCTGCTCTGAATATTTATCCTGCTACAAAACTAAGCAGCTTTTTAGAATATCCTCCTTACTAAAACATAAGTTTTATCAGAAACTATAATTTAACAACCCTAATCAACCATTATGGACTTTCTGTTACTTTTCTGAAGCTACTGGACTCCCATTATTTTTTGCTTTTCTCTGATTCCCAGTTTTCTTGTTCCCCTGGACTTTTCTTTTTTCCCTGTTCCCTTTCCAAGTCTGGCTGGCTAAGAAAAGAGAATCCTGCTTGATCTGCCATAAATTCAAAGAACAGCCAGTCTGAAACCTAACAGTACTCTTAGCGTTAAGAACCAATTTGGTCTAATAGTTAGAGCACCAGGCTAGAAAGCAGGAGATCAAAAGTCCAGCCCTTAACCAGAAAAGCCAGCTGGGTGATTTTGGGTCAGTCACTGTCTCTCAGCCCAACCCACCTCACAGGGTTGTTGTTGTGGGAAAAATAGGGGGAGGAGGAAGGTGTGTTAGTTATGTTCACTTCAGCTCCTTGAGTTATTTGTAAAACTAACAAAGACAGGATACAAATTAAATAAATAAATGCACACAAGGCCGCGGGGAAGCTTAACTTTAGTTCCCTCGAGTTAATCTTTTGTTTATACTCTGGAAAGTTACAAACAGCCTTCCCTACCGGTCCCTGTCCTAATGTTCCGTTTAATTTAATTTAAGGCAGATAATACAACGCGATGCACGCGCAAAGCGAAACTTTTGGGTGGCAACCCTGAATATCTCGGGCTGTACTGTACACAGATACCTGGACTGAAAACAAGGATGCAACTCCAGGAACCAGTGGTTTCACAAGGGCGCCCGGTGCATACTTCTACAAAATTAAACCTCGATGGTGCAAATTAAGCATTTGCATAAAACCATTGGATTCTCTCCTCCCCACCTCCCCGTTTCCTCGTAGCAGCGAACGGAAAAAACCCTCCCAGGGTCTAAGGGACGCCTCCCTACTGGAAGCCCCGCATATGCAAGAGCAAACGCCTCCGCGGAATCACGCGGGTGCTCAGCGGCTTCCTATTGGGCCTCCGAGTCGTCACGGGGCGGGGCGGGGCTAAGGCTACATTTCTCCTGGTCCGGAAGCTTTTCCGGAGTGGAGTCGGCTGGCGGTTGTTTCTCGGGCTGGTCGCGGAGGAACCTCCGGCTCCGAAGATGAACGCGGATCTGCGGAAGGAGCGAGAGGCGGCTTCGTTCAAGACGGAGCTGCTGACTTACCTCCTGGACGGGGGCGCCGAGCGGACCTTGCGCCGCAAGGAGATCGGTGAGAGCGGGCGGGAGATGGGATGGGATGGGATGCGGAGAAAGCCGCGCAGCCCCCTTGTGTGCGTGGTGGCCGCCTTTCCGTTGCCTGCCCCAAGCAGAGGCGGTCGCTGCAAAGGCGGGTCGTTGCCCTTCGAGAACTTTGCCGGCGTTTTTATCCATTAAAAGTGCACGTTTGCATCTGGACAAGCACCGCTTTGAATGGGAACGCCTTCTTCCCCCCCCACCCCCAATTTTTGGACGATGTTCGCAAGCGGTGTCTCAGGGTGCATTTTAGAAAAGAGACATCCCCCCCCAGGCACCCTTCCCCCCCCCCCCCAAAAAAAATGTTTCTGTCAAGTTACACAAGATGTGTTGGGATGCCTAAAGCCTAATTTACTTGATGCCTATCTAGTGCCTTAAAGGATTAATCTAACTAGGTCACCAAGTAGATGTTGCTGGCTATAGGCTTCACTCTCAAGGTGCGTGATGTCAGAGTTCAACCATAAATCTTCCTTCAACAATACCTTATTGTCTTACCGTTTAAAATAGGAGACCTAAGGGACAGGGAATTCCCCAGCTAGAAGATTCTATGAGAAGAGATGGCTTTTAAGAATAAAGCAGTTGTCGAAACCTGTTGTCAAACTTTCCTTTCTTATATTCAGTTAATTGACCTGTATTATCTAACCAAGTAATGTGAGAAACTATGAAATGCTTGAAATCCTCACCACATAATAAGAGCATAGACTTTTTTTTCCCTTTGCCAATCTTCATTTTCCCCAAAGATAGGAAAGTAACTCATTTGTACTGGTTGTACTTTTCTAGATTTTGTGATTACACCTTTATGTTAATTATGATCTGCATTAAATTATAAAAGTGGTTATCAGAATGACAGCTGCATCTAAGAATATTAAAGGTATTTCTAATCGATTGGTTTAAATAAGAAACATGCTCTTATTTAGCAGGATATTGTCTTACACCTTTTTGAAGAAAACAATGAATATCTCTTCTTCCCATAGAAGCTATTGTTGCAAATGATCCCAGCTTCAAGCATGAAGATGTAAATTTCCTCTCCCGCAGCCAACGCTATGAAGTAGCTATCAAAAAGAGTGCTCTTATGGTGATGAAATTAAGAGAATATGGGATTGCAGACCCTGATGAGATCTTCTGGTTTAAAAGGTACTTGTGTTCATTATTGGGTATATTAAAAAGCATAACATTTGTCCTATAAATATAAGGGATGGTCATGCTTAATTTCAAAAGACACTTTACATGGGACTTTTAAATATACTCGTTGGAAGTCTTCAGTTAGCAAAGCTTCCCTAAACATAGTTTTCTGGAAAGCCTATGCAACCTCAGTTCCTTTTATTGTAGCAGTGGAAACTAGATATATGTACTGTAGCATTCATGAAGGCTAGGAACAGTGTTACATTTTAACCAAGCAAGCTTTCTTTTACAGTACTTAATGTCAGCTAAGGACATGATACATTCACATTAACAACAGTTCTCTAGTTTGTTTTCTCCTCTATCACTTTTGTTTTTTTACCCTTTACATTGCGTCACGGAAAACTTCCAGTCTTGAAATAGTCTTGCTACTTTAGAATAGAATTTTTTATTGGCCAAGTGTGATTGGACACACACGAAATTTGTCTTGGTGCATATACTCTCAGTGTACATAAAAGAAAAGATCATTAAGAATTCTAAGGTACAACATTTAATGATAGGGTACAAATAAGCAATCAGGAAACAATATCAGTGTAAGTCATAGGGTACAAATAAGCAATCAGGAAACAATATCAGTATAAATCGTAAGGATACAAGCAACAAAGTTACAGTCATACAGTCATAAGTGGAAGGAGATGGATGATGGGAACGATGAGAAGATTAATAGTGGTGCAGACTTAGTAAATAGTTTGACATTATTGAGGGAATTATTTGTTTAGCAGAGTGATGGCATTCAGGGAGAAACTGTTCTTGTGTCTAGTTGTTCTGGTATGCAGTGCTCTGCAGTGTCATTTTGAGGGTAGGAGTAAAAAACAGCTTATATCCAGGATGTGAGTGGTCTAAATATTTTCACAGCCTTCTTTTTGATGCAGTATACAGGTCCTCAATTGCAAGTTGGTAGCAGTTAAGGTCCTTGATTTTCCATTCTTCTCTGATAGAGAGCCAGTAGAAGTAACCAGTAGAATGAACTTGGTGGCAGAGATAATGTTGGAAGTTATTCATCTAGTTCTGAACTTAAACCCTAATTGCTGATCTTTGAGCCTTTGGTTTAATAATTGTTTGGAAAAGATCATTGCACTGCATTCAATCTTGTTCAAGGATAAACATTTCTCAGTGGGTGGAGCACTTCTTTCACTGACATTGCAGCAGTCTTACTATATGTACTATGTACTGGATAGGCAGATGGTGGGGCTTCCCTCTGTAAATTTGGGGCAGGAAGCTCTGTTATGTATATACCAGAAAATGCCATTGAAAATAAAGTTTTGCTACTTAAAGCAAGTGACGGCAAGCATCACTACTGGAAGCAGGAACACCTTTGAATGCTGGCATGACATGAATGGAGGGGGATCCATTTTCCAGCTTGTGGGATGACTGAATTCTTCTTTGAAGTGCTTGTACTGGTTTGTTGCAGATGCTCATCCCTCATGCAGAAGGGAACAAAAGGAAAGTGACTTTATTTAAAGAGAAAAATATTGATATCCCCTATTTTTTCTACAGGTAATCCTTGACTTAAAGCTGCTCATTCAGTGACTGTTTTAATTTACAAAGGCACTGGAAAAGAGATTTATAGTTAGTCTTCTCACTTATAACTGTCATAGTATCCCTACTGTAGGGATACTGTGACAGTCATAAGTGAGAAAATTTGGGCGCTTGGCAAACTGGCATGTATTTGCAAACTTGGCAGTGGCCTGGGGTGATGTGATCAGCCTTTGTGATCTCCCCAGCTGATTTCCAACAAGCAAAGTCAATGGAGGAATCCAGATATGCGTGATGACCATATGATTCACTTAATAACTTCAGTGTTTCACTTAACAACTGAGACAGAAAAAGATCATAAAATTGAGTTTGACTCACTTAAGCACCTTGCTTAGGAATAGAAAATTTGGTCCCATTTATGACTATAAATTGGGTATTACCTGTATGGTTGACTGGGCTGAACAGATCTATCCCCAGATAATAGTAGTCAGTGTGTATTTTCTGGGATTAATTTACAGTGAGTCCTCAAATTATTACCACAATCAAGCCCAAAATTTCTGTTGCTTAGCAAGACAATTGTTAAGTGAGTTTTGCCTCATTTTATGACCTTTCTTGCCACGGTTGTTAAGTGAATTAGTACAGTTAATTTAGTAACACGGTTGCAAAGTGAAAATCTGGCTTCCCCATTGACTTTGGTTGTCAGAGAGTCACAACAGATGATCACGTGACACCCCCACCCTCACCCCGGACACTGCAACTGTCATTAATATGAACCAATTGCCAAGTATCCAAATTTTGATCACATGATTATGGGGATGCTGCAACAATTGTAAGTGTGAAAATGGTCATAAGTCACTTTTTTCAGTGCCCTTGCAATTTCAAACGGTCATTAAGTGAGTGGTTGTAAGTCGAGGACTACCTGTACTTTAACTGAGTTTATTGCAAGTTTTATGCGTGCTGACTCCATATTTCCATATTCTCTCTCTTATGTTTATATACATTCAAGAAGGGGGAGCAGTGGGTGAAAATGAACAGTAAATTAAATTTACAAAAGAGGTACCTTATTTTACAAACAATTTCATTGGTAATTTTTAATACTATTACTAATGTCATTTTTTAATTTTGTGTTGCCTTTTTTTGTTACGTTCACCCTGACTAACGTTTGTGTACACATAATGCACATGCCCACATTTATTTTCGGGGGGTGGAGACAACTTTAAGGTTGGTTTCAGTGGTGAGAACTTGCTATCATTTATAACAAGGATGGAAAGTTATGCAGCATATTGGATTTTCCTCTGTTTATAATCTTTTTTTTTTTCTTTGAAGGATAGATTTGCTATTATGTTGCATTACAATCATAACTCAGTTCTTTGATGCAACAACCTACAGTTTCCAAAAGCAACAGTTCTTTTGATATAAAGCAGCAACCACTGATCCTACCAAGGAGTACTGTTCCAAAGGATTAAATCGTTCCATTTTGGGCCTATAAGAGTTCTCATAAAATGTGAGGTTGCTGACCAGTGCAAAGCAGGGGGATCATATGATTGTACAGAAAGCTCTGCACTGACTGTGAATTGCCTACTGGGCACAATTTATATCCTGATATTGATCTGTTGTGTCTTGCCCGCTCTCACAGCAGCCGGGGCCTTCTTATCTGCTCCCGAATACGGAGGAATGTATGCCTCCCGGCCCCAGCCCTGGCTCCATGCCCAGACAAGCTGAAGAGGAGGGGCACCTCCGGTCCCAGCCCTGGCTCCATGCCCAAGCAGGCTGCAGAGGAGGAGCACCCCTGCCCCAGCCCTGGCTCCATGCCCAGGCAAACGGAGCAGCTAGACCCCTCCCCCTCCTCCACAGCATGTGAGCCTGAGGAAAGTTTATTTCCAACAGCTGCTGATTGGAGTGACCCTCGCATCAGAAGACTGGATAGGCGGAGGCAACAGAAGGAAGGGAGGGGCAGGCCTTAATGAGTGCTGAGTCATGGAGCCACACCCCATGGCCTATATAAAGGATCTGCTTTCTGGCAGTCTCTGAGTCAGGCAAAGTCGAACTTATCTTGCTGAAGTCACTTACTGGTCTCCTGCCTGCTCTGAGGACTTTGCTAGGACTTTGGGCAGAGCTGCAGAGGCAAGCCTGATTCGGATTTCCCTGACTCGGCCGTCAGCGGAGGAGTGGGACATGACATGATCTTTAAAGCCTTAAATGATTTCATTATTGGGGGGGGGAATGCCTTGTCCACTAGGAATTCACCTGGTTATTTAGATCAGCAGGAGAGGCCCCGTTGAATATAACCTGCTCTCAGAGGATAATCTGTCTGCTGGGGGTGGGGACAACTTTAAGGTTGGTTTCAGTGGTGAGAACTTGCTATCATTTATAACAAGGATGGAAAGTTTATGCAGCATATTGGATTTTCCTCTGTTTATAATCTTTTTTTTTTTTTTTGAAGGATAGATTTGCTATTATGTTGCATTACAATCATAGCTCAGTTCTTTGATGCAACAACCTACAGTTTCCAAAAGCAACAGTTCTTTTGATATAAAGCAGCAACCACTGATCCTACCAAGGAGTACTGTTCCAAAGGATTAAATCGTTCCATTTTGGGCCTATAAGGGTTCTCATAAAATGTGAGGTTGCTGACCAGTGCAAAGCAGGGGGATCATATGATTGTACAGAAAGCTCTGCACTGACTGTGAATTGCCTACTGGGCACAATTTATATCCTGATATTGATCTGTTGTGTCTTGCCCGCTCTCACAGCAGCCGGGGCCTTCTTATCTGCTCCCGAATACGGAGGAATGTATGCCTCTCGGCCCCAGTCCTGGCTCCATGCCCAGACAAGCTGAAGAGGAGGGGGCACCTCCCGGTCCCAGCCCTGGCTCCATGCCCAAGCAGGCTGCAGAGGAGGGAGCACCCCCCGGCCCCAGCCCTGGCTCCATGCCCAGGCAAACGGAGCAGCTAGACCCCTCCCCCTCCTCCACAGCATGTGAGCCTGAGGAAAGTTTATTTCCAACAGCTGCTGATTGGAGTGACCCTCGCATCAGAAGACTGGATAGGCGGAGGCAACAGAAGGAAGGGAGGGGCAGGCCTTAATGAGTGCTGAGTCATGGAGCCACACCCCATGGCCTATATAAAGGATCTGCTTTCTGGCAGTCTCTGAGTCAGGCAAAGTCGAACTTATCTTGCTGAAGTCACTTTCTGGTCTCCTGCCTGCTCTGAGGACTTTGCTAGGACTTTGGGCAGAGCTGCAGAGGCAAGCCTGATTCGGATTTCCCTGACCCGGCTGTCAGCGGAGGAGTGGGACACGACATGATCTTTAAAGCCTTAAATGATTTCATTATTGGGGGGGGGAATGCCTTGTCCACTAGGAATTCACCTGGTTATTTAGATCAGCAGGAGAGGCCCCGTTGAATATAACCTGCTCTCAGAGGATGACCTGTCTGCTGGGGGTGGGGGGAGAACTTTCTTCTGTATGGTTTTCAGGCTAATGGATGTTACTGTAGGTAGGGCAATGTGTTTGGCTCCCACTTTCCTGGTTTAAAGAAAAATAACAAACCATATTCCTTTCTATCAGCTTTTAATCATTAATTGACTTTAATTGAATTAATGGTATTGTTAATGTTCCAAAACTGGTTTGTGAACTTATACATAGAAAAATGGGAAATGAACTATTCCTTTTGTTGTTTGTGGATAAACATGGTATAAAAAACAGGCTCGCATTGAAAATAAATCAATATTATCTTTTCTTGGGTAAAGAAAAACCTTACTGAATAGACAAATCTTGTTGCTATGTTTTCATGCAGGGTATGTCCCTGAAAATTTGTGGTAGAGGCTCAGGATTTAGGTTTTGAGGATTAGAATCAGGGGTGAAATCTAAAAATTTTCCCTACCAGTTCTGTGGGTGTGGCTTAATTGGTGGGCATGGCTTGGTGGTCAGATGACTGGGTGGGCGTGGCCAATAACAAAAAATAATAAAAATAATAAAGTATAAAAAAACAATAAGAGGTACCAAAAACCAACTTTCACACTTTACACACACACAACACAACACAACACAACTGACTCACACACAATGTAAAAGCAGCTGCAGTTCACACTTCACACAGCCACAAAAAGCTCAAAAACCAACTTTCACACTTTACACACACACAACTGACATACACACACACACACACACAATACCACATACAGCTTTCTGAGATTTTGTGTGTTTGTGTACTTAGAGTGAAACACTACAGAAACACACCAAAGCTGCACAAATATTTTATTTTATTATTTTATTTTATTTTATTTTATTGTGGACTTCAATTCCCAGAGTCCCTCAGCCAGACAGCATTAATCACTCAGTGGTGAAATAGATTAGCTAAGTTTAGTTTAGTTCTGTGTCGTGCTAAAAGTGAAACTGGGGCTTTCGGGCTGTGAGCAGAGCCATGAGGTCGATCCATAATCAGGTAAGTGGCTTAGACTCTTTTAAAAGGAGTTTTTCTACATGTTTTCTACAGAAAACATGTTCTTTAAGATTCTGCTGATAGGAACTCAGGTGAGATCCCCAGAGTAGCATTTAATTTTAATTTTAATTTTTAAGTTTAAAGGCTGCTGATCTCAGCTGAGGGGCGGGATCCTCAAAGGCTTTTTTTTACTTTTAAAGGAAGGTTTCGGCTGTAGCAAAACCGGCTTTTAAAAGTAAAATAAAAACCCCTCTGCTGATGGTGCAGCTCAGCAGAGGCAGGGGGGCAGGGCCAGGGATTTTTGCTACCGGTCCTCCGAACCAGCAGCCGCCATCGCTACCGGATCGCACAATCCCCTCCAATCCGGGAGCATTTCATCCCTGATTAGAATAATTTTATTATTGTAGAAACAGCTTGAAATATGAAATTTAAAGCAAAAGACTTTTTTTTGTGTTTACTGTATTGAAAAAAGTAGGAAGTCGCCACTTTTTTTTCTCTCTTTGCACTTCTTTATGTAGTTTTTGAATTTTTGTTTTTTTTTTCTGTATTTTTATCTTATAGCAGGGATGTCAAACTCATGAGCCTGATGCGTCATACACTGGCCACACCCACCCGTTTTAGCAAGGGGGGGGAGAAAGTCACGATACATCACGTGACGACAACAATGCGAGTTTGACACCCCGTCTTATAGTGAAGCTTAACAAAATAATTTATTTTTTAAGGAATTATTTGCCATTTAGCTGTTAATTGTCCTGTGCCCCAGGAATAGGAGTGTTATTTTACATTGATAGTTTGTTCCATATTTTACAGTGGTGTGCCTTAATAACAAATACTAATAGAAAAGAACAGGAGGCAAATTATGTCAGAAAGTGACTGTGGGTCCTTCTGGCACTGGATCTGCTTATGTTGGATTAGATCCAGCAAAATGGAAATTACTGTGTTTTAAGGAAAAATCTCTGTAAGTAAAATCAGGTGACCTGCCTATAAAAGTGGTACTCAGCCTCAACATCTTTAAGATGGGTTTCAACTCTCAGAATTAAGATGAGTTTCATACAACTTAAAGATGATGAGATTGAGAAACATAGGCCTATAAGTACCACGTATACACAAACACACACACAAAATGTGATGATGTGTATAGCTAGTTTGACAGGTTTTGTGATCCGAAGCTCTATTAAGAGAATTACTAATCAGATGGCTCCAGTGTTGCAGCACAATACAGAGCAGATCTAATTTTTAAAACTCTGTACAAAGTTTGCGTGGCTAGGTCACCTGTTAAGATTCACTGTCTTAGGAAATGAGTCAATAGCTCTCAGAAGATTATGTACCTGCGCCCTTTCACAACAAGATAAAGTGGTTGGCTGGTAAATGACTTTGCTACAGCCATCTGTTGTAAAGGCAAAAAAAGGCTTTAAAAAAGGAGATTTTTTATTATTGCATCACAAGGTCTTCCAGTTGTTCCCATAGAGCTAAACTACCATGCTGGTTTTTGTACAAAGCACTCTAACTGAGTGGGTGACTTGATTAAAAAAATCTAAGACAGCAGTGTTCAATCAGAATCAAGAAAATAAAGAAGTCTATTCATAACAAACTTATGTGTGCATGAACACCCTTTCTTGCAATGAAAATTCATCTTGGAAAGATTTAAAGAAACAGCAGATGGAAAGAAAAGTTCCCCAGTTTTACAATATTGTGACAGTGGTTTTAATTGCCTGCAAGAGCTCTTGATTCCTTTCAGAAAAACCTCAGTACTGAATGTCAAGAGGTGCTCAGAAGAATAATTGAAATGCTGATAATTATTCTGATAACTAGTCCAATTGTCAAATGTGAATTTGATGTCATGCAGTGCTGTTCTTAATCCCATTTCCTCTTGCAACTGTTGGAAAGTACTCACACTCTACAGTAATATTCTTATTGGATATTTGAATTTAACCAGAGTTTTTGTTAAAGGATGTGCTTTTGAGTATATGCAGAGCACTACAAGAAAACTGATTAAGTAGTAATACAACCCATTCCAAAAAGTACAGATAATCCTTGACTTATAACCACAATTGAGCCTAAAATTTCTGTCGCCAAGTGAGCGAGTTGTTAAGTGAATTCTGCCCCATTTTATGATCTTTCTTGCCAAAGTTGTTAAGTGAATCAGTTTTTAAGTTAGTAACACATTTGGCTTCCCCATTGACTTTCCTTGTCAGAAAGTTGCAAAAGGCAATCAGATGATCCCAAGACACCACAACCGTCAAAAATATGAGTTAGTTGCCAATTGTCTGAATTTTGATTACAGGGCCATGGGGATTCTGCAATGGTTATAAGTGTGCAAAATGGTCATAAGTCACTTTTTTCAGTGCTGTTATAAGTTTGAACGGTCAATAAATAAACTGTTCAAAGTTGAGGACTACCTGTATTCAAAATGGTCTTGGATGTATACAGCTTAGCCCCATAATCAACAAATGCTAATTAACATTAATTACAATTTATCAAGAAATATATCGAATAGGAAAGCCTCACTTCTAATTAAGCCATAACTTGAAGAGAGAGAAAGGCAAGAAAGAGAGAAATAGGGTATTTCCTTGCTTTTAAACACATAGTCGGCCAGGTTAGAAACAGGCACCGGGCCAATATCTAAAGAATGTTCTCCTTTATCGATTTCTTACCCTCATCAGAGGTACAAAAGATAATGCAAATCCCAATCATTCTAATCAAGATGGATTGAAAATAATTTCCATATATGTAATAAACAGGAAAACAGTAATCTTGAAGAATATAGTGGTAATTTCTTCTGGTTCCTCAGGGAGGTTAACCATAATAGATTTGCACCAAATTGTTTTTTTAAAAAAATGGGGAATGGTTTGAACACTATGGGATTTGTATTGAGTTAGCTGTTATTATGGATGATATCCAAGTTGGCACTCCTATTTTTTTAGGTCATAAGTATAAACACCTCTCTAAACATGTACGTGCATGTGCATATGTATTGGAGCTGTTAAAAAACATGGTTGATATACTTTCCGCCCATCACTTGAATATAATGTTTATCTGATTAAATTCTTATTAAATCCAGAATTTAATCTGACACTTTAATCATGGATTCCATGCCTCTTTCCCCAAGGATTTAGAAACCACTTACACAACTGTATGTAACTCCTGAACAAACCAAGCTACCCAAGCTTTATTATACAACATAGAGCAATGATTCCATGGCTGCTATTTGTCACCATATACGGAATCTACAACAGCCTGTTGAAATGTGCCCATTCTCCATTATGGGCAACCTTGCCCTCCTGCCCAGTTTTCCTTACTCACCAAGGTTTCTCAGTTCTTATTTATCTGTTTTGGGGCATCTCCCTTTTCTGATTCATCAAGGCCTGGAGAAACCTATTTATTTATGTAAATCCAACAGTTGTTTTGAAATTCCAGAAACTAACCTCAAGGGAAAATTAGTACCAATGAATATATTCTGCCCCTTAATTGAGAGGATGCCCACAATTGGCACACAATGTGGTGTAGCTACATCACTTATTCATGATTACTTAGACATCCTTCTTCTTTCTTACTCTCAGCAACTACTCAGTTGACAAAACTTAGTTGAAATTATCATAACAATGGCTGCATCATGTTGCAGCATGCACTTTATTTTGACCCTCTATGTGGGTCAACTGTGGTTAATGGCTTTATTTTGTGTATAATTGAGGTCATTGCAAGTATTTAAATACTATGGTTATCCATCTGTTTAGCCCGGTTAGCTTACTGGGAGTAACAGAAACAGGTTAAGTACTGTTTTAAGGAATTCTGATTAGGACGTGGATAAAAGATTGTCAGGAAATCTCGTAGACTAAGTTGGGAAGAGGGCTGAGGCGGTACCCAGAAAACTACATGGATGCGATGCTTTCTTTTAGCATCATTTCTAATATCACCAAAACCGAAAGAATTAAAAGAAACCACATCTGCGTACATGCCTATTTACAATTGGAGCAAAGGTCCTTGGCCCTTGGAATAATGGATGTGACCTGATCTGCCATCTCTCTCTTCCCTAGAACATGCATGGGCAAACACACTGCACCCATTGACGTGCACATCACCATGTTTGTGCCCACCTTACAGAGCCAATGCACAGATGCTCAGAAAAAGAAGTGGCTGCCCCTGGCCTCCCGCTACCAGATAATCGGCACCTACGCTCAGACGGAATTGGGGCACGGTTAGTTCTTTTCAGAAATATACGGGTATTCCAATACAATATTATTCATATCTGCCTGGCAGTGGGTTTAGAGATAAAGAGCAAGCACGCAACCCTGAATCAAATTTAATGTGTTGATTAGAGCTGTTGGAGGGCTATCTACTATTTGGGTGTTACAGGTTCAAAGCCAATATAAAAGCTATTTGTGAGTTTTACATTCTTTGCCTTGGACTTTTGTATATCATGTTCTTAAAAATCGGAGAATGATGCGGTGGCTTAGAGGTGGAGCTCTCATCACACAATCAGGAGGTTGTGATATATCTGCTGCGAACTCCACATTGGCGACAGGAAGGGCATCCAGCCAGTAAACACTCAGCTCCATTCAGTTGCCCAGACTCCACCCTGCAAGGGATTAGGAGTCATTAAATGACCAAAAAAAATGTTCTTAAGAATTGGCATGAGCAATTCTTTTCCTTGCCAGGCTGAAGTTTTCTTAAATAAGTTTGTACTGAAATTATATGCAGAGCACTTCACATGCGGACTAAAGGCAATTTTATACATTGAAAACTATAAGCTACATGCTTATGTATTGAACAAGACACAGACAAGTATGATGGTAACCGTCAGGTGCAAAGAATCAGGACCATATGTTAAGTTCCAGTTTAGAAGATTTATTGCTCAAATCTATATACAAGAAGGGATGCAGTGGCTCAGTGGCTATGACGCTGAGCTTGTCGATCAGAAGGTCGGCAGTTCAGTGGTTCGAACCCTTAGCGCTGCCTAACGAACGGGGTGAGCTCCCAGTACTTGTCCCAGCTTCTGCCAACCTAGCAGTTCGAAAGCACATAAAAATGCAAGTAGAAAAATAGGGACCACGTTGGTGGGAAAGTAACCGTGCGCCTTTGGCATTGAGTCATGCCAGCCACATGACCATGGAAATGTCTTTGACAGCACTGACTCTTCAGCTTAGAAACAGAGATGAGCAATGTCCCTAGAGCTGGAAAACAACTAGCAGGCATATGTGGGGGAACCTTTACCTTTATACACAAGAATCTAGTCAACTAAATTGGCACTAGATAGGAGTCATCGGAATTCAAGGAGGATTGGATTTGGAGCATTTGTGGACGCATAACAATTTTTAGGCTGAGTCTCCTCTTGACTCCACCCCCAGGCTCTGCCTCTTCTTCCTCGACAATAACATAAGTAAACTAAAATGAATTGCTACCAACTGTCCAGTTGGTATGGTCCTGTATGATTTGCGTATGGAATATTGCAACATGGTATACTGACATTGGATAATTTGATCTAATAATGCCATTGGACAGATGAGTTCACTGTAATAACATTCTGCTATAAACATTATGTTAAAATGCCTTTAGGAACATGTACCATTAAGGGGTTTTTCTTTTCATTTAGATTGGAATCGTGATTGGATAATTTACTTTCTGGAATCTTATTTTCTTCCTGTATCTTCTTTTTCAATGGTTTTTATGTTAACTGAAATAAAAGAGAGAAAACAATCTTGACTTGCTTCCTTCATTATAGTATATGTTTGTGGGAAAAGTTCATTTACTATTAACCCGGCCATTTTTATATTGGAATCTACATATTTTAGATACATTTCACCTAAACCAATCTGGAAAGAATGAAAGTGTTGGTTCCCATGTCTTCATTTTCATTTGATTGGCAAGAAATAGGACTTGTATTCATAAGTATTTGTTGGAACTGATTAGCTCAATGGGTATTAACTGGATGAAATAGAACAGAAACACCTATCAAGAAAGTACTGTCTATGGCCTTTTTTCTCATTTAGCTAATGCTCCTACATCAAGAGGTAGTATTGTTCTTTGAAAACATTTTTTTTTTGTCATCCCGAATTTAACTAAAGTGCTTGATTAGTATGCTGCATTGTAACGAAGTTAAAACCATGCCTGGATGAAAAGAAAAAGGCTCTGGTTTTCAAATGTGCTTTCTGCAATCAGTCCTGGAGAATGATGTATATATGTAGTCTGGCTTGTTAGGTTTCATGACTACTGATACCTCTTGAAAAATCTTTCACTGTTTTGAATCTAAGCATCTATGAATTTAACAACTGCACCCTGCAAGTACTACCACTTGAATATAACAATTGTTATCTAAATGGAACAGACTACAAATAAGCAAAGTGGAGCACCATATGAATAAGCACATTATTGTTGCTTTTGTTTGGAACTTTGACCATAGCTGTACTTATTTGGGGCTTGAAGGGGTTTTTTGGGAGGGGTTGCGTGTTATGCATATTAACTTATTTCTGTCTCTGTGTCAGTGTAATATTGGTGTTAGGTCAAGTAATCCATACGAGGTGTGGTGGCTCAGTGGCTTAATGATGCTGGATATGATCTCTGCTCCAGTGGTTTGAGTCCTAACACTATTTGGTTGGGTGAGCTCCTGTCACCTGTCTCAGCTTCTGTCCACCTAACAGTTTGAAAGCATATTCTATGCAAGTAGGTAAATAGGTATCACTTTGATGAGAAGATGATTTGGTGATCCGTGCGGGCAGTCAGACTCCTGCCAGCTCTGAACTTGATTGCCACGTCCAAGGCGGATCCTATGGTGATGCTGCAGGAAAAGTCACTTGTCTTTCTTTCTGGTGCAAAGCCAGCTCGCACTCCAATGGCACACCTTGGGAAGTGTGCAATATTTCCTACAACAGAGCTGGTAACTTTGCAGCCATACTACTACTCTGCAATAGCATTGTGGTCTCCTGGCTAATGTAACAATGCAATATGCTAATAATAATAACTACCGTATATACTCGAATATAAGCCGATCCGAGTATAAGCCGAGGTCCCCAATTTTACCCCAAAAACTGGGGTAAACTGGGGACTCGAGTATAAGCCGAGGGTGGGAAATGAGGCACCACCGTTGAAACCTCCTCCCTCAGCTGAGAAGGCTGGCGGCTCCCCGCCCGCCCTTTCACTGCACCGGCAGGGCTTCAGTCCGGTAAAATGTGAAAAAGAAAAAAACAACTCGAGTATAAGCCGAGGTCCCAATTTTACCCCAAAACTGGGGTAAACTGGGGACTCAGTATAAGCCGATCCGAGTATAAGCCGAGGTCCCAATTTTACCCCAAAACTGGGGTAAACTGGGGACTCAGTATAAGCCGATCCGAGTATAAGCCGAAGATCCATATATTTTATGATAAATGGTCAAGCTTGCATAACTTAGTGCAATTTTTCTGTTCAACAACAAACGTATGCCAGCATTTCCCATTGTTTTGATAGGT
The DNA here is from genome assembly GCF_028640845.1 of Ahaetulla prasina. Taxonomy (NCBI): domain Eukaryota; kingdom Metazoa; phylum Chordata; class Lepidosauria; order Squamata; family Colubridae; genus Ahaetulla; species Ahaetulla prasina. Next base: position 129,332,555 of record NC_080540.1, read on the forward strand.
TGTTCAAGCTGAAATGCAATATGATGTTACTGAAAATAATAAGTTTGACTGAGGCTGCTTGCCAGTGTTATATATAAAATAGTTACTTCTACTTATTTGTAACTTTTAAGAGATATCCAAATGATATAGATCTGTCACAGAAGGTTTTTCTAATAGTTCAGCATGTACAGTACCATATGTATAATTTACGTTCAGAAGATTCCAGGTTCACTGGCTGATGACAGATCTTAAAGAGCTTCTATCAGCCAGTGTTGCCAATTTTGAGTCAAGGAAACTGACAGTGATCTAATTGGTGTAAGGCAGTTTCTTATGGCCCTACTGAGGATTCAGCTTTCAAGATAAGATGCCAACAACAAATGTTAATTTTCTGACATCTTGCTACTGTAGCCTGCCTCCTATTTTTTTCTCTTTTGTTTGAAAGAGGAGAACAATGGCTTCCAAAAACATGGTTAAAAAATAGGATCCCAACAGCTCCGTTTTAGAATTGCATATCCTGTAAATAAGGATTGATTTGCTCAAAAGACATAAATAGCTCTCAAGCCATCATTTCCCACTTTTTACGGATTCTGCTATTGAAAACAGATGGCAGACTATCATAGCTGTAACTGTTACTATTCTTTTACTATTTACATTTTTTTTTTGCTTTCTTAAATTTTACACACAACCTTTTTAGTGTAACTTTCAGCCATCAAAATGTGCTTGCCTGGCTATAAATGATCACATTGAGCATTGCTACCTAAAATTAATTTCATTCTTCTCTGCTATTTGTAACTAACAATTATTTGATCATGCTATTTTCTGGCCTTTAAATACTATTTTAAAATTGTTTGTCACTGTTCTAATAAACTGCTATAGATATTTGAAAATAAAGATTTTGGCTTTAGTGCAAATGCCATGCAGTCTCTTAGTAACATAATATAATTTATATACATAGTTATTCGACATTCATTAGTATGAAGACATCTTACGTGCCACTTACATGCCACAGGCTGTGTTGAAAAGGATGTTGGCTTAAGAATGTCATATACACTGCAAAATGCAATCATTTTTTTTAGTTTTAAAAAGTTTTTATTACGTATAGAAATTCCATTTCTGAATAAAAGTGTGTTGTCTGTGTACAATTAATGTAATGTAAATGTAATCACTTTGATATAAAAAGCCCATAGTGTTTGAATGTGCTTATTGGATTATCATTAGGAAGCATGTTTTGCTGACTTGGGGAGCTTTTGGTGATGGTTTTTCTCTTTATAAACGTTTTCGTACAAAGCTATGAACAGGCTTACTAGCTTTAATTGCTGATTTAGAGCACCATCCTTTTCTTCCCGGAAGAACCTTTGAAAAATCATTTAAAACAACAGAAATATGACAGATTGAAGCAACACAAGGAAGAGGATAATTGCAATGTAGACTGGCTTTGAATAAGAGCTTTTGAGTAATTTCCTTCCTCCCGCAAATTTGGATAAAGTTTTATTGCTTCAATTTCATTGTGGAACAGTTAACCAATTTGTTCCTTTTTCAATGTATGTACAGAAGCTAATATTTATATTCTCTGTTTATTTTCAATAAGTTTGCCAGGGAACACAAGGACATTATTTTAGAATTTCTACAATAATATTGCCTTTTATTAATCACCTGAAACCAGTCCTCCTTTTGTGATCAGAGTATCCTCTGTCCTTCAGATTGATGTAAGGTTCTGTAACTCTGGGGAAAGAATGGCGCTTTGATAAATATGCTTGCTTCATTCTAATTTATCACATTATTTTTGTTTTCCCTCTCCAATCGGCACCTCTAATCTCCCCTGCTTCCACCAATGATACCCCTTCACATTCCCTTCCCTGGCATTTCTTTACAGCTACCTTCATCAAGGACGGCCTGAGCCTTTGGACCTCCACCTGGGCATGTTCCTACCCACGTTACTAACCCAGGCAACCCAGGAACAGCAGGATCGCTTCTTCATGCCTGCTTGGAACTTGGAGATCATTGGCACATATGCCCAGACAGAGATGGGACATGGTACAGTACTTCCAAGTCTTATTTCCCAGGGTAGACTAGTTTTTGCAAAAAGTACTGGCTTTGTTGCTTGATAGCCTAGGTCAGTGATGGTTAACCTTTTTGGTGCCAAATGGCCAAAGCAAACATGTGCGCGAATGCACATGCACATGCCCAAACCCCCAAAATGCAATGCAAGCACCACCCCCGCCCCCCACTAATGTGTCCCCTATCCCATTTTGGGCCTGGAAAGCCTCCTGCACCAACCTGGAAGCCAAAATAGGGCACGGGGCACCACGCAAGGCCCCCTGCACCCCGTTTTGGGCCTGGAAGCCTCCTGCATCCCTGCGTATGTGTTCCACCGCCTGCGCATGCGTACACGCGTCCCCCGCATGCACCTCACACCCCGCGCATATGCAGCAGAGGCCCAAAGACCAGCTGGCTGGAGGGAGGCACATGCGCATGTGCGGTGGAGCTGGACTGGGGTGACAGCTAGCATGTCTGCAGAGAGGGCTCTGGGTGCCAACTGTGGCACGCATGCCATAGGTATGCCATTATGGGCCTAGGTTCTTTTGGCTGTTCATTTGGCAGCAACATGTTTCTCCTCTTAAGAAAAAGAAGCTGTTCAGATGGACATAGAGGCAGAGGTTTCTGATGATACAAAGACAGCCTATTTGTTTTTAAAAATGGCATTGCCAAAGAGTCAAAGCACATTTTCTCTTCATTTCTGAATGCCTTATGGTTGGCATAGGTAAAGTAACATTCTAATTACACAAAAATGTTTTTTGTGCGTTAGGAAGAAAGTAAACTTGAAGAATAACAATTAGCAAATGCTCCTGAGCAAGAAAGAGTTATATAACTTCTGACAAGTTAAAGTACCTTTTAAAAACTATTTCAGCGAAGTATCTTTTCTACTGGCCCGGATTAATTCCATCAGTAACTTATACACTCATAAATTTTCTGGGAAACATCTTGGCTTCTCAATCATTTTTATTACCCTTAAATAAAACAATACCTTCTGCAGGGCCTCTTGGAATAATTTCTCTTCCTGCGCCTTCGGATATGCCTCTGAAGTAAACTGTTCTGTCAATGTTATGAAAGGGAGAAATTGAAGACGAATGTAATAGACATCCAATGTTCGTGTCTAAATCTAACTATTGCCATAGAACCCATTCTTGTACATTCAAGACAGCATATATATTTAGAAGTTATGCTACAATCAAGAGAAGCCCTGGGAAGCTTTTTACCTTGCTCCAGAACTGGTTCATGTTCTGAAGAAAGGGCCGGGAACACATTAAATGTCTTTCACTCCAAAAATCAAAAGTGCTGTCACGTTCTTCGTATTTTTTAAAGTCCCTCAGCATATTTGGCAATACATCGCCTGTGTTGGATTTTACCGTTGAGTTTGAAAATTCTGGATGTCGAACTGCAACCGGGATATTGATAGTGGCTACAGAAGAAAGTGAACATGAAGACCTCGGATTGAAAAACATTACAGAAGCAAATGTTGAAAATTTAAACCTGGTTCTGAAGATTTTTGTGTAGGACTATATCTGAACTTAGAGAAAAAGTCATTTTTATCCTCAAGCTTCTTTGGAAAGGAATTATCATGGGACTCTTTCATTTGCCTTGTCAGATACCTAAAATATATATTTGCACATCAAGATAAATCATCAAGAGAAAAGAGGTACATAATCGTATAGCAATTTGACAGCATTCTTACATTAATAGGGCAATTAATAGAGTGGTTTGCACCCACTGTTTCATACATGCCTTTCTTGTAATGTGTTTGCTTGTTAACCATTATTTAAATGTACATTTGCAGGCAGTTTTCTTATTTGCACTGTTTGGTTTTGCATTGCTAATGAAGTTTGTTGAAATAAATCTAATTATGTATATTTGTGCTGAACTGTGCAACTGTTGAAATAAAATTTGCTACCTGCCTACAGGAACTCATCTCCGAGGACTGGAAACCACAGCCACCTATGATCCTGCTACCCAAGAATTCATCCTCAACAGCCCAACTGTGACTTCTATTAAGTGGTGGCCAGGTGGATGTAAGTGTATTATTACATAATTAAAGCGAAAGGAAGAGCTGTTGTTTTTTTTCTTTTGAACTTTCTAAGTGTGGAGACCATGAACTATTGATACGTTTTGAAATATAACTTTGGTTGTAAAATATTTTTGAATATTCTGTACTGTAAAGTATGAGTAAAAACTCCGGTTTCTATTTTAGGGCTAAGCCATACACTCACCATAATAAAATTAGCATTAGTTTTATTAGCCTAATATAGTATAGACATCAGACAGAATTAAATGTTTCCGTTTCACTAATTCGACATATTCCTCATTTAATAATTCTGCATATTCTTTATTCCTTTTGTTTCATTTCAGTTTGGGAGTAAAAGAAAGTGGTTTCACATCATAAAATCTACAACAGCCTGTTGTCTGTATTATTACTAATGTGGTCAACATGTACATAGGATGCTTCTTGGACTGTACAAATAAACTTCCACTTACTAAGTTTTCTTTTCCCCCCTCCCCTTTCTTACAGTGGGCAAGACATCAAACTATGCCATTGTTTTGGCTCAGCTTTACACCCAAAACAAATGTCATGGATTACACGCTTTCATTGTGCCTCTACGTCAGTTGGGAACCCATGAACCACTGCCAGGTATTAAGTCCATCACTACTCTGTTACTACCCTTTCTCAACTAGGGTTGTGTGAGAGACTGGTAGGGAGACCTTGAGAGATTGCAATTTAAAAACGATGTTTTCTTTTTTAACTTTGTGCTTTCAGTTGTGAGAACTTTTACATATCATGATTCAGCTGCTGGCCTGCTGCTTTATCATTGTCGTAATCATTGCAGATCATGTAGGTTAGAAGTGAATAGCATTTTGGAAGTTTTCATGGTTTTTGCCATTTTTATACAGGGGTTCCCTGAAATCTGAAAATTATTTCAAAGTTTCTTCCTGGGTAAAAAAGGTGGAGAAAGTCTGCTCAAGTGAATATTTAGCATATTTGTAGATATTTATGTTGCCAAATTAGCTGCCATATAAATGAATTACAAGCTCCATTTTGAAACAATATGTGATGTCCAACATGAAACATTTGGCACCATAAATCTTCAAGGGCTACATCGTGGTGGGAAAAACTGAATATAAGGAAGTACTTGCAGTCCTCAAATAGGTGATATAGGGGAAGCAATGTTAATACGAAAGCAAAATATATATATAGTGCTGTAGTTTTTCAGTTCCATATTGTAGCATATCAGGGAAAATTGGTTTTTATAGTTAAAATAATTAATTGTACATATTAAAATGCTTTGAAAGCCTGACTTATAATTAACAAAAGTTACCAAACTAGATCCAGACTTTTTAAGAGCAACACAAAAGTTTTTCTTAAAGCATGTTATTAGCATTACAAGAATAGTAGTTTGTAAAGAATATAGAACTTGAAACTACTATGGTGCAATTTTGAAAAGGGGGAAATGTTGCTGAACAGAATCCATTTTTACAAAAATATTCATTTAGCCATTAATTAGATTTAATTTGTCATAATTCAAGTAAGGTTCAAGTAATATTAAAATTCCCTAAAAGTATGTGTATTAGTCCATGCTGCAATGATAACATAAAGTTGTACCTCCTTTTGCATTTGAGGTCAAGAACTTCGGCAGTTCAAATCTCACCAGCTCAAGGTTGACTCAGCCTTCCATCCTTCCGAGATCAGTAAAATGAGGACCCAAATTGTTGGGGGCAATATGCTGACTCTGTAAACTGCTTAGGGAGGGCTGTAAAAGCACTACGAAGCGGTATATAAGTCTAAGTGCTACTGCTATTAGATAGTGTTGGGTAAGAACCCATAGCCGACTCATCTGGATAGTATGAAAGTCTTCCTGTACATTGATGCATGGACAGAGTTTGAATACTCACACCTAACTGAAAATCGCAGCTTTTAATTTTTTTTTAAAAAAGAACTTATTTTAAAAATGCCAGAGTAAAAAGAATATTATTAAAACCTGATTTCCAGTCTTAAAATTTGTGAATTTAATATCATTTTGGTTTCAAGATGGGAAAAAAATAACACCATTGCTTAGGGGGAAAAGAAAAGAAAGCTATATCTATGCATTGCTATAAATGAAATGAACATTTTTGCAGCTGTGGCTTTAAAGTCTTATTTTCAGGACACAGTTTTGGAATTGGCATAATTAGTGCTTCCACCATTCAGCACTTCGAACTAATTGATGTTGGGAATAAGGATACTTTATGAACATCCCCCTCATCCCATTCAATTAATGATTAAGAATATTAAGAACCAGATAAATTTCTTTGGCTTATTCTGTTTGCAGGTATCACCATTGGTGACATTGGCCCAAAATTTGGTTATGATGAAATGGATAATGGCTACTTAAAAATGGACAACTTCCGTATCCCCCGGGAAAATATGCTAATGAAACACGCCAAGGTAAACAGTGGGTCTTGTTTTAGTTTTGCTATTTATATACGCAAGCTGTTCAGACAGGTTGCAAGAGAAACTACCCAAAGTCAAGGCTTCATATTCTCAGGAGGTAATTGATCATCTGGTAGTCAGAAGCAATCCCCAAGTTTGTGTTAAAGAAAGGACCATCAGAGATAAAATCCAGCTGTGTCTCATTTGCCTGGGAGTTCTGTTTCTAGGTTTCTCTCACTACCAGCTCTTGAACTCAGCTTCCTGGAACACAAGAGTGTTCAAGAATGTGTTTGTTGCAGTTTATGGTAACAGAGAAGGAATGTCAAATGAAAGCAGTAAATGGGAGGGCATGGTGACTATTAATGTCAAATAGATTCTAGCTTCCTCCCCACCTCCTACATAATGAATGGTAATGACATGTTAACTATCTGGTCTTCCTTTTCCTAAATTTACTAGTCATCTATATTATTTAACCACCTTAATGTTATATATTAATTTTGTTGTCAATGTACACGAAACTGCTTAGATAATATGACCTAGTTCGCATGAGAATGTCATCATTGGCTTCACAACATGTGCCAAGAAAGAGACAATTAGCAAAATGGATTTATGCAAGTCTATTAATTTTAAATTATTTACCTGTTACTTCATGTCAGTGATGTCCAAAACATTCATTTAAAAAGCACCAATGAGTAGGAATACTTCTAAAATGCACAATACTTTTGAATAGGGTCCTAACAAGAAATTTTTAGTGGATTCAGTGACACAGCACAATGCTGATTTTTATAATCTTACAAGCCACTACTGGGTGGACAAACTCTTTCCACCTTCACTATTTTTTTTTGCTAGGTTGAACCAGATGGCACGTATGTGAAGCCTCTCAATGCCAAGCTGACTTATGGGACCATGGTATTCATCCGTTCATTTATCGTTGGAGATGCTGCTCGCAGCTTAGCCAGAGCTTGTACAATTGCCATCCGCTATAGTGCTGTGAGACATCAGTCTGAGTTAAAGCCTGGGTAAGAAGCCTGTATTAATATCCCTAAGGCCAGTTTTCATAATGCCATAACAACTGGCAAACCTCTCTGCCACCTTGCCCATAACGCTTTTGTCCATGAAAAAATATGTGTGTGACCTCTTTAAAAAACAAAAAGTTTGACTTTCAAAACAAGTTTTCTTGGGAAGTGCAGTTGTCAAGAACAGTGTAGAAAAGCCCAGCGATGACCTTGGAGAAGATGTGCAGGATCTGTTAGCAAAACCTGAGCTTGAGGAAAACCACTAAGCATAAGAAACAGACTTGTCTTCCCTTAACTCTCTTTGGTATAATAGGAAGGAGGGAGAAAACCCAGACTAGGATCTGCTGTCATAACTCCTAGTATGGGGTCTATTTCTTGACCTGACTTACCTGGAACATCTAAGAAGCAGAATTTGCTGGTAAATTATACAAACCAATTTTAACATCTACTGTGGATCTTGTGTGTCAGAGAAATAGTTACTTTGCAAAAAGAAAATACGTTCCCCCCCAAAAAAAATTAACACACACACACACACCTTTTTTTGTTGTCATTTTGGTTACACACGGTTGAATCAGAGCTGTCGTCAGGACTAGCCCTATATTGGGAATCATTGTTATTGGGAATCTGCCAATACAAAAGGGGCAAGGAGATGGTACACAATTGCATGGCAACCACAGTATAAGCTACAATGTGTCAGGAATAAGATAGAATTATCCCAGAACTGCAGCCATTTGTTTACAATTAAATTAATGTCCTAAACGATTTCACTATTTCCATTTTTTTCCTTCCCTCCCTCTTTTGGACTTCTCGCCTGTATTTTGCTAGTTGTTTAACCTCTTTTGTTTTGTGGGAAAAAAAAGAAGTACTATATTTTTCAGATTGTAAGATGTACTCCCCCCCGCCCCCAAAAGTAGATGGAAATGTCTGTGTGTCTTATAGAGCAAATATTGTGGTGGGAGGGTCAGGTCGGTGCCAATCAGCTGTTCTAGGCGGCGGGGATCACAGCAGCCTATTGCCGCCCATTCACCAATGCCTGTTTGCCATCAATCGCGGCAAACGATTTTTCTTGCTTTCTTCCTCTAAAGCTAATGTGTGCCTTATAGTCCGGAGTGTCTTATAGTCCAAAAAATACAGTAGTTCTATTGGCCATGTTTTGGACCAAGCCAAGATTACTTTTACAAATAAATATGTTTGCACTTTAAATGTATATGTTATCAGAATATACCTTTAGGACAGTGTAAATGTTTGGTTTTCTCCATTACTAAGGAATTAAATCACAGCATAATAGTGGTTTAGTTCTCTATTTTATTTGCTTTGTTATAGGGAACCAGAACCTCAGATTTTGGATTATCAGACTCAGCAGTACAAACTCTTTCCTCTCCTAGCAACAGCATATGCTTTCCACTTTGTGGGTGCATATATGAAAGATACATATCGTCGTATCACCGGGAACATCCAGGATGGAGACTTGAGTGAACTGCCAGAGGTGGGGCTTGTGATCTTACAGAACGCTGAATTTTGCCATTGACATCTACACAGTTTAGTTTGTTCTTTCAAGATAATGGAATAAAGAAAATTCCTGGGAAGGAACTGATTAGAATCAGAGGGAAAAAAGATTGAGGGACTATGAATATCACAGATAAATTCTTAGACATGAATGATACTCTCTCAGTTTAAATCCTTTTGTCTTCCTCACTTAAATTGAATTCAAGATGGCGCCAACAGCTGCCTCGTTGAAATGCTCTGTGATAGTTTTGTTGTTCTTTACAATTTATATTGTTTACTTAGTATCCTAGTATGATTTATGTTGATTGCTTATTTAGTACCCATGATTATCACCAAGTGTTGCATCTAAGGTTTTATGATGAATGTATTTTTACAATGACTATGATAATGATCTCTCACTATCGTTGTAATAGTGTACACTGAGAACTTATGTACTGGAGACAAATTCCTTGTGTGTCTAATCACATATGGCCAATAAAGAATTCTAATTCTATTTGGAATACCTTTGTGGAATGTTCTCATAATGAGAATGGATGAGAGGGATAAGCTGACCATTGGGATGAGGGCCACAAGATGATTTTTGTAATCTCACTGTTTAGACCAACAAATCAAATAATTAAAAATGATTTGAGTTCCACTTCTGGTATGCTAGTCATTTAAATTATTATTATTATTATTTACAAACGCTTGATAATGAAATCTAAATTCTGATTTGGACTTGTTCCTGAAAATTTCTCCTGCAAATATTTGTAAGCCTTTGTCCTTTGTGAGCATTATATGTATGAATCTACATACAAAGCTCAGTCATGTGGTCTGAGTTCGGCTGCTAAAGAAATGATTTAATAAATGTAACACTGGTGTAAATCGAAAAGCGGACATGATAGACTATGGGGTGGAATTTTTATGATTTGCTACGCTGGTTTGAAGTTTTTTAAAAATCTAGATAGAATAGTATGTCTTGACAGAACGTCCCCTCTTCTTGGAGTTTTAAAATCTCTAAGGAAAAATGTTGATCTTGGAGATAATCTGGATTACCATTCTTAATCTCGTCTCTCTTCCATTCCCCACCAAAAATTCAGGAAGGTAGAATTTAGTGACAGGACAAATCTGGAAGAAATAATTATTTTGTTCTTAATTACTTTCTTCCTCAGTTGCACGCACTGTCTGCAGGGCTCAAGGCTTTCAGTTCCTGGACTGCCAACGCTGGCATTGAGGAATGTCGGATGGCATGTGGGGGACATGGCTATTCCCGCTGCAGTGGTTTGCCTGATATTTACGTCAACTTCACTCCTTCTTGTACTTATGAAGGAGAGAACACTGTGATGATGTTGCAAACTGCCCGGTGAGTCATACCACTTATTGTTAGCTGTGTGACTTTTTGCATGCACTCAAACAGCAAGAAGGAAGAAACATAATAACTTGAGCCTGTGCTGAAGATACTATTTGAATAGTTGCCTCTTGAAAAAGCACTTTTGGGACAACCATAACCTGGATGACTGAGAATCTCCATAAACCTCAACAGTAAAGGAACAAGCAATCAAGAAATATGCCCCAGATTAGCACATGATAGAGCGTCATTAAAGCCTTGCAAAAGATATTCAAATGCTATGGTTGTCTATATCTACAAAGATCAGAATTGTGCAAGCAGTGATATTCCCTATGATACCCTGTGGAAGTGCAAGTTGGACTTTTGCTTGAGGCAGGATAGGAAAATATTGACGTTTTTAAGCTTTGGTGTTGGAGAAGATTCCTGAGAACACCGTGGATAGCCAAGAAAATAAACAAGTGGATCACTGAACAACTCAACCCTGGTTCTCATTTGACATAAATTATCAGGCTCAAATTATCCTACTTATCCATAATGGGAAGACCTAGCTCTCTAGAGAAGTCTCTAATTCTAGGTGGAAGAAAAGAGAAGAGTGTGACCAGCAGCAAAGTAGATGGGCTTGGTTATAGTGCAACGCATGCATCATTGGAAGATCTGAAAGGAGAAGTTTAGGACAGAAAGTCATGGGCATATATATATATATATATATATATATATATATATATATATATATATGTTTTCTGAGAACGGACAGCCAAGAAGATAAACAAGTGGATCACTGAACAACTCAACCCTGGTTCTCATTTGACATAAATTATCAGGCTCAAATTATCCTACTTATCCATAATGGGAAGACCTAGCTCTCTAGAGAAGTCTCTAATTCTAGGTGGAAGAAAAGAGAAGAGTGTGACCAGCAGCAAAGTAGATATATATATATATATATATATATATATATATATATATATATATATATATATATATATATATATATATATATATATATATATATATATATATATATATATATACCGTGTTTCCCCGAAAATAAGACCCTGTCTTATATTTTTTTGAACCCTGAAATAAACGCTTGGCCTTATTGCCATGCGCTCAAAAGCCTGATTGGGTTTATTATCAGGGGATGTCTTATTTTGGGGAAAACTGTATAAATCAATCAATGTATGAAATATTCTGGTTAAGTGCAGTTTTTGACCCAGTCTGGGTTTTATGTCTAAACTGACATAAGCTATGTTAATTATTGAATCTTTTCTACCTTCATAATTTTATCCCATAAGCATTTTTTGAAATTATAGTGCAACTGTAGATAAAAATTATGATGATGATGATCCATCATACGACACTGAGATAATTTTGTTTTGCATTTAGATTCCTTGTCAAAACTTATACCCAAGTTAGTTCTGGACAATTGGTTAGTGGCATCATGTCTTACCTGAATGACCTATCAGGACAGCATATTCAGCCCCAGCATGTGGCTGCTAGACCCACGACTCTGCATGTCAACAATCCTTCCAGTTTGGTAGAGGCATATAAATTGAGAGCTTCAAGGTAGGTCAATATAAAAGGTTATGAAATTTCTCAACGTAATTTCGGACTGCTCATCTTGTCTCTCTCGTTTTTATTAAGCTGCTTCCTTGGTTACTTCATTCTAACAATTTCATATCCGGCTGATTTGATCTGGGTGGGATTGGCCAGTTGCTGCTAACATGGCCTTTACATGGTTCAAATAATGGACCCAGCTCTAATTGATGAATGCAAGCTACCAATTGACAGTTACCAGAAAGATGCATTGGGATGTAGCAACTATATGTTGCTAGGGCAGAACCTCCCAGAACGTTGCAGGTTTGAGAGGAGGTCAAGGCAGAAGCCAGACTGCTCAGTAATTAATCTTTTATGGAACGGTTTGAAATGGGCCCCGCAGGAGATGGAACACTGTAAAGAAAGATTTGTTTAGAATAGCATGATTTGGGAGATCAGTTATTTCAAAAATTGATCAAGGGGTAGTACCCCTGAAAATCTCTTTAAAAACACTACTACTGACCCAGAAAATAAAAGCCAAATCCCTTTTTCATCGTTTTCTTTTTTAAAAAGGGACAGTGTTATGTAATAGATTCCAACATTCCTGCTTTGTTTCAGAGCAATGGTACTAAAACTGCTTCTGTACAGTTATATCCTGGGGTCACTTTTGGCCAAGGTCAAATGCAATGGCTTCCCTACTGTGAACTGAGACATAGCTAAAATTCCAAACGGGGAAAGTATTATTATGTTCAATCAAGTTGTAACCCAAATTACCTTAGCATTATATCACCCTTTGACTTTGGATTTTGCTGATGAGATAAGTTTGTTATAGAAATGGCTAGTGTATATTAAGTATGCAAAAGTAAAATGTTACTGTTTTATTCTACTGTGGTAAAGAGTCAGAAGTCAATGTGTTTCTTTTCCTACCCTTATCCAACACTTCTTTATCTCCCCTTTCGCCTCCTCCATTTTCCCACTATTTTCATGTTCCTTTTTATTTTATAGCTTGATAAGCTTAATAAAATTATTAATAACAATAGCATATTACCCTCAATTCTCAACATATGACTAATAGAAGGAATAAATAACTTTTCATGCAGTGATGTTCCAAATATTGTTATTACTATTAAAATAAGATATATTAGAATGCAGCAAGTAAAATAAATGGAGAAGTAAACCAGAACAGCTGTCACTGTTACTATTACTAACACTTCAAAGGCCTTGGTTTTATCCATTATTATGATCAACTAAGAGCAATATTAAAAGTAGCATTTAGGCCATAAGAATGAGACTGTCTTCCATTTAATGGCAAAATCTACATTGATAGCTTTGTGAGAGAATGGGAATTATTGTTCATTTTACAGACTAGGAATAAAGGCCAAAGTTCACTAGGAATAAAAGCTGAATTGAGTTTGGATTTTAAATCCTTGGCTTTGTCAACCATCAGACATTTGAGGCTATGGTTATTTATCCCTGCCATATCAATTTTCAGATGTCACTAGCTGAGTGTTATTTATGGCTTCAATTCCGAGTATAATAAATTGTGCTCGTGTTTTTCTATGATACAGGATGGTTGAGTTTGCAGCAAAAAATTTACAGGCTGAACTGAACCGTCGGAAAAGCAAAGAAGATGCTTGGAACCGGACTTCCATTGATCTAGTACGAGCATCTGAGGTCAGTAGCACATCAGAATATGATATATACTCTTGGATAGTTGTTGGGTTTTACAACACTTGAAGTCACTTCAATCTGTCATCTAACTTTTTCAGGCACACTGTCACTATGTGGTGGTCAAACTGTTTACAGCGAAGCTTTCAGAAATTGGTGACGCAGCTGTCCATGCTGTCATTAACAATTTGTGTTCACTGTATGCTTTATGTGGGATTATAAAGAACTCTGGAGACTTTCTACAGGTGGGTAAATAATTTCTACTTTCAGCTGAATGGTTCTGTTAGACAGTATCTAGTTGAGATATAAATTAATTAGACCTGGAGGGAACAAGTGAGCAATCTTGTGGATTTTATAATAAAGGCAAGGTTAGATTATCATGGATAAAACAAAGACACCTTTGTTAGATTTGGAGTACATCTTTGCCATACAAAGCAGTTGTTTATGGAATGTAAATAAACATGTATTTTTCCCTTGGGGATTACAATGTCTACATTGAAAATATTATGCTGAAATGACATTTTCAGCCCTCCAAAATTAAATGAAGATGTTATAAAAACTGTAAATGGTTGAATTCTTACCATAGCTCACAGGATAGCTGCCAAAGATCTCACGGTGATATCACTGATGCTTTGCTAAATCTGGATCTTCTTAAAATTGGGAGCAGGAAGGTATTTTATGTGAGATCATATGAAGGACCTAAAAAGTTTGGTAGATGAACATTTGAATAGATAAACATTAATCATGATAACAGTAATTTTATTCTTAAGAAAAGCAATGCCATTTTAAAAAAATACAGGCAATACCCATTTGCAATCTTAATCGCTTATTTAGAATTAAAGGTCAGATTTGTTTACAGATCTAAAAGATTAGCTTTTGTATTAATGCTCCCTGTAATGATTGATAAGCACTTAAAGGTGTAGAGCTCTGACTGCTTTGAACTGTTATTCTTGCTTCAGGGAGGCATTTTGACAGAGGCCCAGCTAATTCAAGTGAACATGCGTATAAAAGAACTCTTGGCTGTTATCCGTCCTAATGCAGTAGCTCTGGTGGATTCCTTTGATTTCTGTGATTCTGTGCTTGGATCTGTGCTTGGCCGGTATGATGGTAACATATATGAAAATATGTTCGAGTGGTCGAAGAAGTCACCACTAAATAAAACACAGGTAAGTACATAATTGCTTTTGTCAACCAGATACTAAAGGCTCATAAGACATACAGGAAGTCCTCAATCTATGATCATTCAGTCAGCTACAGTCTGATGTTACAAAGGTGCTGAATGAATGGTGGTGTTGGCTGGTCCTCAGAATTGCAGCCATTCAAGAAGCCCCTTGGCAGCCAGCTTGCACTTACGACCAGTAGCAGTGTCCCATGATCACATGATCGCCAACATTCCCTGCCAGCTTCCCCAGAAAATCAGTGGAGAAGCCAGCAGGGAAGGTTGCAAGTCACTGGGATAAATCTCCCCACTCATACAATTTCCTTCAGCTTCTCTGTCTTCATACTGGCTGCTCCCATACATCTTCTCTGAGCCCTCACTGCCTCTCTCCTGACATTCATGCACTTCATGAACCCTCTCCAAACCTAGTCCCTCCTCCCTCTCTCCTCCACCCAACAGCATCCACTTACCTGTCTGCCAGGCTGCTTGTAAGCCATCTGGGACTTGCAACTTCTTGCTGGTTTCCCCATAGACTTAGCTGTGGGAAGCCAGCAGGAAGTTGCCTTGCTTAACAACCATGAAATTTGGTTAACCACAGTAACAGGATTACAGGAATTTGCCATCACTAAACAATGTAGTTGCATTGCTTAATGCCAGAAATTCCAGTCTCAATTGCTGTCTCAATCTCAGAAATTCCAGTCTCAATCAAGGATTACCTTGACTTACAATAAAATAAAAAGTGATTAACTAGTATTTTAAAAATGCATAGATTTAAAAACCAGTTCACAAATATAGTTTATGAACCTGCAGATGTACACAAATGATCATCTGCAGATTCATAAACTATTATTTTATGAAGTTACAGAAGTATATTATGATTCTGTGCTTTCCTTAGGAGGAATTCCTATTGTAACTTACTTAGATCTAATGGGGAATTAGTTTACAGAAGCCAGGACTGCCATATTGAAAACAATGGCAAAAACTTCATAAACTGATTATCCAATGTCAATTAAAATTGCTATGTTTTTTTGGGGGGGGGGTTGGCTAATGATGAAAATGGCTTATTTTATGTAATTCTTGAATACTTGTATAATTTTCTCTGATTATGAGGATACTTATAGCAATAAAGCTATTGGGATAAGGAAGCTAATATTAATCTACTTTTTCTGCCAAAACACTAGAGAATGCTGGACATTTTTCTTACTCTCTTAGTAGAAATGGATTTGATACTATTATTTTTCACTAGATATGGTATTATTCTTAATGGCAATTGCACTTGTATAGGTGAAATCACTAAAGCAACAGTCCAGTGCACACTTATTGGGAAATGTATTGTCCTAGTAAGAAGCGAGGTGTGGTATGTCTTTAAAATTAATGCCCTCTCTTATTTATTTTTTCCCCCCTAGGTCCATGAATCTTTCCACAAACACCTGAAGCCATTGCAGGCAAAACTGTGATAACATTTTGTTTGGTTTTGAATGTACTTTAGTTTCTTGAAATAATATAATTTGCCCTATGAACATCTGAAGCGCTTGGCAAATCCAAATAGCCATAGGATAGTGATTGTAGTCTTCTTTTTTTTAAAGAAAAATTAATATTGAATGAATTAGAGCAAGAAAACACAATGATAAAAATGCAATTTTAATTATGTTTAGAAACTATCCTTTTTAATGAGTCAGAAAAGCTTTATAGATTGGTGTAAAAGGGTCAGTCTGTGACCCTTTTAAGCCTCTGCAGAAGCTGTGTTATCTATAGCAGGTTTTTCACTACTAAGTAGTTCTAGAAAGCAGTTATTGAGTAGAAGCAACTTCTCCGGAAGCTCCTTTAAAAATGGTCTTGCACATTTTTTTTAGCATTAATGCCACCTTAAGAGGCAGTTGTTGTCAAAGCCCTCCTGCACTTAATCTACTGCCGTAAGATTTTCACAGCCTTGTCAGGAATTGGGCTTCAGGGACCTTGCACAAATATTATGTGTGTATGTATATAACTGTTTGATGTTCCAGGAATGGATGATTCTTTGCCTTATGGGTGCAATCGGTCCTAGTATGTGTCATTTCTAACGTTTGTGTATAATTTCACTTTCTGCATTCCAAATGGCATGCAAGTGTTCTATATTACATTTCCCATAAAACTGTCTATAGCACAGAGGCAAGATCTCTCTCAAGCCGCTTTTTTTTTTCCTTTTTAAAAGTGTTGCCTTGTCCTCTGGGTGTTCAGGAAAATTGAATGGGAAAATGTCAGGAGTCCTATTCCATAGCAAACAAGGTCATCATTTCCATTCTGCAAAGCCACTGGGGAGGGAAAATCTTTGCTCCACACAAACTATTTAAGATTCCTATGTCTGGTTATAATCATAGATTCTTTTTCCCTGAAACACTCATTTTTTAAAAACAGTGGAACATGGATTTTTGCCCTATATAATCATAGATGAGAAGAGGGTCCAGACTGGTAGACCCATCAGCCTACAGTCTGGCTCTCAGAAGGCTACAGAGAATACGTAACCACATTAAAGGACCTCAGCTCTAGATTACTGTTAGCAGGCTAACATTTTAGCATTGTGTAGAATTTTATTGTGTGAAACTACCATGAGAAAATTGCAGATCGGTTGGATTCAGCTTCACTAACAAATCAAGACTTGGATCAAGGAATCAAGGAATTTCATAACATTGGAGAGTTGACATCTTAGATATGTATCCCTGTTCAAGAGCTAAAGGGGCTCTTATACTGCAAACTTTGAGCAAGAAAAAAAAATTACAACTGAAACAAAAACTGTTTATAATTGTAATGTCCTAACTATTGATATATCTAATATAGCTGTACTTAATATACTGGATTTCTGTGTACCATGCTGACTGGAAATGAAAAACTGCAATAAAAGACTATTTGACATCTTGTGCAGAACATATGGTGTACTTAATAAACTAATTTTCAAAGAGTAAAACATACTTTTCTGAGCGTTCGCCAAGCCATCCGCTCATTCCTACTAATAGTTTTTGGTGTGTAATTTTCATTAGGTTAAAGGTCACGGAAAAATGGTTGTCAGAAACAACCCTTACAAAGGGGGACAGGCCAAACTGAAGACATGATAAAAATTTAATTTTAAGTGGAGGATTTTTTCCCGGGAGGTGGGGGGGGCAGGGTTGGGGATGAAAAGAGATCCTATAGATCAGGGGTCTCCAACCTAGGCAACTTTAAGCCTGGTGGACTTCAACTCCCAGAACCCCTGGGAGTTGGAGTCCTCCAGGCTTAAAGTTGCCAAGGTTGGAGATCCCTGCTATAGATAGAAGTTGCAAGGTATGAGGCTTTCTAGTTTGGAAAGAAAAAGATGAGAGGGTGAAGCAACTGATCTTGGGTACAGATATGACACATAATGTTCATAGAAGGCAAGATGGCAGTGCCACCAGCAGCTCCAGTTAGTGCTACGGAAATTCAGCAAACTGGGCAATATTAAAGGCTGTAAGAAAGAAAAATATGGCTCGGTTCTCTTAGCTTTCTTTTGAAGGCGTTCGTGAACCAACACTCTTCATATTATACATTAATGATTTCTGTGACCATATTACAAGTAATTGTGTTCTCTTTGCTGACGATTTCAAACTATTTAACACCGCCAACAATACAGCTATCCTCCAAAAAGACCTTGACTTTTTATCTGAATGGTCTAAAACTTGGCAAATCAAAATCTCAACCAGCAAATGCTCAGTCTTACATATTGGAAAAAAGAACCTTAACACTAAGTACAAGCTTGATGGACATTACCTTACTGATGACCCCCACCCTGTTAAAGATCTTGGAGTTTTCATATCAAACGATCTAAGTGCCAAAGCCCACTAACTATATCGCAAAAAAAGGCCTTAAAAGTAAACCTAATCTTGCATAGCTTCTCCAAAAACACTACACTATTATTTATGTATGTATGTATGTATGTATGTATGTATGTATGTATGTATGTATTTATTTATACATACATACATACATACATACATACATACATACATACATACTTTTATACTACCCTTCTCCCGAAGGACTCAGGGCGGTGTACAGCCTACATTAAAACAGTTAAATATACAAACTTAAAATCACAATTAAAAAACTTATTCAGTAAAGGCCGAAATTAAAACCATCAAATTGACCATATTAAAATACCCACTAAAATTGTTAAAATTTAAAAATTTAAAATTCAGGCCAGTCCCGCTTGGAAAAATAGATAGGTTTTCAATTCCCGGCGAAAGGTCCGAAGATCGGGTAATTGGCGTAAACCGGGGGGGAAGTTCATTCCAGAGAGTAGGTGCTCCCACAGAGAAGGCCCTTCCCCTGGGGGCCGCCAGCTGACATTGCTTGGCGGACAGCACCCTGAGAAGACCCTCTCTGTGAGAGCGCACTACTAACCAGAGCATATAAAACATTTGCTAGACCAATTCTTGAATACAGAGTTGTTAATGCTTCGAATACACTACCTGACTCTGTGGTCTCTTCCCAAAATCCCCAAAGCTTCAACCAAAAACTATGTACCATTGACCTCATCCCATCCCTAAGAGGGCGTGCATAAGAGCTCAATCGTGCCTACCATTCCTGTCCTATTGTTTCCTTTCATTATATCCAATTAATATAGTTATTACATATTCATACTGTTATGTATTAACAGTTGTGCCTTTAAATATTTGAGCGGGAAATCAGCACGTTGCTGATTGGACGAAGCCTCCAGCAGAACTGTATAAAAGGAGAGGTTTTTGCCCCAGCCTGTTGCTGGGTTCACCCTATATTAAAGAGCTGTTGTCACTACCCTGGTCTCCAGCCTCGTTACTTCCCGAACTTAACATTGGCGACGAAGGTGGGATCTCGAGGCTAAGGAGAACCAGAACCGAGCTGAAGCACGCTAGTCCCGAACCCAGCAAACTCAGGGCAGAAAGCGGAAATGGCAAACACGCCACCCGCACCGTACAACCCGGCAAGGAGAAATGGGAACATATATGACCCGTTTGAAAGCTTTCTAGAAGCCAACGAACTACAGGGATCCTGATAACCGCAAACGGGCTTACTTCTAAGCCATTGCGGGCCGGAGGTAATCGAGATTGCGGAAGCCCTGGCAGAGCCAACGCCGATACAATCGGTATCGTGGCCGACTCTGCAGACTTTGCTGAAGAACCATTTCGCACCGACGCCGTCCAAATACGTGCAGCGGTTTGAATTGAGAACGTAGACAGATGGAGGCGAGTCCATCGGTGACTACATGGCGCTTTAAGAAGGCGTCCAAGGACTGCGGATACCGAGACTTAGACGAAGTGCTACTCGAGCAACTCATCCGAGGGGTCAAGGACATCCGCCTCTGGCGGCGACTGCTAGCCAGGAGCAACCTGACACTAGCCACCGCTCTGGGCGAGGCCAGAGCACACGAAATGTCTACTAAAGCAGCAGAGACTCTGCAAAAGCCTCTTCAATCCAAGGCGGCGCAAAGCCAACGCCAGTACACCAGGAGGAGATTCAGTCCGAATCCGAAGGTGAGGCGAGGATGAGGAAGGGTCTGCCGGACCGAGAAACGCGACACTGAGGACCGTGGCGAGTGCGGAAGCTGCGGAGGGCAGCATCAGCGCCAACGCTGCAGGTTTAAAGACGCAACATGCCGGTGTGGGAAGAAAGGACACTTAGCTCAGGTTTGCAGAGCGGCCCAACCTTCCCGCCGAAAATTCAAATCGGCCAATCAAAGCGCGGAACCGGAAAGGCGGCCCGCGATTGGTTCAAACAAGAAAGGCGCAAGTCTAACCAAACGACTGTCATTATAGGCCGCCTCAACCAAAGTGGAAAAGAAGATTTTCACAAAGCCCAAGATCGAGGAGTACGGTGCAGGCTTGAAGTAGACACGGGATCAGCGATCACCATCATGTCCTGGGACACCCTGGCGAAGTCGCTGCCGTCCGTCGCGGCGCCATCTGCAAGCACAAGCGGCTACGAGTGCACGACTACCAGGGAATCGCATCCCTGTTCGAGGGACCACCTCCGTCCGAGTCGAGTACGGCCCTCACAAAAGACCCTGCCCATCACGATCGTCGAAGGAACTCTGCCCAGTCTGTTGGGACTAGACTGGTTTCGTGCCCTGGGCATGGGAGTGACTGGCATCTACAGAAGTGACTGCAATTTGAAAGACATTCTCTTTAACGAGTTCGTAGATGTCTTCAAGGACTGCCTGGGCAAGTACAAGGGACCCCTATTTCCTTCAACTTAGACCCCAGGTAGCCCCCATTAGGCTTAAGGCGAGGAGAGTCCTTTGCCCTAAAACCAAAATTGATAAGGAGCTGGACAAGCTCATTAATCAGGGATTTTGGTGCCAGTCGATCACGCAAAGTGGGAGACGCCAATCGTCACCCCCATCAAATCGGACGGGTCAATTAGAATTTGCGCTGACTACAAGGCGACGCTTAACAAAGCCTTACAGAAAAGCGCTGCACCGGTTCCGTGGTGCAACATTTATTGCACTCCTTGGGGCAAGGGCAAGTCTTTGCAAAGTTAGACTTGGCCCAAGCCTACCAACAACTGCCAGTAGACGCCCGCACAGCCGAAGCCCAAACGATTGTGACGCACAGGGGGGCATTCAAGTGCACCCGATTGCAATTTGGGGTTAGTGTGGCACCAGGGCTGTTCCAAAACCTGATGGAACGACTACTGCAAGGGCTCCCAGGGGTAGTTCCCTACTTCGATGATGTCCTAATTTCAGGGGAAAACATGGAGGAATTGGGGGAGCGGTTAAGAAAGGTCTTGAGCATTTTCCGGACAGCCGGGTTAAAAGTCAAGACAAATAAATGTCAGATAGGGGTCGAATCGGTCGATTTCTTGGGCTACCGGATAGATAAGAAAGGAATTCACCCTACTGAGAGCAAAGTTAAGGCAATTAGGAAGGCTCCAGCGCCCAAAAACAAAGCAGAGCTGCAGGCATTCCTGGGATTGGTTAATTTTTACGCGGTCTTTTTAAAGAACAAAGCAACCGTTGCGGAACCGCTGCATAGGCTCTTAGGGAAAAATACTGTTTGGTCTTGGGGAAAGTCAGAAGATAGGGCTTTTGAAGCAGTAAAGAACCTGCTCTCAAGTGATAGCCTGCTCATCCAATATCACGACTCACTACCCCTAGTGCTGGTTTGCGATGCGTCCCCTTATGGGGTGGGGGCTGTACTCAGCCATAGACTTCCAAACGGCACAGAAGCCCCTATAGCGTTCTACTCTAGAACGATGTCCTCCCCAGAGAGGAACTACAGCCAATTAGACAAAGAAGCATTAGCCATTGTATCAGGGTCAAAAATTCCATGAGTATGTCTTTGGGCGGAATTTTGAAATCGTGACTGACCACAGACCGTTACTGGGATTACTGGCTGGCGACCGGCCAACGCCTGTGGCACTTTCGCCACGCTTGACTCGATGGACTATATTTTAGCCGCTTACTCATACAAGCTGCAACATCGACCGGGAAAGAAGTGGGGCATGCAGGCGCATTGAGCCGATGCCCACTGCCAGGGCGATCAAGACCCCACTCCGGGACACCCATCCTCCTTATTGACTCGTTGGACTCTGGCCCAGTCACATCAAAGGAAGTGGCTCGGGCATCATACCGGGACATTGTGTTAAGGACTGTACTCGGTTGGGTACAGAGGGTGGCCGCTGCGCCGGGCGAACGGTTCAAAGAATTTGTTAAGAAACGTGATGAGCTCTCGGCTCAAGGGGTGCCTGTTATGGGGTGATCGTGTAATAATTCCTGTTAAGTTAAGGGGCAAGGTATTGGACCTCCTCCACGAGGTCACCCAGGCATCGTAAGGATGAAGGGTTAGCTAGAAGCTATGTATGGTGGCCACTCATGGACGCAGAGATTGCTGAGAGGGTAGGGAAATGCCAAGCTTGCCAAGAGTCCAGACCGCTACCCCAACAGCCCCAGTCAGAGAATGGGAAAAGCCCCAAGGGCCTTGGTCAAGAATCCACATTGACTTTGCTGGCCCTTTCACGGCCAAACGTTCCTAGTGGTGGTGGACGATTTTCCAAATGGTTAGAGATCATACTTATGAAGTCCACCACAGCCGAGCAGTAATCGCAACCCTGCGCCACCTATTCGCAACTCACGGGTTGCCGGACACTCTGGTGTCCGACAATGGGCCCCAATTCACGGCAGCCCAGTTTGAAGAGTACCTGGCAGAGGGAGGCATCCGACATGCCCTCTCTGCACCTTTCCACCCTGCGTCGAATGGCCTTGCAGTGCGTTCCGTCCGGGCGCTAAGGAGGCATTGTCCAGGCTCAAGCCAGGTGACTGGCAAACAAAATAGACTTTTTCCTAGCCGTCCAGCACAGAACCCCAAGCACAGCCACTGGAAAAGCCCAGCCGTATTGCTAATGGGACGAAAACTCGGGTGCCCACTTGACCGTTTGAACCCCCATTACACACCCGAGGGTTACAAGGGGGAGCTAGAAAAAACAAGGGAAATGAGCATAGGCGACCGGGTGTGGGCCCGAAACTATGGGGACGGCCCGAGTTGGGTCGCCGGACAAGTAACAAAAGTAACAGGGCCAAAATCGTACGTGGTAGAGCTACCAGACAACCGAATGTGGCGGCGCCACATAGATCAGTTAAGGAAACGAATAACTGGCCAAACCAAACCAACAGAGACAGGTAATGACCAATACCACTTTGAATCCACAGCCGACAATGACCCGGGGGAGGCGCAAGACTTAGCTGAGGTCCCAGAGTTCCAGCGACGCCATCAGGTCCCCGAGGGAAACAGCAAGGAAAATTCCAAAATTAATCCAAGGCCGGATGGCCAAGAAAAAGAGTCGGCCAATAATCCAGAGCCCGATGGCCTAGAGAAAGAGCTGGGAGGAGAAAACAGCCCCTCCGACCAGCTCAAAACACCACCCAGAACTGAACCGCGCAGGTCAGAAAGAACTAGGAGACGCCCAGGTTATTTGCGTGACTACGTCGAAAAATAACATGTGAATAAATATGTAAATAAGACCAAGTGTTTTCTGGGAGGGGAGGAGTGTTATGTATTAACAGTTGTGCCTTTAAATATTTGAGCGGGAAATCAGCACGTTGCTGATTGGACGAAGCCTCCAACAGAACTGTATAAAAGGAGAGGTTTTTGCCCCAGCCTGTTGCTGGGTTCACCCTATATTAAAGAGCTGTTGTCACTACCCTGGTCTCCAGCCTCGTTACTTCCCGAACTTAACACATACTCATATATATATGCTTATATATACTGTGTGACAAAATAAATAAATAAAATAAATGTCATTAGGAATAATTTCCAAGAATTGTCTGTGTGAAAGGCCAGGGTGTGTGAAGGGCCAGCATTTAGCTGGCTATCATTCCCCCACCTTTCCTTGAGACGGGGTCGGGGGGGGGGAGGCGTAATAGAGGTGTGCTTTTGCCCTGGATCACCAGTCCTCACCGGCCCTTCTGAAATCCAATCCTGCTCCGGTCAATTAAGTACAATAGCAATTTAGCAACGCACCGCCGGTAGGCGGTGAGAAGGATGAAACCCGCCTACGCTTTAGCAATGGCTGAAAACTAGATTAATGCAGGAATAATTCAAACTTGCAACATTTAGGTAACCGATTTCCTTTTCCAGAAGCACCATCACGCACACAGCCAGACACCTCCTGTTCCGTGCATAGTCTCTTGGTAGGAAGCCCGGTATTTCCTGTTTCGTCAGTACCGGCAAACACACGGGCCGAGTTAGGCGGGAATCGGTCCGTCTGCATTTCCTAAAACGCTTTGCAGCGGTTGTGGGGGGGGGGGGGAGAGCAAGCGAGTCCGTGGTTTGATAAGTAGATGGTCATGCGGAGAGACGGGTGTTAGGTAGGCTGTTCTCCCTTTTCAAAGGAGAACACGGGAAAGGGCGGCGGGTAAACGGGGGATCTCAGAGGATCTCTAAGCGGCTCCTAGTCCGAGGACTAGACGATTGATTCTGCTCTGTGCGGGGAAGAGCGCACAGAGCTCTGTAGCGAGAGCTGCTCATTGGCTACTATGGTAACTGAGTTGTGTTCCAGTAAGTAATGGTGAAGGCCGTAGGTAGAAGGCAAGGGAACTGCAACCATCATTAAAGTGGATCACAACGGCTTGATTCGATACACATTGTGGCTTCCGGCATCCTGAGTGGAGACGGTAACTAGGACAAACTTAATCAGCATGAACGGGTCGAAACACACAGCCTGCTACACAACCGGCTAATCTGCAATGTGGTTGGTTGGTTAGGATGCAATTATGTGAATTCTGTTTACATTTCAATCCATTGTGCAAATGCAGGTAATTGGATTCATTTAGTAAGCCATTGGTTAGGGGTGTTGGGTTTATAAAGCTACAGTAACTGTGCATAGTTCTGTCTGTCTGTCTGTCTGTCTGTCTGTCTGTCTATCTATCTATCTATCTATCTATCTATCTATCTATCTATCTATCTATCTATCTATCTATCTATCTATCTATCTATCTATCTATCTATCTATCTTCTGGTGTTTTCTTTGACACATCCTTGTAGATTTCTTGGCAACAATTAGAACAAAATTTGCCCCTGTTATAGCTTGACTAATTTTGGATCACTAATTTTGGTAGCAGATTCCTGAAGTGTCTTGTCTCTAGATGTATCTAAATTAAAGAGTTTTACATAATGTAATTACCCAGAGTCCCTGAAGCAACATACAAGTTTAATGAAATAGTAATAATAGTATAAGAGAATCTTATATTTAGGAAAAATTCCTTCTTCCAACTCCACCTACAGAGAATGAAAACAAGGACACACACTTCTATCATCAGTATCTATGCTCTCAGTTTCAGTGGCCTGTTTTGTTCATAACTGTAGATTAACCTTCCCCAAACTGGAGCCTCTTAAGTGGCTGGATGATTGTAAAAACTGAGGTCCTACACATTTGTAAGACACTAATTAGGAAAAATTGTGACAAACTATCAGGATGTAATAAGTATTGGAGGCAACCTGTTGATCTGATGATAGTCACATGCCATTAGAAAGAAATTTTGTAGTATATTAGCTAAGGAAGCATTCTTTGCTCTGGTATGTTGGGCTAGATCAGGGTAGTCAACCTTTTTATACCTACCGCCCACTTTTGTATCTCTGTTAGTAGTAAAATTTTCTAACCACCCACCGGTTGCACAGTAATGTGCCATGTATTGTCGTCTGCGCATGCCTCTCGCGCATCATGGATTGGGTTTGGGGGGGGCGCCGGCTACCACTCTGCTTGTCTGTTACAGGTGGCGTGGGGGGAGATGCGCGAGCTATTCTGGGATGAGGCTCTTTTGTTTGCGGTCGCACTATAGCACCATTTAGTTTCACTTACATAACATGAACTGAACTTATGCGCGGGTGATACAAATAGTATATTTTCAGAAATTTAAATTGTCATGAGGAATTTTATGAAAACCTATTGAAAATGTTTTTAAATAATGCTATGAATTTTTTTAAAAAAGTCAAATTAAAAAAAAGGAAAATGCCCCTACCGCCCACCGTGAAAGCTGGAACACCCACTAGTGGGCGGTAGGGACCAGGTTGACTACCATTGGACTAGATGATGGGAATTTGGAGAGCCCCAAATTTTGGACCCTCTAGACTACTGGATTTAGAAAGCTCTGAAGTTTGTACAAGCTGTGTGAGACTGGGTGATAGTGGGAAGCTCACAAGCTGAGTTTGCACAACAGACAGAATTGCAAACTACATAGCAATATTTTAGCTTGCTATGTTATCCAAACCCAGTTAGGGCAGCTTATGGCTCACACAGTCAGGATTAAGTAAATTAACTATGTTGAATGTTGTGCAAACAGCCACAGTGAGACCTCACAATTTATTAGGCTATAATGTGGTCAGCTGTTTAATGAATCAGTGTGTCTAACAAATACATAGGGCCTGCTGCAGGATTAAAATGCTGCTGTAAGATTATAAATATCAGATAGGATTCTTTAAAAATCCTAATAAATTATATTTTATTTTGCATTGTAAGTGAGAAAGGCTGGAGAAATTGTTGATCGACGTATGTCTATACATGAAGAAAACTTGAGAAAATCACTTGCAAGAGATACAGCAATGCAATTGGAGACCATGAGATGGTAAGAATGAACGTAGTGTTCAATTGATTCTGTTGGATCATAGGCATGCATACAAGGGCATACATCCTTGCTTAGCAGCTACTCCTTCAGTAACTGTTCAGAGTTGCAACAGCGCTGAACAAATGGTACTTGCAATCACTCCTCAAAATTCTAGGTCTCGCAGTACCTCCACAATCACGTGATTGTAATATGAGTACTTGGCTGCAGTGCCCTTCAGTCACATGATCGCTATTTGTGAACTTTCCACAAGCAAAGTCAACTGGGAAGCTGGAAGGAAAGGCTGCAAGACAATGTGGCAAGTCTCTTCTGCTCAGAATGCAAGTCTGATTATTCCAAGACCTTTGCGGATTGTGCAGAATGATATCTGATGTGTTTGAAAAGTACCAGGGTGCGATACTTTCATCAGTGAAGCTCAAACTAAAATCCTGGGATTAGAAAACTTACAACTCCGTCGACTTCGACATGACCTGTGTTTAATACACAAAATCATCTATTGCAATATCCTTCCTGTAAATGACTACTTCAGCTTCAATCGCAATATTACAAGAACAAAAAATAGATTCAAGCTTAATGTCAACCGCTTCAAACTTGATTGCAGAAAATATGACTTCTGCAACAGAGTTGTTAATGCTTGGAACTCATTACCTGACTCCATAGTCTCTACTCAAAATCCCAAAATCTTCAACCAAAAACTGTCTACTGTTGACCTCACCCCATTCCTAAGAGGACTATAAGGGGCGTGCATAAGAGCACAAAAGTGCCTACCGTTCCTGTCCTATTGTTCCCTTTATTATATCAAATTAATATAGCTAATGCATATTATATATATATATATATATATATATATATATATATATATATATATATATATTTGTTTTCTGAGGTTTTCACGGGTGTTTGTATATAGGTCTTTGGTTGTTCGGGTTTTCTCCCGTGTAAAATTGGAAGTGTCTTGGCGACGTTTCGACGAAGTCTCATTCGTCATCTTCAGGCTTCAGCTTCGTGCTTCTGGGAGCAATGTGTGATCGCAGCTGTTTCTTCCTTTTAACTGCTAGTGGGGGTTTGAACTGATTGGGTGGGAGCTTGGCTGTGCTCTGATTGGATGGGGGTTTTTCTGTGCTCTGATTGGCTGGGGGTGTGTCCTGTGTTGGTGGGGGCTTGGTTGTGCTCAATCTAGTCTGTGCTGCAGGGGGATTTGAGCTGGTGAGCTGCATAGCTGTTGTTTGGCTTTGTGGTCGTGCTACATAATCTGGCCACACGGGAAAGAAAAACTTGACAACTTCCTCACACACCTCAATAGCCTACACCCCAAAATACAGTTCACTATGGAAACAGAAGTTAATAACCAACTTCCCTTCCTGGATGTCTTAGTCTACAGAAAACCCAATGGCTCCCTAGGACACACCATCTACCAGAAGAAAACACACACAAACCGCTATCTGCACGCACTCTCACACCACCACCCAGCACAGATCAACTCCGTAGCCAAGACACTCATCTCCAGAACAAAATGCTTAGCTGATGAACAACACCTAAAACCCGAACTAGACACTCTCACTAACGTACTAACATCCAATGGATTCCAAACAAATAAGATTACCAAGCTAATCCAAAAAGAACCCCCCACTAAAATCCAAGACAGAGAACAAGAAAACGGCACAGCCCTCCTCCCATATATAAGAGAATCAGCAAGATCCTCCACAAACACAACATCAAGACAGCATTCTGCACAAACAGAAAAATATCCACCATCCTAAGAAACCCCAAAGACAAAATTGAGTTAGAAAATCAAGGAGTATATGAAATCCCATGCACCGCCTGCCCCACCACATACATTGGACAAACCAACAGAAGAATAAGTGCACGCATTGAAGAACACAAGAACTCATTCAAAAAAGAGGAACCAACTTCTTCCCTGGTCCAACACTTTAAAGTCACAGGACACGATATTGACTTTAAAAAGACCAGAACTATCGCCAAAACTGAACACTTTAACAACAGAATAATCAGAGAAGCCATTGAGATAGAAAATGCCCACACAGCATGAACAAACGAGATGACACCTCCGCCTACCAGCCATTTGAAACCCGCCTTATTGACAAACGAGTCCCTAACACGAGGAATGACACCAGACCCACACTCACAAGGTCCACACAGGATGTCACCACCGCACATCCACCCAGAAAGCAGACCCAAACCCACACTGATCATGAAGCACGACCAAGGACCAGAAGCCAGACCGCAGCTGCAACATTAGCCATTTCAAACCCCTCCAATCCATTCATGCAGCAGACTGACACCCACTATGAAGATGTAGCACGACCACAAAGCCAAACAACAGCTATGCAGCTCACCAGCTCAAATCCCCCTGCAGCACAGACTAGACTGAGCACAACCAAGCCCCCACCAACACAGGACACACCCCCAATCAGAGCACAGAAAAACCCCATCCAATCAGAGCACAGCCAAGCTCCCACCCAATCAGTTCAAACCCCACTAGCAGTTAAAAGGAAGAAACAGCTGCGATCACACATTGCTCCCAGAAGCACGAAGCTGAAGCCTGAAGATGACGAATGAGACTTCGTCAAAACGTCGCCAAGACACTTCCAATTTTACACGGGAGAAAACCCGAACAACCAAAGACATATATATATATATATATATATATATATATATTCTTCATGATATGTTTTTTACTTTTGACAATGTTTATGTATACTGTTATGACAAAATTAAATAAAAAATAAATAAATAAAAAAGAATTGTATATTGTATATTGTTCCTATTTTCAGGGTAAAATGTATTCACATTAGAATAAATAAAATCTAATTTATATTTGGGTAAACTGATCTGGATTGAATAGAAATTACCTTGAAATATAGGTCAGTTCAAGGTTTATACGAGAGAGAACCAAAGGATCATAAATGTTCATTCTTGTATCCATTTACTTCCAGATTTAATCCAGGTTTGACAATTTGCCCTCTTTCTAACCAAATATTTATCCTTTTTCTTCTTTAGGCAAAGAAACTTAAGAAAAGTTTAAGAAGTAAGTGCATTTGTATTTTTACTTTCTTGTGATCCATTAAGTATTAGCCATTGCTCCAATGGATTGTGTGATGTCATTGGAAGCCAGTTTCAAGCGATTGCATCAAGAGCAGCTTTGAAGTTCCAACTCCTATACCTCCCATAAGATCAGTTGGGTTACCTGGATGAAAGACAGGCATTTCTCAATAGTAGTTACATAATAAAAAAAATAGCACCATCATCCTGATAAATTGTGTTTCCAAATACACTAATAAAACATGCAATGTTTTTTTTTCTTAGCAGTATTTTAATTGATGCATTTAATTAAATTCTTCTAGTTATCATTAAGATCAAAGATGATCCATAGGGGAGGCTGCACTAACTCATTTTCGAGAAATAAAAGCCAGAGTGGACAGGATCATATGCTTATGAGCAGAGATAGATGGGGGAAACTGTGGGCTTTCTTTTGATTTTTTTAAAAATTAAATCAAACTAAATTTAGGACTTGCACTACAATGTTCAAATGTTTTGTACCTCAGAATATCAGAAAATGATACCACCAATTTGTAGCAGTTGTGCTTGGAAGAGAATCCAGAACCTCCAAAAGGGACTTTGAAGGATTTAGGGCAGTCAGATTGCTCTCTTGTTATTTTCATCTCTATGGCAAAGTGCTCATTCTGCCATGTTTTGATTTGATGACTCTTATGTAATTACACGTGAGCTAGTTTGGTGTAGTGATTCAAGCACCAGGCTGTTGTGAATTCTAGTCCCACCAGTCTCTCTTTGTCAGTCATAGCAAGAAGACAAAGGCAAATCAATTCCAAAAATGCTGCCACTAAAACTATACAGGTAGTCCTTGATTCACAACAGTTCATTTAGTGTCCATTCAAGATTACAATAACACTGAAAAAGTGACATACGACCATTTTTCACATTTACGATCTGTTGCCGCTTGCTCAGGGTCACTTGATCAAAATTCAGCCGCTTGGCAACTGCTGGTTGCAGGTTGCAACTGCTGGTTGAAGGGTCCTGGGGTCATGTGATCACCTTTTGCAACCTTCTGACAAACAAAGTCAATGGGGAAGCCAGATTCATTTTACTACTGTGCTATTAACTGAACAATTGCGGTGATTCACTTAACAATTATGGCAAGAAAAGTCATTAAATGAGGCAAAGTTCCCTTAATTGTCTCGCTTACCAACAGAAATTTTGGGCTCAATTGGGGTGGTAAGTCGAGGGTAACCTGTATTGACTTCTCCAGGCACTTGCCTGGAGTGGAGACTGACTCAAAGGTACAAAAGAAAATGTTTTCTATTATATATGCTTTGCTACAAAAAATTTGATTTGAATTGCATCCTATCGTTTTAGGTAAGTGGCATAAATCGAGAGAGTTGAAAAAGAATCTGCAGACATTGTGCTCACTGAGAGGCGTGTTTTGCATTTGACAGTGCTTCCATGTCATAACTTACATAACTTATCAGCTTGCAACACAACTTTGTTTTGGTCAACCCATTCCAAACCCTGATTAAAAAGGAACATGATGCCAATATTATAACTGGGTAAAATATGTTAAAGCATATTTGGTTTATTTGGTATCGTTTTGATGTAGACCTAACCACGGTAATTTGGGAATGTTGTCTATGCATCCAGATAGTTATGTATTTCAACTGCTGTAGCTAAAATAAATGATAACATAGAATGGATATGGGCTCAGCTTGGGTTGACACTGAACATCTAAAATATATTAAATTAACTGGCAATCTTTAATTGGTTTCATTCCAAAAATAAAGCAGACTGCTCTGTGGATTTCAGGCAAGCCAGTTGTTTTTTTAAAAAACTCCTAAATATGATATACTACTATTTTACTGTTACAGGAGAAGTGAATCAGAAGGAACAAAATTTGACAAAGTGTGATCAATCACTCATAGTTCATCATACATTGGGTAGCTGATCTAAACTTGATGTGGTATGCTAGAGAAGATGGGTTGATCCCATGTTCCATGGCTATAGATGGGGTTTCATTTTTTCTTGGGCCAAGTATTCTTAGCTGGAAAAGTTGAGAGAAAAACTTTATGCTATGGCCAACTGCTTCATGTTTTCTTTGATTGGTCATTTTTCAAATATGGAGATTCCCAGATGTCTTTTCTATACTTTTTTGTCTTAGGAAGATCTTATTACTTTTTTGCTTATACTCTAGGATAGGCATGTCCAACCTGTGGCCCATATGCAATCCTGGACGGCTAGTAATGCGGCCCCACAAAATATAATAAAAATATATAAAATCAGAGGAAGTTTGTTATTTAAATACATCATCTATATTATATAGTTTATGTGACCAAAAACAATCCTCCTCACGCACTGTGGCTCAGGCTAGCCAAAAGGTTGGACAACCATATTTTAGGATGTCATATTGCATCCATGAAAACCTTCAGATTTCTGATTGAATCCTCTGATTATTTATGAGCTGACCATCAGATTTCCAGGAGCCCCATGTCATTAATCTGGGAACACTGAAAAATTTATGCTCTCTAGGACACATTTTCCTTATGAGAACCTTGCTTTTCAGCACTTCGTTGCCGAATCCAATTGGAACCAGCTTTTCAGAACATTCTGTAATATACTCTGTAGTCATTTTATTTGGTTCCATTTTCTATATGGTGTCCATGTAGACTTGACTTTATTTTTGTTATTCACAACTACTGTCTGGGGTCTTCCTTTCAAGATACGGTCTTGAATTTGCTTCAGCTTTCCCAGAATTTTCTACTCATTATTTTGTCTGGTTTGTTGTAGGTTCCATTGATGATGTCCTTGGTGATCTCCTTGGTGATGATGGTAAAGTGGAAGAAAAAATATAATGGGAACTTGTGCATGAAGAAATAGTTTCAAATGTTCTGCTCCACATGCCTTCCCCTCCTCCTTTAGAGTTTGGGTGGAGGCTACTGGAAAGCATGCCATTACTATAATGATTTTATCAGAGGAATTCTGTCTTTTGATAATGATTTCCTCAGTCTTGGCTGCTTTCACAAATAACATTGTACAAGAGACATAAATTCCAATTCCATCTCTAATTTGGAGATTTTCGTTTCATACAGCTCCAATCAGCATGGCTATGAAGTTATAATATACTGATTTATTTAAAAGATTTATATGGCCACCCACCTCATGCACTATAACACTGGGTGGCTTTTAGTAACATTTAAAAATATCAAAACACAAAATAAAACCATACTACACAATCAGGCACCATAACATTCTGACTGAGTTAGACTCAGTCCCCATCTTTGTCCAATGCCTGGACTAGAGCTATGTCTTAGCAGCATTATAACATTTGATTTTGTAATCAGAATTGAAACCACAACACCTAAAATGATCAGTTTGCTAAACCAAAATTTAACATTATCTGCATCAGGAGAAAGAAGCTTTTGCAAAACAACACACTCCCATTTTCTCTCACCATTTTACTACAGACAAGATAAAGAATAAACCAGGACTTGGTTTCTCTCTGGATTGTTATGTGCAGATCATGATATGTAATTTCAGATGAGCCTTATTTAATGATCAAATGGGTCATTTAAGCTATAGTCCCCATAACCATAAATGTCTATTGACATAACATAAATTGCTGTTGCTTTTTCCTACCTAGCTATGCAGGAAAAGGAAAGAAGCAGGGGGCTGTATAATCCCAGGACTTCTCACAAACCTCTTTCTATTTATGCATGCGTTCTAAATCAGCATGTGGCATTATATGCATAGTTTTTGACTGGTTAAGTTTATACAACAGGCTAAATCATAATGTGGTTTATTTGGTTCTGGTTCTGGCTTATTGTAATGAATTAGATGGCTATGACATGTTCAAACCATGGTTATAAGTACATTTTGTATGATGGGACCCAAATTGTGTTCTTTTTAATTCCTGCAGTTATGTACTACTAACATTGTTTTTAATATATTATGTTAATATAATTCTATGGGAATACTGTCTTTAATTTTATAAGTAGCACTTTAAAGTAGCACTTTAGGAAAAACACAGGGTTTACATCAGGGGTGAAATCCAGCAGGTTCTGACAGGTTCTGGAGAACTGGTAGCGGAATTTTGAGCAATTCGGAGAACTGGCCCCAGAGTGGGGTGGGAATGGAGATTTTGCAGTATCCTTCCCCTGCCATGCCCACCAAGCCACACCCACAGAACCACTAGTAAAAAAAAATTGGATTTCACCACTGCTTTACATGTTAATGAATATATATTTTTATTGTACATCACCTATTTAATAGCAGCCATGCAATGAGACAGATGTTGAGGTATAGCTATAGTACTTACCCATGAACTCCTTCCTTACCTTTTCGGGGCCCAATCATTTACTAATTAACATGTTAGAATGATGTCTCTACTTGCTGTTCTTCAGTTTTTCATCTTGAGAGGTAGTTTGGGATATGAGAGGGACTGACTCAAGTCACTGACTAAAATTTCATAGATACAAGTCGACTTGAACCAATTCTGTCTGTACTAAGTCTGTTTTGAACCAATTCTGTCTGTACTGAGTCTGTTTTGAAGTCATGTAAGTTTACTCCGTCTCTACGTTGCTGAGCATACCAATTGACTAAAATACATCTCTTAGAGCAAAGGATACAACCTGTGCTTAAATGTTTACATCTTCATCTCTCACTTTAAGATGATATTCCTGCTAATTTGGGCAAACCTACCTCATTTGGCAGCACTGATGGGAAAGCCAGAGAAATCGTGCCACAGACCAGCAGAAAGTACGTAATGGTATTGTACTTTAATACGGAGCATGTTCAGAGTACGGAATGGCAATAGGACTGACTAACGGAGCCTCTTGAACCTATTACTATTATTGTTGTTGTTGCCCTCTCCTCTTTAACTTTTCTTGCTGTAAACTGCATATATTGACAGATCTTTCTTTAAGCTGTGTTGCTTTAAAAAATTCTTCTACATTGAAATGAGATTTGGAAACTATTCCTTGATTAAAATATCTGAGCGATCTAGGGACTTTTGGTAAAACCTGTAACAAGTGCTGTTTGTGGCGGGATCCATTCTTCTTACTTGTTTCCTTTGTATTTTCAGGGGCCTATTGGATGATGATTTCTTTAGCAAAATGGCTGTGGAGGAAGGAGCAGATGCAGAGGTGAGAATGTATAACAGTCCAGATTCTTTGTCTGGGAAACCTGTGCCTGAAAATACAGGATTGATTCAGTTGTAATTAGTAATGATGAGCGATGAATTCTGCTCCGTATGCCCAGATTATTGTCTTGAATGATTATTGCAGTATTTATGTGACATTTTTCCATTGAAGCCTCATCTATTATTTATTTGTTCATTTCTCAGGAGCCTGATATCTCAGATGTGGATCCAGAAGCTGTTCTAGAGACCTTGAAGGTAAACTGAAGGATAGATCTTGCAGTGGATAAAAAAAAAACCCAATTTTACTGTGTCTTGCAAATGATGCAAAAAAGCTGAATGCACTCACCAAGAAACTGGTTTTCAGTTTAGCATAATGTGCAAATGGAAGGTAGGAGTGAGATGGGATAGGAAACCACGATTTGCTAGTATAGTGAGCACAGCTCTTGCATAGCATGTTTTGTGAATAAGGAGGCACTATTTATTTATTGTTTGCTGAAATGCTTTTTAGTTTAGCTCTCTCTCAAGTTTTTGAAGCAGTCAACAGCGGTGCAAAAGATATGCAGCTAAAAATGGAGGTAATAGAAACTGTCTTATGCAAAGATCCTTTTTTTTTCAAAAGAAAAGCCAGACCCTAACATATTTCTGATACATTTAATGAGCTATTGTTGTTGTTTCTTTATAGAAAAATTTTATTGGTTTAAAAACAAACAAAAACAACGGACATTGCTCTACATCTCTGATTTCTAACATTTACGTCAAGTTCAAGTTACTATATCATATATTCCTCAGTCTATATACAAATTTACATATCTCCTAATTCCTTGTATATCAAGTATATACTATATTACTATTACCCCTACAACTATATACATATTTACTAAATCTATTATACCCTCACAAGTACAATATACGTTGGTATATACATGTCCAGACTATTTTTAAAACACGAACTAGCATACACAAAACATCAATATATGTTTTCTCTCTGGTCAGGATATGGATGAGATGGAAGCTGATATTTTGGGCATAAAGAAAATGAGCGCAAAGTCTCCTCAGAAGGCTATTAAAGGTGCAGGAACAGCAGAGCCTTTAGCTGAGGCAGCAAAAACTAAGACAATGACCAACATAGAAAGAGGTGAGTGTTTAGCCTTTTGAATCAATTTAACATAACTGTGATGTCTCAGAATACAATTGTTAATGTATATAGACATTATTTTCAGTCTGAACTATTAAAACAGGTATTTTTATCAGTAGTTCTTTTTCCATCTTTTTGTCCTTGATGCAATATCAGTGATAAACATTTTACCCTCATTCATTCAACAATAATGCATAAAACCCAGCTAGCATTGTGAAACTGAAATTGAAATTGAAATTGGAAGATCTTAAAGCTTACCATACTGAACTCCTGGGGCAAAATCTAGATATAAATGAGACAAAATTGAATAACTTCATTTTGTTGTCTCTTACTAGTGCCATAGAGACTGCTAAGGGGCTGTTGACATTTAGAGATCACTTCTGTGCTATGCCTGGCAGCACAAAAAGATTACCTTCAAAAAAAAGGGCTGGCTATAATCTATAATCTAGAACAGGGGTCTCCAACCTTGGCAACTTTAAGACTTGTAGACTTCAACTCCCAGAATACCTCAGCCAGCAAAGCTAGAAGATCTAGAAGAGGGTCATATTAGAAAAAACTGCTGCAGCTGTAACGACTATGGAGTGCTTTGGAGCAAAGCAAAAAGATGCATAAGACCATGCAGGGGCTCTCGCATCGCACCTCTCCGCAAATCTATAAAGCAGCTTCCTCTTTTTCTGAGATTGTGTGACTGGCCTCTGCTTGATACTGGAAACACGTTTGGTTTAAAGCAGAGGTCCCAAACTTTGTGGCTTGGGGCCCACCAGGTAGGGAACCGGACCGTAGACAGGCTCGTGCGCGCCAGCCATTGCTCATGAAAGTCAAGCTGCCTGTGCACACGTGCGCACTAGCCTGCCTGTCAGAAGGCCCAGTTCCGAATAGGCCATGGGGGTTGGGAATCCCTGCTTTAAGGAACTGCTGATAATAGCAATAGCAATCGCACTTATATACGTATACAAGTCTTATATACTGCTTCACAGTGCTTTTACAGCACTTTTACAACCCTCTCTAAGCAGTTTACAGAGTCAGCATATTGCCCCTGGGTCCTCATTTTACTCACCTCAGAAGGATGAAAGGCTGAGTCAACCTTGAGCTGGTGAGATTTGAACTGCCGAACTGCAACTAGCAGTCAGCTGAAGTAGCCTGCAGTACTGCACTCTAACCACCGCACCACCTCGGCTCTATGTTGATAAGTACTACAATTGCTCTTACAACACAACCTGACATTGTGAATTTTTTAGATTTGCCTTGCCAAGTTTGTGTTTGACTCCATTGGCCCTGGCAGCTTGGAATTATAGGTACTATAAAATATCTGGAAGGTATTGAGTTCTTTTATACAGTTCACAACTCTCCAATTAAATCAGCTGTTCTTGAAATCAGAAAGTTTTATTCAGGGCTTCTTGCTATGCGAGACCTGAAAATTGGAGACAATATCTACTATGCCTTTTTTAAAAAAAACTACAAACTTTATATTCAGGAGATTCTGCAAGTGAAGTCAGTAAGGATCTTGGTTCTGTTCCCTCTGCTTCCAAACCACTGAAACAACGGTTCTCCCTTGAAGGTAGGAGTTTGTGTAGAATATATTTTTAATTTATGTAATTTTGAACACAAAGGGAATTTGGAAACATCAGACCTTTATGTGGCAATATTTATATCTGACCAACAATCAATCCAACTCTGAACTTTTGTTGCTATTAATATCTATTAAATTCAGAAACCATAGATAATATTACACTAATACAAACATTTTGTGACTGGTACTTTCTAAATATGTTGCATTGTAACTCACATATTGATTCTGTTCTTTCTTCTTTTTATTTTTTCCCCCCTCTATTCAATGTGGTGCAGCTCATAAAATCTCCTTCTTCACTCTCTCCCTTTCTCAAATACCCCCTATACACGTACCAAAACACATTCATGAACAGACACTATCTAGCACAGGAGCAGTAGAGGTAGTCCTCAACTTACAACCGTTCATTTAATGACTGTTTGAAGTTACAACAGTACTGAAAAAAGTATACTTTGACTTAACATCTTTTGCAGAAGGATAGAATAAATTGTGCATAAAATCATCATCTTTCATAATATACACATGGTCCCCGACTTACAACCACAATTGAGCCCAGAATTTAGGTTGCTAAGTGAGAAATTTGTTAAGTGAGTTTTGCCCCATTTTACAACTTTTCTTGCCATACATGTTAAGTGAATCACTGCAGTTGCTAAATTAGTAACACGATTGTTAAGTGAATCTATCCTTCCCATTGACTTTGCTTGTCAGAAGGTCTCAAAAGGGGATCACATGATCCCGGGACACTGCAACCGTCATAAATATAAACCATTTGCCAAGCATTTGAATTTTGATCACGTGACCACAGGGATGCTGCAAATGGTTGTTAAGTGTGAAAAATGGTGATAAGTCACTTTTTTCAATGCTGTCCCTAAACAAAGTGTTGTAAGTCAAGGACTACCTATAGAGGAAAAAACCATAAATTTTATTTTGTTACCTTACCAATAGTTTTTGCTTAATGACTACTCGTTCAGTGACCATTTGAAGCTATAGCGAGTAGTACTTATGTCCAGCCATCAAAGGTTTGGCCATATCAGCTGCTCTGCAGTCACATGACTGCAATCTGGGCATTTAGGGGGTAAGTCTCCCCTGCCCTGCTGCAGCCATTCCCGACCCAGCTACACTCCTGCCGCACCTCACCCACCCCTCAGCAACCACCTCAAGACCCCATTGAAGTCCTGCATTCTGCAGCAGTCACCCCCAAGTCCCACCAGGCTTGTGCTGTGCCACCTTCCCGCTTCTGCCACAGGCACACTAACCTACATTCATACCCTGCCACACCAGTCCTTCAAGCATCCTTGTGCACACAGCGACAGTCACTTGCTGGCACCCTAGCTTGTTTCCCTAAGATTTAAAACTTTCAATTTCCCCTCTGATTATGCTTCTTGAAAGCTGGCAGGAAGTTGCGAGGAGGTCCTTGCTTAACAACCCATGATCCTCGCTTGATGGCGATAGGGAATGCCTGGATTCCCATTGCTAAGCAACAGAAATTCCTGCCCCAGTTACAAATCTTAAACAAGGACTGCCTGAATTTTACTAAAAATCATTTTGTGGTAGCTTCCTTAACCTCATTGATTGTTTTAATGTATACGTCTCCTAAGACTGTTGTGCTGAGTTAGCCTTCAAGGTGGTTTGAATTTGGGCCTAATTTCTGGCCTATAAAATCTCCTAATCGTACAGCAGTTCTTTTCATTTTCTTCAGTTGTGCTTGTTTTGAAATTACTGCTCTCTTGAAGTTCATAGATACGTCCTTTTTCTAGATATAGATGATCCTTTGGCTGGCCTTCTGTCTGATGATGAAGAAACCCCAGTGAAGCAAACACATTCCTCCGTCACCAAAGCTACTCCAGAAATCAGTGGGGCCCCTAATGAGAAAGGTAAAATACAGTTCCAGAACTGTTTTGCTTGAGACTTCTTTGGCTTCTACAAACTCTGGAAAACCTGTCCATGTATCTCTGCCTACAGTTCATGGCCACGCTGTTGCTCCTGAGCAAAAACAAGAGGAGTTAACCTTTGAAGATGATGAAGATGATCTTATGGAGGCTCTGGGGTTTGGTGAACCCTCGAAGGCAGAAGTGAAATCTGGCAGGAGGAGTGAAGAGTAAGCTAGACAGTTAGCCTTAGATTCATTAGAATTTGCCTCTGTTTAATGAGCTTTAATTTTTTTTAATTGTTAACCACCTTAACTGCCTTGTAGGTAGAAAAGGAAAGCATACATTGGGGAAAAAAAGAACTAAATCTCTGTTCAAAATGTTTTGTAGAACATTTTTAATTGTTAGTTTTATTTATACACCATCCAAAATTCTTTTGTGTAAGGTTGGTAGTCATATAAATTTCACAAATAATAAAATAAAATGAGCTACTAATATCTTTCTCTGGAAGAGGAATCATGGCATTATTGGATATGCAAAATACTGCAATAGTTTCATAGTAGGAGTAACTTAAAATACCTTTCTCTAATTGGCATGATCAAAAGCCTGGGAAATCTTGCAACTGCATTTCCATTAATATGAAGATCAGCTGAATGAAGGATGAATTATAAGCAAATTCATACTACCACCATTGATTTTATTGTACTATTTGTAGCATAACAGAAGGACCAATTAATTAAGAATTAACTAACCTCTTTTTAAAAAATGCCAATTGTTGATTATATCACTTAACAACCATTTGTTTAGAGACCATTCAAAGTTATAACAGTGCTGAAAAGATGTGACTTATAACTGGTTCTTCTACATACAACCATCCCAAGCATCTTTGCAGTCACTTGGTTGCCATTTGGGCTCTTGGCAACCATCACACATTTATCATAGTCATAGCATCCTACGGTCACATGATTACCATTCATGCCTTTCCCAACTGGCTTCTGATGAGCAGCTTCAATGGGGAAACTGGTGAGAGGTTGCAAGTTATCACATGATGTCTCAATGACTGCTTGTGATTTGCTTAATTGCACTGGGACTGCTAGAACTGTTGTGGCTCAGTGGGGCAATCATGATGTTCTGCTTAACAACAGGTTCATTACCTATCTCCCAAACAATGCCACTGATCAGTCCTACTTAAGAGGAAAGAGAAGAAAATTTCCCAGTGTAGTCTAGATCGCATCTAACCTCTTACTTTGTATAGTGGCATCAAGACAGACTTTCATGAATTTCTGGAAACTCTCATCAAGTATTCTAATTTCTTAGCATTAAGCAGAAACCACTTATGAGTTTTCAGTCTGCTGTTTGTCAGCCATGAAGTAAAAGCTGGAATAAAACATAGAAATCCTTAGAAAAGCCATTCTCTTTCTGTCATCCTCAGTTTCTTTATTCATAACATAGTTTGGTTATATTTTTTATTAAAGAAAAGAATCTGGTTCTGCACGAGCAAGGCAAGATGAGTTGCTGGGTCTAGGAACAGCAAAAAAACTGCTAGAGCGACCAAGGACAGGAGAACCAAAAGAGTTCAAGCTGGATAAGAAATATCAGAAGCAGACAGGTAAGCATGATAGGGACCGCTATCATACAAACAGTACTCTTACTTTTTTGTTGAAATATTTACGGTTTTGTTTATCTGCATAAGAAACCTGAAGGACTGTCTGTTGTTTGAAAAAAAAGAAGGAATTTGTTACCTCATATGTTTGCTTGCTCATATACAATACATAAAATATTTAACTTATTTTTCCCTATCAAGAACAATGAAGAATTTCTCCTTGATTCAGATTGAAAAATAATTCTGTGTTTAGTCCTTTTTACCTTTGTTTGGTTTTTATTCCCAACCTTTAGAGGGTTCTCTAGAGAACTTCTGAAATGAATTGCTCTTTGAATCTGAAATAAAACTAGAATTGTGGGGCTAGATGGGACACTGGCGGTCTTCTAGTCCAACTCCCGACCCAAGACAGGACCTTATAGTTTTAGTTTGGCTTATGTCTTGCACAGTTGTCATTGAAAGATCCATTTTCTGAGTATGTATTTCTACTTCTACAAATTACCATAAGGCAGTGGCCCCCAACCTTTTGAGACCAGGGACCGGTTCCGTGGAGAGAGTTTTTTCTGCAGACCGGAGGGAGCGTGGTTTCGCATGCTTCCTGCATTCCATGGATGGGGTTTGGCTTGTTTGCGCAGACTGGTTTCTGGCATGCCATGGATCAGTGCTAGTCCATGGATAGGGGGTTGGGGACCCCTGCCATAAGGGATAAGGTTGTACAAACCTGGTAATCTGCTATATAATGTCTATGACATGAGTAATAGTTGAATTTACTTAATTTAAAGCCTAGGTGTTCTATATTACTATATTACACAAGGGAAGAAAATCTGATTCCATCTGGAAGATTACCCTCATGAACTAGCCTTTTAAAATCATTGGAAAGCCTAAGATTCATTTGTTCATTAGAATGTCATTTTCCATTTATGATTTCCAAGCCCTCAAGGCAAAAATTTAAAATCAGGATCAGACCTCTTAATACTTTAGAGCTCTCTAATCCTACCTGAAAATGTTTCCAAAAATTGAATCTTGAGACATTTTACCCAAAATCCATGAGCTCTTTTTATTTCCTTATTTAAGAATTGAAAACTGATATCCCAGTGGGGGATCTACAATCTACAATCTCCAATTTTATTTTATCTTTTGTTTTGACCTGTTTGTGCTTCAGTCTGGAGATTCTAAATTTTACAACAGCAGCATGAAACTTTTTTTTTTTTTAAATCCTAATGCCATTGTACAGATACGGAAGATGCTCTGGGAGATGACTTCACCTTTGGCGCCTACCAGCCTACTATGGCCTCAACTCCAGAGGGACGGAAGTCGAGACGGCAGTCTGTCAGGTAATAGTAGGCCAGGTTAACCTTTTGGTTTTGATCCCCATAGGCTGCCTTTAAAATTATTTTCACTTGGCAAAAACTCTTGTAGGTTTTCCTCCGAGAACCTCAGTGACCTGAAAACAGAACAGAGATCAAAGCCTTCCCCCTCAGCATCTAACAGTCCTGTACGCAACAAGTCTGGGGCTGACTGGCTGGGACTGAAAGATGAAGATAGTGACTTGCTACCATCTTCCCCACTCAAAGAACCTAGCAAAAGCAGTGCAAGAGGAACCACACTGGATATGCCATCATTTCCTTCAGAAGCTAAGCATCCTCCTCCTCCTCCACTTCCTACCACCATCCAGGGTCCTTTGACAACCAAACAAGTTACTGAAGAAGTCATTCAGAAGAAACAACCAGCTGAGGATGATGGTGATAGCTGGCTGAATAACGTATTGTCTCAAAAAATATCTCAAGCACGGGAGAAAATGAAGAAGAGATCCGGATCCTTAGATATTCAGACACACGGGGATCATCCCACCAGGTAAGAGAAGAGGGCTTTTCATTTGTCCGCTTGACATTTTTCAATTTCTATAAATGAAACATCTCATTTCCTTTCAAAGGCTGTCTCAAATAAATTCCCAAAGGTGACAAATTGTCCCAAAGGTGCTTTTTCAAGAGGCAACTGGAGTTTCTGGTTTTTCTTTGAAGATGTTTCACTTCTCATCCAAGAAGCTTCTTCAGCTCTGAAGAAGCTTCTTGGATGAGAAGCGAAACGTCTTCAAACAAAAACGTCTTCAAAGGAAAAACCAGAATCTCCAATTTCCTCTTGGAAAGGTATCTTTGTATTCTGTTCCCCCCACCTCACCCAGGAAAAACACACGAACGAATGACGTCTGCCAGTAATTTATTCTTACTAGCCGACCTAGTTTTCTTTGGCAGATAAAAGTTCTGGCAGCTACTCTCCTAATGCCTGCCAAGTTTCTTATCACCTCCAGGAGTCAGCGTAGCTGCAGTCCGTTGCTGGGGCAACCAAGAGTTCCAAGAATAATCAGAAGTGCAAGCCTTAAGTCTGAGAAATATCTGAAGATCACGATGTGCAGTTTTTGTCCGTCACAGAGTTTGCAGAGCAACCCCTCCCACTTTTATCCCCTGTGGGGCATGGCTCAGTGACTCAGCAATCTCTGGCCCTTCCACACCTCTTCCTTTGCTGCGCACGCCTCTCCCTCTGACGCTGCCTGGGATCAATCCAAGATTGATCTTCATCACTCTCTATCAGTGGGTGCTCCGACATGCCTCCCTCCTGGCCTT
This sequence comes from Ahaetulla prasina, assembly GCF_028640845.1. Lineage (NCBI taxonomy): Eukaryota > Metazoa > Chordata > Lepidosauria > Squamata > Colubridae > Ahaetulla > Ahaetulla prasina. Next base: position 129,376,240 of record NC_080540.1, read on the forward strand.
CAGTTGGAGGCTGAGGCGTTGCCAGAAAGGAGGGTCCTGGAGAGGGAGGCCTTATCAGCTCCTCCCCATCACTTTCCGAGTAATCTTCCTCCGTGAGGACAGGCTCGGGAGCTGGAGTCACAACACTTTGAGACAACCATGACCTGGATGACTGAGAATCTCCCTAGACTATAGCAAGTTGTATATTCCATGTGGATACTTAAGGGAAAGTATCCATCAGTGTTTGATGTGTAGTCCTCCTTCATGACAAATCTTGTAGCTTATACTGGAGGAGCAAGAAAGTTTCTTTAATGTAGATTTCCAAATCCTGATGCTCTCTGCATGTGTTAGACTGATTTCTGCAACACATGACAGTTTGAATTCACATTTTTGTTCTCTTTTTATCAGCCAACAGGTAACCTCCACTCAAGAACAACATGGATCTGCTGCCACATCAGATAAACCTGCCAGATTGGAACAATTGGAGTAAGAACTTGCATGACAGTTTTTCAAAGGCATCTGGTTCGGTGTTTCTCAACCTCACCAACTTGAAAATGTGTGGACTTCAACTCCCAAAATTCTGCAGCATATAGGTGGAAGTGAGCCCTCACATTAGGGAATACTGGGAGTTAAAGTACAGGTAATCCTCAATTTACAGCCACAATAGAGCCCAACATTTATTCAAGTGAGAATTTTTTTAAGTGAGTTTTGCTCCATTTTACAATTTTTCTTGCCACATTGGTTAAGTGAATCAATGCAGTTCTTAAATTAGTAACACGATTGTTAAGTGAATCTGATTTCCCCATTGACTTTGCTTGTCAGAAGGTCACAAAAGGGGATCACGTGACTCCAAGACACTGCAACGTCATAAATGTGAATCAGTTGTCAAGCTTCCTGATGTAAATCATGTGATCATGGGGACACTGCTTTGGTCATAAATGTAAAAAATGGTCATAAGTCACTTTTTTCAGTGCTGTTGTAACTTCGAACAGTCACTAAATTAACTGTTGCAAGTCAAGGACTACCTGTACACACATCTTAAAACTGCTGAGGTTGAGAAATACAGATCTAACTGATGAACCGGGAGACAGAATGCTGGATCAGATACTTATCGGATGTTTGGCTAAATCTTGCAGAACAGTCATTATTTAGCCTTCATCTTAATTGGAGCACTGATGGTGGAAGGGCAAGGTCAGGATACTTTCCACTCTTTACCCAAAAGACAGTTGGCTCTGGCATCAAAATCGCAGGGGACTCCACCACTTACCGACTACCTTATTTTCATCAGCTTCAAAGGGTTATTTTCACAGCCCTTATTCCAAAAATGAAAAATTGCATTTGATTCCTCTCGCATTTAACTCCAGGTCTTTCGTTCCTTGGGAAAGATCTCAGGAACAAAGTGCCCCTACTTTTCCATCTGATTCCAGGAAAGGGACTCCCTTTGGAGATACAATTTCAAGAGGTAAGATTCAAGCTCCAGCCGGACTATCCAAGAAATGCACATTCACATTATAGCAGAGTTATCATTGATAGATGAGGCATCTAATAATGTTATAATTTTGTCTGTTCTACAGGCTTGTTTTCAAGTTTTCTAGCTGCTTAATTTTCATTGCGGGATGGGGGGAACAATGTCACGATATGTCGCATTTGTTACCCCTGGTTTATAGCATCAGAGACCTTTCTAGAGCTCCAGTGGTGAGCCAAAGCAGTAGGGAGGAAATTCCATGGAATTAATTCAGAAAGTGTTTACTTTACTGAGCAGGTCTTCTAGCCCTTCAACTTCTCCTTAGTCACCAGCAAGGAAAGCTTACATATTCATGAGGGTTAAGTGTCTATTTTGCATGGAGGACCTAGCTAAGACAAAAGAGGGAAATACAGTAATTATCTAATTGGGGTTAGAGCAGGAAGTTTGTGATCTCACAACTTTTCATAGTAATTTTGTTTTTAAAATATTATAATTACAATGATAAAAAATGAATACATAACCCCAAAAAGAAAGGAAAAAAAAGAAAAAACATAGAAGGTGCAGAAAAAGGAAAAGCACAAGGAAAAGCAGAAAAGAAAGAAAAAAGAAAAAATATAGCAAAGAAAATAAATAAATGATCTCTTCTCTTCCCATATCCCTTCTCTTAGCTATAATCAAATCTTTTAAAACCTTGTCATTTTAGTCCTGATGTCCGCAGAAGTCCATCAAGGGCTAGCAGGATATCTGTTTTAATCTTGATCAAATACAGTCCTCAATTTTCATTTAGTGACTTTTTCAAAGTTACAGTAGCAGTGAAAAAAGTGACATCACCATTTTTCACACTTGCGACCATTACAGCATCCCTATGTTCACATAATCAAAATTTGAATGCTTGGCCAGCTGGCATGTATTTATGATGGTTGCAGTGTTCTGAGATCACTGACCTTCTAACAAGCACACAAGTAACACAACTGTGTTGCTAACTTAGCAACTGTAGTCTTTCTTTTAAACATAGTCTACTTGTAGAGGCAGATACTTTTAAAATTAACTTCTGGGTCCATTGTTCAAAAATGTCCATTATGTCCAATGTTGATATTTTACTCCATTCTGTATTGGTAAGTTCAAACTAAGCATTCTTCTCCTTTTAATTGAAATCTTTAGTTTCATCTAGTGTCCTACCCTGGGTTTTTGTTTGTTTTTTAAGAATTCAAAACAAAAGCATTTTTCCATGGGAAGGATTCTTATAATTAAATCCAAAATCAAATCCATCTGGATTTTTAGTCTATTTGTAACTTTCGCAAAACAAAGTTCTATTCAACCTTTTGATATATGTTTAAAAAATAATCAGTCCTTAAACTTGTACTTAAAACTTCTTGTCAGGGTTCCAAGTAACACCCCCAACTAAATAAGACTCAGAGACAAGCAGTTCCTCTGAGTTCCATTTTATTAAAGATGGCACATATGGGAAAACCCAAATCTGAAAGCTTCCAGGTTTTCCCCATCCAAAGGAAAGTCCAAGTTCCTTCCCCTGTACCCATATGTCCATCACTTGGTCCAATCGATCCACCGTCCCAACTGGAGATGGAAGGTCCTTACTCCCAGAGAAAAGAATGTTGTTATGTCTATATATCTCCACCAACTGCATACAATCCCCCCCTCCCACTTTCCCACAGCATTAGAATAGAATTTTTTATTGGCCAAGTGTGATTGGACACACAAGGAATTTGTCTTGGTGCATACGCTCTCAGTGTACATAAAAGAAAAGATACGTTCATCAAGGTACAACATTTACAACACAATTGATGGTCAGTATATCAATATAAATCATAAGGATTGCCAGCAACAAGTTACAGTCATACAGTCATAAGTGGAAAGAGATTTGTGATGGGAACTATGAGAAAATTAATAGTAATGCAGATTCAGTAAATAGTTTGACAGTGTTGATGGAATTATTTGTGTGTGGCAGCCCTGAAGATCCAAAGAAAAAGATGGCCTTCAGCACTTGTTTTGCTAAGGATTGAAGGAGATTCCCCCAGTGTTCCCAGACTTGATGTTCCAAAGATTTCTAATAGCTGAAAAGCAATTAACAAGCTATTTCCAATGGTGATTAGAAAACTAGTATGCAAATCCAGGGTCTTTTTGACGGCTGAATGTCTATTCCCTCAGCTCCCAGAGCTCTAACCCTGTCTCAGAGTGCAGTCTTGCAGTCTCCTTGCAAGGTGCAACTATCTGGAGCACTTGTGGGCGATCTCAATCTTTTCCTTATCCAGGGTGGAATTACAAAGAGCTGCTCTATTGGCTCCACTTTTAACAGAGCTATCTTCAATTCACTTTTCTTCCCTGTTATCTTATAACTTTGCAAGAGTAAACAGGAAGAGCTAGCTTGTCTAAGCAGCCTCTCTTCTAGACGTTAATCCAAAAATGCAAGTCAGTACAGGATACTAGACACGGTGATTGCTATGCAGGAACTGTAGGAAACAGCATGAAGTCCACAAGTATCTTAGTTCTTAAATCTGAGAAATAACGGTGGGCATTATGTGCTCTTAATAGCAATATTTTCTCCCTATAATTCAGTTTCTCTGAAATGGGAAATCTAAATTGGTTACTACATTTCATTTTTATGTGGCTTGGATTTCAGCATCTGCAACTTTTTGGCAAGGACATCAAGAAATTACTAAGGTTCCTGTTAATTCCCAGGTAGGTGTGGAGTAATGCACTCATTTTTATTAATGAATATTAGCAGGAATGATAAATTACCGTATATACTCGAGTATAAGCCGAGTTTTTCGGCACGTTTTTTGTGCTGAAAAACGCCCCCTCGGCTTATACTCGAGTCTACCCTTGCAGAGCCGACCCAGGGAGAGGGTTTTTTGCCCTCGGGAACAGCTGGGCCGGCAGGACGAGCCCAAATGCTGCCGGCATGCTTTGCCAGCTCGGCCGGCTCGTTTTGGGGGGGCGGCTGGCCTCCGGCGTTTTCTTCCGCCGCTTTTTGATGGCGGCGGCGGCGGTGGTCGGCGGAGGCGGGGCGGGCGTTCGACATTTCGCCCCTCTCACTCGTCCTCCTCTTGCCCGCGGTGGGGGCGGAGGCGTTGTCACCTCGCCTCCTCTCCAGCGAAATTGAGTGCGGCGGCAGTGGGGGTGGGTGGGTGGGGAGGCCGCCGTGAAGTGCCGGCTGGGGAGCCCGGGAGCCAATCCCGGGCTCCCCAGCCGGCACTCACGGCGGCCTCCTGCCGCCGCACTCAATTTCGGCTTTCGGAGAGGAGGCGGTGACAACGCCTCCGCCCCCACCGCGGGCAAGAGGAGGCGAGTGACAAACAAATAGAGTTCTTCGCTTGGCGTTGTCACTCTCGCCTCCTCTCCAGCGAAATTGAGTGCGGCGGCAGTGGGGGTGGGGAGGCCGCCGTGAAGTGCCGGCTGGGGAGCCCGGGATTGGCTCCTGGGCTCCCCAGCCGGCACTTCACGGCGGCCTCCCCTGCCGCCGCACTCAATTTCGGCTGGAGAGGAGGGCGAGGTGACAACGCCCCTCCGCCCACCGCGGGCAAGAGGAGGCGAGTGACAAACAAATAGAGTTCTTCGCTTGGCGTTGTCACTCTCGCCTCCTCTCCAGCGAAATTGAGTGCGGCGGCAGTGGGGGTGGGTGGGGAGGCCGCCGTGAAGTGCCGGCTGGGGGCCGGGATTGGCTCCTGGGCTCCCCAGCCGGCACTCACGGCGGCCTCCCCTGCCGCCGCACTCAATTTCGGCTTTCGGAGAGGAGGCGGTGACAACGCCCCTCCGCCCCCACCGCGGGCAAGAGGAGGCAGTGAGAGGGGCGAAAATGTCGAACGCCCCTCCGCCCCTCCGCCGACCACCGCCGCCGCCGCCATCAGCGGCGGAAGAAACGCCGGAGGCCAGCCGCCGCCCCAAAACGAGCCGGCCGAGCTGGCAAAGCACGCCGGCACTTCAATCCCGGGCTCCCCCCGCCGGCACTTCAATCCCGGGCTCCCCAGCCGGCACTTCACGGCGGCCTCCCCTGCCGCCGCACTCAATTTCGGCTGGAGAGGAGGGCGAGGTGACAACGCCTCCGCCCCCACCGCGGGCAAGAGGAGGACGAGTGAGAGGGGGCGAAAATGTCGAACGCCCCCTCCGCCGACCACCGCCGCCGCCATCAAAAGCGGCGGAAGAAACGCCGAGGCCAGCCGCCGCCCAAAACGAGCCGGCCGAGCTGGCAAAGCATGCCGGCACTTCAATCCCGGGCCCCCCCAGCCGGCACTTCACGGCGGCCTCCCCCCACCCACCCACCCACCCCCACTGCCGCTTCGCACTCAATTTCGGCTTTTCGGAGAGGACGGCGAGTGTGTCAAACGCCAAGGGGCGAGAAGAACTCTCTTTATTTGTTTGTCACTCTCGCCCTCCTCTTACTTGTCCTCCTCTCGCCCTCGGAGGCGGAGGCGTTGTCACGAATACATCCCAATAAAATGCAAAGGTTTCAAAGCATGTTTTGGAAAAGCAGCGAGGGATGGGGGGAGAATGCTGCCTTGAATGTGAAAGAAACGTGGAAAACTCCAACTACAGTATAAAAAAAAAACATTTGCACTCAGTACTTTTTATTTTATTTTATTTTTTGCCAAGTTTTCCCCAGGGTTTTTTTTCCCCCCTATGGAAATTGGGGAGGTGGGGAGAAAGAGGTGAAAAAGAAAAGCCTCTTGGAAAGCGGAAGAAGACGGCAAGAACAAACAATCTCTCCCCCCGAGAGGGGGGCAGGAGGAGGAGGAGGAGGAGAGATGGGGGCATTGCAAGCTAGGGTGGGAAGAAGGAGGAGGAAGAAGAAGGGAGGCAAAAGAAACCGACCTCGCAGATCAGCAAATTAGCTTTCCTTCTCCAAACCAATTTTTTAAAAAAAAACCGTTCTACCCAGAGCAAATGGCAAATAAGCAGCCCGTTTTGAGTCTGATTATTGTTTCATGGTGGTTGCCCTCTCTGATCTCCTTGTACATGACAAGGCACCTCTAACCCAGCGCTTTGTGTTTGTTATTGGTAATTCTCCTCTCCTTCTTCCATTGGAGTCCTCTCCTTCCTTTCCGAACGGGCGGGCGATTTACCTTCTCTGCCTCTTTTATTTTCCTGGAGGTGGAGGTGTATTCCTAAGGATGCCTTCAGTGCTGGGGAAGGAGCCGATCCATGGAGGGAGGGGGCGACGCTGCCGAGAAGCCGCTGCTTACAGAGAGCGAAAGAGCCAGGAGACCTTGGCATAGGTGGGCGGCTGGTGTAAGGCAGGGCAGAACCTTCGACCCGCAAGGATCCCGGGAGGTGGGGGACGAAAGAGAGGCAGAGAAGGAGGAGGAGGAAGGAAAAGAAAGAAAGGGGAGTGAAAATAAGAGCAGTCCGAGCAATAAATAAATATTGCTGGGCTGCTTTCCAAAATCCTCAGCACGGAACTAAAAGTTGCAAGTGTTTTGTGAGTTCAAACAGTCCCTTCCAGACTAACACGTTTCATTAAAAGATACAAAGTTTGGTAAACTGAAGCTCGCTCTGTCCAATGCAAAAATCATCATCATCATCATCATATAATAATAATAATAATGATAATAATAATAATAATAATGATGATAATGATAATAATGATAATGATAATAATAATAATAATAATAATGATGATGATGATAATAATGATAATAATGATGATAATAATAATAATAATAATAATGATGATGATAATGATAATAATAATAATAATAATAATAATAATAATAATGATAATAATGATGTTAATAATAATAATAATAATAATGATGATGATAATGATAATAATAATAATAATAATAATAATAATAATAATAATAATAATAATAATATTCAGCCGTGCTTCGCTTTGATGGCAGCCTGATGTAAAATGGGGGGCAGGGGGATACATACACGGTTAGGGAAAAATAACAAAACAATGTTTTGGGCTCAATTGCAGTCTTAAATTGAGGACTACCGGTACTTGCAATTTGAACCTTATTGGACACTTCATTCCTGGAGGGTTTTTAAAGAACAGACTGGACAATCCTTTGTCTGAAACAGTATAGGATCTCTTGCTTGAGGAGTGGGGACTGGACTAGAAGATCACTGTTAGTTTGGGATATGTTCAGAGCCCACACATCTGATGACATAAAAAAATTGGCAAAGTCATCTCAAGTCACTTTGGCCGTTATTCCAGGTGGGCTTACATCTGTATTGCAGCCCCTAGATGTCAGTTTAAATAAACCTTTCAAGGACCATGTGCGAAGGATGTGGCATGAATGGATGACATCTGGTCAAGCTCGTCTGACAAAAGTTGGAAATCTGAGAAAGCCAGACATAGAACTAATAGCACAGTGGGTTCGTGATGCATGGGAAGATATTCCAGAGGACATGGTGCAACGTGCCTTCAAGAAATGTGGCATTAGTAATGCTATGGATGGCAGTGAAGACAGCGCATTGTATGAGAGTGACAGCAGTGATGATGACGACTGTGAACTCAGTGATGACGACAACGTATATGCGGATAACATCACAGAAGCTGAAGTAGCTGAAGCTCTGTTTGGACAAACAGATGATGAGGAGGAGAACTCCAGTTTTGAGGGATTTTAGCTCTCGTTAGCTTGGTTGCTGTTACTTTTAAAGATACTGTATTTTTGATACCATATTCTTTTTGGGGACCCCCTTTTGCACTTTTATTGTTTTTCGTTCAAATAAATATTCATGTTATTTTACTTGGCTCTATCTTTATTTTTTACATTGACCAGTAGCTGCCTCATTTCCCACCCTCGGCTTATACTCGAGTCAATAGTTTTTCCCAGTTTTTGTGGTAAAATTAGGTACCTCGGCTTATATTCGGATCGGCTTATACTCGAGTATATACGGTAGTGTATCTCTTCAGCATCCGGTTATCTCTAGCATCCCGGATTTTGTGAATTTCTCTTTCCTTTCTTTCTTTCTTTCTTTCTTTTTTCTTTCTTTCTTTCTTTTTCTTTCTTTCTTTCTTTCTTTTTCTTCCTTCCTTCCTTCCTTCCTTCCTTCCTTCCTTCCTTCCTTCCTTCCTTCCTATGTTAAGAAGAAACATTTGTCCAGAAGATTGCACTGTCCAAAGATCAAAGTGCCTTGAGTTCTGGAGTAGCTACATAAAAAGCCCAAATAATAATCTAGAGGGGTTTCTTTCCCTTCCACTTACAAGAATCAGTAGAAACATAGATTTATATTAATAAATGTTCTCTTTTTTTTTCTAGCCCAGAGGGAATTTCTATAGCATCCTGATTTCAATCATTTCAAATAATAACCTACCTATTGTGGTTAAATAAATATCCAGGGAAAGGAATTCCTATTTTTTTTCTTGTATAATTCAGTCCTTGACTAGTTATATGTAAATTAAGACTTAACTCTTATGTATGTTTATTCCGGATGAATGGCTTTGTGGATTTGCAGGGAGAAAGGTGCTTTGGAATGTCAGGCACTCATATCAAGCCAGCATCTCCATCTTTTCCTAAGCTTGCACATCTGCCCTTTGCAGCTATAGCTCAGGTGTGCGGAAAGGCACACTAGATTTTAAGGCGATGCAGAGACGTTCACTTTTTTGCTTGTGAAACCTGGAGAAGCAGAAAGAAAAAATACCCTGCACAGCCCTTCAGTTTATGTCTTGGAAACACTTGTTTACATTGCTTATAAAAAGGTTTCATAGCTCTTGGTACTTGGGGAAGACTCCACATCCAACTTCCCTTTATTAAAACCAGTGAAATGAGTACAAAACTTTGCATGGGTTTTCTGATTTTATGACCTCTTCGAAATCGGTAATCGATAGAAAAGGATATATACCTTTTTAAAAGGATGCTGGATATTTAAAGCTATGACATTTTTTGTTCTTTCATAGGCTCTGATCTCAGAACCCCATCTCCTGAGCTCACCTAATAATGCTGACTATGAAAAAAGAATGGCGGGAGTGCAAGCGCAGCTCCGAGAGACCCTAGGAACCTATCAGGCTGAGCTTTTGAGTGCCCAGACTCGCCTCACTGAGCTTGAAGTTCAGGTAAGGGCATTGTGCAAATAACAGAATATCAGCATTGGAAGAAACTTTGGAAGTCCTCTAGTCCAACCCCCTGCTCAAACAGGAAACCCTATACCAGCAGTTCTCAACTGTGGGTCGGGACCCCGTTGGAGGTCGAATGACAATTTGCCAGGGGTCGCCTAAGACCATCGGAAATATGGGAAGTATACTTGCGAGTCGAAGAATCGCGCTCCAATGGTTGACTCCACAAGCCAGCTGCAGGCTCTTCAAATCGCTAGCCGAATTCGGCTTCAGGCACGATGAGTTAAAAAAGAGAGAAATCTTTGTTCTGATGTCTCCCTCTCAAGCCAGCGGCAATCACTCCCAATCTCTAGCCTAATCTGGCTTTAGGCACGATAAACTTAATAGGGGAGGAGTCTCCGCTTTAATGCCTCCGTCCTCAAGGCAATCGCAAGCAGTTCAAATCGCTAGCCAATACGGCTTCAAGTGTGATAAATTCAAAAAAACAGTTTGCCGCTTTTTTTCCCCTTCAGGCATATGAACGAAAATAATTTTATGATTGGGGTCGCCACATCGTGGGGAATTGTATTAAAGGGGTCGCAGCACTATAAAGGTTGAGAACCACTGACCTATACCATTTCAGACTAATGGTTGTCCAATCTCTTTTTAAAAACCTCCAGTGTTGGAGCACCCCACAACTTCTGGAGGCAAGTCGTTCCACTGGTTTATTCTTCTATCAGGAAATTTTCCTTAGTTCTAGCTGGTTCTCTCCTTGATTAGTTTCCATCCATTGTTTCTTGCCTTCTGGTGCTTTGGAGAACAGCTTGACTCCCTCTTCTTTGTGGCAGTTCCTCAGATATTGGAACACTGCTATCATGTCACCCTTAGTCCTTCTTTTCAATAAACATATCCAATTCCTGCATTTTTCTTCATATGATTTAGATAGAAATGGGTCTTCTTAGAAATAAAAAGTTAGGTAGAAGTCTCCTTTTAATACAAAAGCACTGGTTTATATATCAAAGACTTGCAAGAATTTTATTTTTATTTTATTTTATTTGATAAAGGGCTACGCTTGCAGTTGAGAAGCTCTACCAATAGTTAGAGTAATAGAGAGCAAGGTCAGGATTTTCCTGCACACATATCACATTCTTGTAATTGTTCCTACAAACCAGATGTCCATTCTCACATTTCAAGTATCTACACATAAAACTATCTCACTATTCTCTGCAAGAAGCGGTTTGAATTGCTCCCTCAGAATGCTAAGGTAGGGAGCAGGTTTTGCCTCCTCTTCTTTTCACCGTTCTTATCAAGATTATGTTATATTACAGTTATGTGTATTCTACATTGTGATCTTTCTCTTCTCCTTCCTTCCTTTTCTTCCTAAACATGCTTTAAAAATAACTATTAAAAAAACATTACAGATAAGGCGACTTGAACTGGAGAAGAACCAACAGAACCTCTTGCTGGAAAGTCTGCAACGACGTCACCAAGAGGATTTGGACCTTATTGAGAATGCACACAGGTATTAATGAAGAACAAATACGAACTCAATTGGAAATTTCTGAGATCGGGGAGTTGACGTTTTAAGGAGTAACTATGGATTATGATTTGTGTTATATTTTAATTTTTGATTGTTAGTTTTATACCCTGTATTCGGTTCTGGGAAGTCCTGGGGGGTGGGGGTAGGGAGGGGAAGGGAGGGGAGGGGGGATGAGGTAGAAAATGGATTGATGGTTAATGTACAGAGATGATTGAAGATGTATAATCAATATAAGATCGGAGCTGCCTGGCTATCATTTCAGAATGATGGGAAGGAAGGAAGTAGAAGAGAGAAGGAGGTAGGAAAGAGAAGAGGAGGAAGAGGAAAGGAAGGAAGAGGGATAGAAGAGGGAGAAGAAAGGAGTAGGGAGGAAGGAGGAGAGGAGGTAGATAAGAGAAGGGGAGGATGGTCGTGGAAAGTAGAAGAAAGTAGAGAAGGGAAGAGAGTAGGAAGGGGGTGGTCCGATTAATTGTATATGATGGTACAATAAATATGTTATTGGATATGAATGTTAAAATAAAACTTTTTATTAAAAAAAAGAGAGAGAGAATGCACACAGGTAGCAATGGGGAAAACCACTCGAGGTTATTAAAGATTATTTAAATATGTCTAGTACTACATACATAAAGTGAAAAAATTATGGAGTGGGAACCACATGGAGAACTGGAAGGCAACGCTTAAATATAAATACTAGTCCCCTCACCACTGGAAGCCCCATAAGCAGGAACTCTTGCGGTTTCTATGTTTGCAGGGATTTGTGGGTTGTTGTTACAAGAGCTATTTTTATATAACCTTTTCATAATTTAGAATTGAGATAGATTTTTTTTATTATTTAGAAGATGTCCCATCCTTGAGATTGAGGTTGAGATTGTATACTAGGAGGAATGAACATTTATCAAATACTCTCAATTTTAGTATTATTCTACTTGGAGCTAAGGTTATATTGATTCCTGCTTTCAAATTCTCAGGGATATTTTAGGGAATTCTGTCTGGGTCTTATTTTCTAGGACCAGGATTCTTTATTGAAATGCTTTAATTATATCCTTTCATTGTAGTTCACTGTCGTTCCCAAACAGAGCATGAATATTTTGGAGCAAGTGGAAAACCTAACATGAAAGTTTATAAAACTACACCATTAAGAGACAAACAGCAGCAGATAAAAATATACATGAAATATACATGAAAAGTTATTTCTCCTACTATCTTTATCTGCATTTTCCAACCTGGTACCATCTTGATATATTCAGGCTCAATTCCTGAAATGTACAGCCAATTTAGACAAATTGTGGTTTACGTACGTCTGGATAATGAAGGGCAAGAAAACATAGGTGTAAACTGACATGAAGAACGCAGTTTTCAAACATGAAACCAGCTCCACGATCATGCCAGCTCCTTTTAAATGTAGACTTGATCATCAGAAAATATTCCCGTGGCTGCACAAAAATATGTTGCGTTCTTCCCCTCTCCCCAACATTGCCAACTGGGGAGCTAGGAACCGTGTGAAGGTGGTTGAGGACTCATATCGTCAGCGTGAAGATCGTCTCCGGCAAGAAAATCAGGAGTTGGTTGCACAATACCTTTCTCGCTGTCAGAGCGCAGAGCAGGCGAAATCGGAGATGTTAGCCCAGCATCAGCGTCGACTGACTGAGCTAGAACAGGAAAAGGCCAAGGAAATTGATCGCCTACAGGAGCTTCAGCGGTAACATTGTGGGGGAAGATGATGAAAGAAATTTTCTTAGACTTTGAACGGATGGTTATGTTTTGCTTTACAGAAGCAATAAGTCAAACATGTAAGCTTGTTTTGTTTGACAAATCAGAATCTGAATCCCTACACATTTAGCCAAGCTTTTATGTATACACTGAAATAAATTGAGAAACGGTGTTTGTTTATGGCCCTTTTGACTCTTGCAGTATGTCCATCCTGGAAATGCGCAAGGATCATGAAGAGCAATTACAACGGTTGAAACAACTGAAGAGTCAGGAGATTGATGCAGTGACCAGTGCCACTTCTTACACCAGGTAACAGGAGCTAATTATCCTAAAGAATTAGAGCATTGGAATTTATACTCAGTTGTAAGGGGCATAAATATAAATACTAATCCCTAGTAATCAATGCACATTTGGTAAGTGGAATAAACTCCACAGTTCGCTTCTCTGGTTCACAGTGCTCCTATGAAAGAAAAAGGATGATGGGTACCTATGACTCCCTCCATGGACATGTGCAGTCCACATTAGAGCAAAATACCAAGAGTTTTAAGGCTACATTAAAAGGGATTCAAATCAATAATTCTGGCAACGCTGGCCAGAAATGCCATATGGGCAATTTGGATACAGAAACCTACAGATCAATCACTAAGTTGCGGATGCCTACAGCTCAAAAATAGAGACATGTATGAGTCCAGGTCCCCAGAAGTGATTTGGTTCATATCCAGGGGAATAAAAATAATGTATACATTATTGAAGGTAGCTTTTGATTTTCATTCTTTTGTTATGAGAAGCCAGTAAGAAACATGGAAATGGCTAGGCAATGTGGTGCTCTGCTTGTCTCCTGCAGGTCTTTGAATGGCGTTATAGACCAAATGGAGAAGTTCTCCAGCAACCTGAATGATCTTGCCAGTAAGGTGGAGGCCACTCACTATACTACCCACCAAGGTCTTGAGATGGGAGCTCGCCAAAGAGATGAGCAGCTTAGGGGTATGTGCCTTTTGATGATTGGGACCCAAATACTGCCTTATACACTGTAAGCCGCCCTGAGTCTTCGGAGAAGGGCGGGGTATAAATGTAAAAAAAAAAAAAAAAATACAACTTGCTCTAGGGCAGGGGTCTGCAAACTTCACTCTTTTAAGACTTGTGGACTTCAACTCCCAGAGTTCCGTCTTAAAAGAGCCAAGTTTGCAGACCCCTGCTCTAGGGCAACTCTTATTCTTGGGCAGCCTATGTCAGTCATGTTATTGCAATACAAAAGAGAATGTGAAAAAAAGTGTAAAAGAATCATATTTATTGTCCGTATTGTCAATAAGTATTTTCGACTGTCATAGAAGGTTTTGTATAGTGTTTTAATATGTCACAACATTTACTTAATTGTAAATAGTTTTAAATTTAAGCTAAAAACAATAGCAAGAGGTGGAGCAGCACAATATAAATCACCAAATGGAATTTCATGGTGCAGTAAATACAATTCATATTGCTAAAATTCTACTTTGATTTAAGTGCCTTGTAAGACTGAAATATAGCTACAATGCATAGACAAACTCAAATTTTGGATGTGGTGCCAATTCATGTATTAGATTGTAGTTTAAGAATGGTGTCTAGTCCGAGTTGAAACCTGTGTCGGATTTGCTTTTAAGCTATGAAGTCATTCCAGACATTGAAGCATCTTTCCAACTTGATCAGCCATCCTTCCTTTGAAGGGATGAGGCCACCTTTCTAATAGTGCCCCATCCTGGGACGGGTGTGCTGCTGCTCCTGGTGGATCATAGGGCTGAGTAGCGTGGGAGTATAAGGGGAGGGGAGGGGTGGGGGAAGGTAAGTGCTCCTCTAGAAATGCCTCTTCTGTCTTATCTCCATGGATGATCATAATAACTTTTTTGAAAATCAGTGCAGATGTTCTAGTTCAAGAATTTGAGGATTTTGAGTTTGACCCCCACCCCCACCCAAAAAAGTTCTGCCTACCACTCTGGTGGCTGCAAAACGGTGATAATGCTTTCATTGTCCCAATCTGAAAGTTTTGCAAGATCGTTTAAACCGGCAACAGAGAGACATGGAAGATGAACGAGGCCGGCTACAAGAGGTTATTTCTAAGATGGAGGCCAGACTAAACGAGCAAACCCGCCTTCTGGAACAGGTGAGCTGATGCTAAACTAGTTCATGGTTGGTATTGGTGATAGCAAAAATGTGAAAATTGAAGACAACTTTTAACCTTAGGACTACTCAGATTTAGCATTTTTTTTTAATGTTTACTGTGACAGAGATCTTAATGAGCGTCTATATTGAGTGATTGCCATATCCGGTCACTATCCCTTCAAGATAAGAGTCAGAATGGAGTTAGGTGAAGTGAATTTTCTCTCTAATGACTGGCAGGTGTCTTCTCCAGTCCGTCTCCTGACTCTTCCTCAGTCAGGAAGTCTGAATATTTCCTGGGAAGGTCAATGTAGGGAAACAACAGATGACCTACAGCTAAGTGTTGTGTATTGGGAAGAGTGGGGATTGCAGACCTGCACAGAATGTGCAAGCTAATGTTACACTTGATAAACAGAGCATTTGTAAGGAAGGCATCCGTGAGTTTATAATCCAAACTATCCTTGTCAGCTATGCACATTTATCAATGTATTCGTTTGCTAGGCGAGTTAGAATGGCATGTAAAATGAATTATGAGTGATAATATTAAGTATTATATTAATACTATTAATATAATAATTATTTTATTATTAATAATTATATAATTATTAATATTATAATTATTAATAATATTAAGGCATTGGAAGTGAGGACGCCGCTGATCCTGATGCTGGTAGGCAAAGGCAGAATTCTTTTTTTCTTATTTCCACCCCCCAAAAACTTAAGGTGCGTCTTATACTCCGGTGCGTCTTATATGCCAAAAAATACAGTAAATAGATTTTCTCAGTTGCCTTTGAATAGAATTTTATTTTATTGGCCAAGTGTGTGGACACATAAAAGAAAAGATACGTTCATCAAGGTACAACATTTACAACACAATTGATGATCAATATATCAATATAAATCATAAGGATTGCCAGCAACAAGTTATAGTCATACAGTCATAAGTGGAAAGAGATTGGTGATGGGAACTATGAAACGATTAATAGTAGTGCAGATTCAGTAAATAGTCTGACAGTGTTGAGGGAATTATTTGTTTAGCAGAGTGATGGCCTTCGGGAAAAAACTGTTCTTGTGTCTAGTTGTTCTGGTGTGCAGTGCTCTATAGCGTCGTTTTGAGGGTAGGAGTTGAAACAGTTTATGTCCAGGATGCGAGGGATCTGCAAATATTTTCACGGCCCTCTTCTTGATTCGTGCAGTATACAGGTCCTCAATGGAAGGCAAGTTGGTAGCAATTATTTTTTCTGCAGTTCTAATTATCCTCTGAAGTCTGTGTTTTTCTTGTTGGGTTGCAGAACCGAACCAGACAGTTATAGAGGTGCAAATGACAGACTCAATAATTCCTCTGTAGAATTGGATCAGCAGCTCCTTGGGCAGTTTGAGCTTACTGAGTTGGCGCAGAAAGAACATTCTTTGTTGTCCTTTTTAATGATGTTTTCGATGTTAGCTGTCCATTTGAGATCTTGCGATATGATAGAACCCAGAAATTTGAAGGTTTCTACTATTGATACTGTGTTGTCAAGTATTGTGAGAGGTGGAAGTATGGAAGGGTTTTTCCTAAAGTCTACCACCATTTCTACGGTTTTGAGTGTGTTCAGTTCCAGATTGTTTTGGTTGCACCACAAGGCTAGTCGTTCGACCTCTCGTCTATATGCGGATTCGTCATTGTCTCGAATGAGACCAATCACTGTTGTGTCATCTGCGAACTTCAGTAGCTTAACAAATGGATCATTGGAGATGCAGTCATTGGTATACAGAGAGAAGAGAAGTGGGGAGAGCACACAGCCTTGGGGGGGCCCTGTGCTAATTGTACAGGTATTTGATGTGATCTTGCTTAGCTTCACCTGCTGCTTCCTGTTTGTTAGGAAGCTTGTGATCCACTTACAAGTCTGTAGCTGGTTTAGCTTAGTTAGAAGAATGTCTGGAATGATGGTATTGAATGCTGAACTAAAGTCTACAAAAAGGACCCTTGCATAGGTCTTTGGAGACTCAAGATGTTGTAGGATGTAGTGCAGAGCCATATTAACAGCATCATCTGTTGATCTATTTGCTCGGTATGCAAATTGCAAGGGGTCTAAGAGCGGATTCGTGATGGTTTTCAGGTAGGAAAGCACTAGCCTTTCAAAGGTTTTCATGACTACAGATGTTAGAGCAACTGGTCTGTAGTCATTCAGTTCCTTGATGGTGGGCTTCTTCGGCACTGGGATGATGGTAGAGCGTTTGAAGCAAGAAGGAACATAGCACATCTCTAGTGATTTATTGAAAATATGGGTGAAGATGGGGCCAATTGGTCAGCACAGACTTTTAAGCAAGAAGGAGTTATCTTGTCTGGGCCTGGAGCTTTTCCTGGCTTTTGTCTGTGAAATAGGTCCTGCACTTCCTTTTCTGTGATCACTAGGGGTTGTGAACCCAATGAAATGGGGTCAGTTGTAGGAGGCTTGGCTGTTGTTGGTGTGTCTGAGATGGGGGTTGTGGAGATAGGTGGCTGTAGTTTCCTTTCAAACCTGCAGTAAAACTCATTCAGGTCATCTGCCAGTTGTTGATTACCTTCAGCCTGGGAAGGAGGTTTGCCATAGCCGGTGATATTTTTAAGAGTTTTCCACATGTTTGCTGGTTCATTTGCTGAAAATTGATTCTTTAGCTTTTCAGAGTAGCTTCTTTTTGCTGCTCTTATCTCCCTTGTTAGTGCATTTCTGGCCTGATTGTACAGCATTTTATCACCTTTTCTGTAGGCTTCCTCTTTGGAATGTCGTAGTTGCTTAAGTTTAGGTGTAAACCAAGGTTTGCTGGGTTTAAACGATAGATCTTGCAGTTTTAAATGGTGTTTCCATTAGCAGTTAATTAAGACATATAAGAAATT